>NC_089506.1:149982634-150301634 GCF_036850995.1 Saccopteryx leptura
TCCTACAAAGGAAACAATGGGTCAAGATAATTTTATAGATAATTTCTACAAAATTTTAAAGGAACAAATAATTCCAGTTTTAAACAAACTATTCTGGAGTATAGAAAAATCAGGGAAAAGAAGGCAACTTATTTTATAAAATGTTGATATTAAAACCAAACAAAGACGGTAAGAAAAGGAAAACCACAGGCTAATATTATTTGTGTACATGGATCCAAAAACTTCATCACTATCCAGTTTCTATCAAGAATACGAAGTTGAGACTTATGGTTTTAGCTCCAAGATATAAAGAACTTAGAAACTATTCTTCTCATCCTTACCACAAGAAAAAGCTGAACAAATTAAAAATCAAAACATGTCTTGGCTCTATCAGGGATCTGAGGTTGCCAGACAAACTGCCACCCAAACCTGGAGAGAGGCACACTTGGAAAGATACAGCGGCCCAGGTCCAGGCACCAGAGCGGGAGTATTGCAGCCATAAATGGAGAGGTATAACTGAATGGCAATGTTGACAGCTGCTGAAGGCTAAGTATGGACTAACACAAGCATGATAAACTCTCAGGGCCACAGTCTTAGTCTTAGCATGGCCCTCTGATTTTCATGGGCTTTCTTTCTAGACATTCCAGTAGGTCCTCATTTGAGGATCCGAGGACTGGGGAAGGATTCACTGTGGCTTCAACATGGGGAGGGGAAGAGTAATCCCAGTGGAATCTACCCACAGACATCTCTATTAAGGCCTACTCTTCCGGGGGTCAGGGTCTTTGCCTTAGCGCAATTCTGAAACCGGATCCAGCTAGAGGAAAAAATTCCTCCCTTTTCCAGCCCCTTCCAGCCTTCCTGTCTCAGTCCAGAAAAAAAGAAAAAACCATAGTGAACAGGGGACAGGGATTCAAGGAAATAGATTTGAAAAGCTACAGCCTAGGAAGGAGGAACGGGGAAGGGTAATAAAAAAAACCACTGGAGGCCCTGGCCGGTTGGCTCAGTGGTAGAGCGTCGGCCTGGAGTGTGGGAGTCCCAGGTTCGATTCCCAGCCAGGGCACAAAGGAGAAGCACCCATCTGCTTCTCTACCCCTCCCCTCTCCTTTCTCTCTGTCTCTCTCTTCCCTTCCCGCAGCCAAGGCTCCATTGGAGCAAAGTTGGCCCGGGCACTGAGGATGGCTCTGTGGACCCTGCCTCAGGTGCTAGAATGGCTCTGATTGCGGCAGAGCAACGCCCCAGATGGGCAGAGCATCGCCCCCTGGTGGGCATGCCGGGTGGATCCCAGTCAGGTGCATGCGGGAGTCTGTCTGACTGCCTCCCCATTTCCAATCTTAGAAAAATTTTTTTTTTTTATTTTAAAAAAAGAAACCACTGGAGGAGGAACAAAAGCACTTGTGGAGCCACAGCCCCAGACACTGTCTCCCTAAAAGACAGAGTTATTCAGAATATTATAGAATGCTCCTCCTCTCCTGCCCCTACCACCACACCAACAAGGCTTCCAGATAAATATATTGGATTATAGCTTAAAGAGCTGCAAGATAGGCTTTCTCTGAGAAGCATTATGCAGGGAAGCCCCAAAACCAAGGTGCTAGAGGAATTTGAAGCCTCTAGAACAGGGGTCCCCAAAATTTTTTACACAGGGGGCCAGTTCACTGTCCCTCAGACCATTGGAGGGCCAGACTATAAAAAAAACTATGAACAAATCCCTATGCACACTGCACATATCTTATTTTAAAGTAAAAAAACAAAACGGGAACAAATACAATATTTAGAATAAAGAACAAGTAAATTTAAATCAACAAACTGACCAGTATTTCAATAGGAACTATGTTCCTCTCTCTGACCACCAACAAAAGAGGTGCCCCTTCCGGAAGTGCGGTGGGGGCCAGATAAATGGCCTCAGGGGGCCGCATGCGGCCCACGGGCCATAGCTTGGGACCCCTGCTCTAGAACTATAGCTAAAATACAACCTGTGTGAAAATGGCCAGAGATTAGAATGCTTCCCTGAAACAAGTTTTACATGCAGACTTAGGAAAGTCAAGTCCTGCAGAGATAGAACACTACTCTGGAAAGCACTGATAAGATTGTTTAATGGAAGCTTTTAAAACTTATAGCCATTTCCTGCATACCTGCAAGATTTTAGTTAATCATCCTTCTCTGTTCCTAAGTCTATGCTCTGCTAACTTTCTTGCTGATTAAAGAAACAAACACGATAAGGCTGCAGAGATCTGGGCTCTCAGTCCTAGAGGATGGCAGTCCCCTGTACCCATCTTTAATGTGTTATACAGTACATTGTGTGTGTTTTCTTAAGTCCTACAGCACCTTCCTTGCATACACACCCATTGCCGAGCTGGTCTCTGCACAACCGACCTCCTACCAAGATTCTCATAAATCCTGTCACTAAAGCCCTGCTTATATGAGTCCTTTCTCTTTTTTCCTTGGTAAGTCTTGCCAAGGGTTTGTCAATTTTGTTGATCTTTTCAAAGAACCAGCTCCTCGTTCTATTAATTTTTTCTACAGTATTCCTGTTCTCTATTTCATTTATTTCTGCTCTGATTTTTATTATCTCCTTTCTTCGGCTGGTTTTGGGTTATCTTTGTTCTTCTTTTTCCAGTTCCTTAAGGTGTGAAGTTAAGTGGTTCACTTGGGCTCTCTCTTGTTCGTTCATATAGGCCTGAACTGATTTGAACTTCCCTCTTATCACTGCTTTTGCTACATCCCATAGATTCTGATGTCATATTGTCATTTTCATTAGTCTGTATATATCTTTTTCTTTTTTAATAATTTTATTTTTTTAATGGGGTGACATCAATAAATCAGGATACATATATTCAAAGATAACAAGTCCAGGTTATCTTGTCATTCAATTATGTTGCATACCCACCACCCAAAGTCAGATTGTCCTCTGTCACCTTCTATCTTGTTTTCTTTGTGCCCTTCCCCACCCCCTTTCCCTCTCCCATTCCCCCCTCCCCCCCCGTAACCACCACACTCTTATCAATGTCTCTTAGTTTCACTATTATGTCCCACCTACGTATGGAATAATATAGTTCCTGGTTTTTTCTGCTTTACTTATTTCACTTCGTATCATGTTATCAAGATCCCACCATTTTGCTGTAAATGTTCCGATGTCATCATTTCTTATGGCTGAGTAGTATTCCATAGTGTATATGTGCCACATCTTCTTTATCCAGTCATCTATTGATGGGCTTTTTGGTTGTTTCCATGTCCTGGCCACTGTGAACAATGCTACAATAAACATGGGGCTGCATGTGTCTTTACGTATCAATGTTTCTGAGGTTTTGGGATATATACCCAGTAGAGGGATTGCTGGGCCATAAGATAGTTCTATTTTCAGTTTTTTGAGGAACCACCATACTTTCTTCCATAATGGTTGTAATACTTTACATTCCCACCAACAGTGGATGAGGGTTCCTTTTTCTCCACAGCCTCTCCAACATTTGCTATTACCTGTCTTGCTAATAACAGCTACTCGAACAGGTGTGAGGTGGTATCTCATTGCCGTTTTGATTTGCATTTCTCTAATAGCTAAAGAAGATGAGCATCTTTTCATATATCTGTTGGCCATTTGTATTTCTTCCTGGGAGAAGTGTCTATACATATCCTCTCCCCATTTTTTTATTGGATTGTTTGTTTGTTTGTTGTTGAGTTTTATGAGTTCTTTGTATATTTTGGATATTAGGCCCTTATCTGAGCTGTTGTTTGAAAATATCATTTCCCATTTAGTTGGCTTTCTGTTTATTTTGTTATCTGTTTCTCTTGCGGAGCAAAAACTTCTTAGTCTGATGTAGTCCCATTCATTAATTTTTGCCTTCACTTCTCTTGCCTGTGGAGTCAAATTCATAAAATGCTCTTTAAAACCCAGGTCCATGAGTTGAGTACCTATGTCTTCTTCTACGTACTTAAATGTTTCAGGACTTATGTTTAGATCTTTGATCCATTTTGAGTTAATTTTAGTACAGGGGGACAAACTGTAGTCCAGTTTCATTCTTTTGCATGTGGCTGTCCAGTTTTCCCAGCACCATTTATTGAAGAGGCTTTCTTTTCTCCATTGTGTGTTGTTGGCCCCTTTATCAAAAATTATTTGACTATATATATGTGGTTTTATTTCTGGATTTTCTATTCTGTTCCATTGGTCTGAGTGTCTATTTTTCTGCCAATACCATGCTGTTTTGATTGTCGTGGCCCTATAATATAGTTTGAAGTCAGGTATTGTAATGCCCCCAGCTTCATTCTTTTTCTTTAGGATTGCTTTGGCTATTCGGGGTTTTTTATAGTTCCATATAAATCTGATAATTTTTTGCTCTATTTCTTTAAAAAACATTATTGGAAGTTTGATGGGAATTGCATTAAATTTGTATATTGCTTTGGGTAATATAGCCATCTTGATTATATTTATTCTTCCTAGCCAAGAACAAGGTATATTCTTCCATCTCATTATATCTTTTCCGATTTCCCTTAACAATGGTTTATAGTTTTCATTATATAAGTCCTTTACATTCTTTGTTATGTTTATTCCTAAGTATTTTATTTTTTTTCTTGCAATCGTGAAGGGGATTATTCTTTTGAGTTCCTTCTCAGTTGTTTCATTGTTGGCATATAGAAAGGCTATTGACTTCTGTATGTTAATTTTGTATCCTGCGACCTTACTGTATTGGCTTATTGTTTCTAGTAGTCTTTTTGTGGATTCTTTGGGGTTTTCGATGTATAGGATCATATCATCTGCAAAAAGTGATACCTTTACTTCTTCTTTTCCAATATGGATGCCTTTTATTTCTTTGTCTTGTCTGATTGCTCTGGCTAGAACCTCTAGTACCACATTAAATAAGAGTGGAGAGAGTGGACAACCCTGTCTTGTTCCTGATTGAAGGGGGAAAGCCTTCAGTTTAGTGCCATTAATATGATGTTAGCTGATGGTTTATCATATATGGCCTTTATCATGTTGAGATATTTTCCTTCTATACCCATTTTGTTGAGAGTCTTAAACATAAAATTGTGTTGTATTTTATCAAAAGCCTTTTCTGCGTCTATTGATAAGATCATGTGGTTTTTCTTTGTTTTGTTGATATGGTGTATTACGTTAACCGTTTTACGTATGTTGAACCATCCTTGAGATTCTGGGATGAATCCCACTTGATCATGATGTATTATTTTTTTAATATGTTGTTGTATTCAATTTGCTAGTATTTTGTTTAGTATTTTAGCATCTGTATTTATTAGAGATATTGGTCTGTAGTTTTCTTTTTTTGTGCCATCCTTGCCTGGTTTTGGTATGAGGGTTATGTTGGCCTCATAAAATGTGTTTGGAAGTATTGCTTCTTCTTCAATTTTTTGGAAGACTTTGAGTAGAATAGGAACCAAGTCTTCTTTGAATGTTTGATAAAATTCGCTGGTATAGCCGTCAGGGCCTGGACTTTTATTTTTGGGGAGCTTTTTAATGGTTTTTTCTATTTCTTCTCTACTAATAGGTCTGTTTAGGCTTTCTGCTTCTTCTTGACTCAGTCTAGGAAGGTTGTATTGTTCTAGGAATTTATCCATTTCTTCTAGGTTGTTGAATTTAGTGGTATAAAGTTTTTCATAGTATTCTACAATAATTCTTTGTATATCTACGGTGTCCGTGGTGATTTCTCCTCTTTCATTTTGGATTTTGTTTATATGAGTTCTTTCTCTTTTTTCCTTGGTAAGTCTTGCCAAGGGTTTGTCAATTTTGTTGATCTTTTCAAAGAACCAGCTCCTTGTTCTATTAATTTTTTCTATAGTTTTTCTGTTCTCTAATTCATTTATTTCTGCTCTGATTTTTATTATCTCCTTTCTTCGGCTGGTTTTGGGTTGTCTTTGTTCTTCTTTTTCTAGTTCCTTAAGGTGGGAAGTTAAGTGGTTCACTTGGGCTCTCTCTTGTTTGTTCATATATGCCTGAAGTGATATGAACTTTCCTCTTATTACTGCTTTTGCTGCATCCCATAGATTCTGATATGTCGTATTGTCATTTTCATTAGTCTGTATATATCTTTTGATCTCTGCACTTATTTCTTCTTTGACCCATTCATTTTTTAAAAGTATGTTGTTTAGTTTCCACATTTTTGTGGGATTTTTTTCCTCTTTTTTGCAGTTGAATTCTAGTTTCAAGTCTTTATGATCAGAAAATAGGCTTGGTACAACTTCAATTTTTCTGAATTTGCTGATGTTGTCTTTGTGGCCCAACATATGGTCAATTCTTGAGAATGATCCATGTACACTGGAGAAAAATGTATACTCAGTCACTTTGGGATGTCCTGTAGATGTCTATCATATCCAGGTGCTCTAGTGTTTTGTTTAAGGCCACTATGTCTTTGTTGATTCTCTGTTTGGATGACCGATCTAGAGCCGTCAGCGGTGTATTGAGGTCTCCAAGTATGATTGTGTTTTTTTCAGTTTTTGTTTTAAGATCAATAAGTAGCTGTCTTATATATGTTGGTGCTCCATGGTTTGGTGCATATATATTAAGAATTGTTATGTTATATCTTCTTGATTCAGTGTCCCCTTAGCCATTATGAAATGGCCATTTTTGTCTCTGAGTACTTTTGCTGTCTTGTAGTCAGCATTATCCGATCTGAGTATTGCTACACCTGCTTTTTTTTGGATGTTATTTGCTTGGAGTATTGTTTTCCAGCCTTTCACTTTGAATTTGTTTTTATCCTTGTTACTTAGATGAGTTTCCTGTAGGCAGCATACAGTTGGATTTTCTTTTTTAATCCATTCTGCTACTCTGTGCCTTTTTATTGGTGAGTTTAATCCATTTACATTTAGTGTAATTATTGATACTTGTGAGTTCCCTATTGCCATTTTATATCTTGCTTTTTGTTAGTTTAGTGTCTTGTTTGATCCTTCTCTTTCGTTTTTCTATCTTTTGTTTTTATTTGGTTGTATTCCATACATCTTTCCTCTGTTGCTATCTTTTTTATCTCATGTGCTTCTGTGGTGGTTTTTTCAACGGTGGTTACCTTTGAGTAATGAAAAGGGTCCCTACCCTGTTCATTGTAGCGAACTACTTTGTGAGTACTTTTGCACTCCATCGTCCTTTGCTACTGTTAATCTCTATCTTCTCCCCCTCTTTCTTTTAGTTGTTGTCACAGTTTAAATTTGGTTTTATTGTGTTCTTCTTGGAGCTTTTACTTGTGGCTCTGTTTTTTTTTTTTTGTACCTTGTATCTGATTGGAGAACCCCCTTTAGTAATTCCTGGAGTGGGGGTTTTCTGATGATAAATTCCCTCATCTTTTCTGTATCTGTGAATGTTTTTATTTCTCCTTCATATTTGAAGGATAGCTTTGATGGGTATAGTATTCATGGCTGAAAGATCCTCTCTTTCAGGACTTTAAATATTGGGATCCACTCTCTTCTAGCTTGTAGAGTTTCTGCTGAGAAATCTGATGATAATCTAATGGGCCTTCCTTTATATGTTGTATTCTTCTTTTCCCTGGCTGCCTTGAGAATTTTTTCTTTGCTGTTGGTTTGTGTCAATTTTATTATGATATGCCTTGGAGTAGGTTTGTTGGGGTTAAGAAAACTCGGAGTTCTGTTTGCTTCTTGAGCTTGAGGCTTTAGTTCTTTCCACAGGCTTGGGAAGTTCTCATCTATTATTTGTTTGAGTATGTTCTCTATTCCATTTTCTCTCTCTTCTCCCTCTGATATACCTATTATTCTTATGTTATTCTTTTTGATGGAGTCAGATAATTCTTGTAGGGCTATCTCATTTTTATTAATTTTTGAGTCTCTTTCTTCTTCTCTCTGTTGTGCCTCAAGTTGCTTGTCTTCTATTTCACTAATCCTCTCTTCTATCTGACCTGTTCTATTAGCTAAGCTTGTTACTTCGTTTTTCAGCTCGTGAATTGAGTTTTTCATCTCTGTTTGATTTATTTTTATAGTTTCAATTTCCTTGGACATATATTCTTTGTGTTCATTGAGTTGTTTTCTGAGCTCCCTAAATTGCCTTTCTGTGATTTCTTGTATATCTCGGAGGATTTTTAGGATTTCTATCTTGAATTCTCTGTCATTTAGCTCCAAGGTTTCCAATATATTAAATTTTTTCTCCATAGATTTTTCCTCGTCTAGCTGTGTTACCTCTCTTTCTTTTGTATCCATGATATTCGAATTTCTCTTCCTTAATGGCATCTGAGGGTGGTTTTGTTGATAGTATTAATGAGATTTAATAAAAAATAAAAAGTTAAAAAAAATAAAAATAAATAAAAAATTGAAAACAGTTGTTTTTCTTTAAAAAAAATTAATAATGAAATAAAGAAAAATAAAATAAAATAAAAATTTTAAAAAAAGGAAATTATTCCCCCCCTGCTTTTTTCCTCTCCTCTCCTCTCCCCTCTTTCTTGAGAAAATCTTGTGGTGAACTGTGAATTATAACAAACAATGCCTGTGATGGAGGGCCTGAATTGGGGAAAAGTAATAAAGGGGCAAAAAAAAAAAAAAGAAAAAAGAAAAAAAAAAGAAAAAAAAAGAAAAAAGAAAAAAAAAGAGCGTATGGACCCACAAAAAGCAAATAAGGAAAAAATTTGGGTCAAGAATAAAATGATTTGCTTTTAGGTGTTGGTTGTCTAAGAGTTATGATGAGAGGAATAAGAGAAAAACAGAAAAATGGGGGGACAAATTAAAAAATTACTATTGTATTTAGTGGAACAATAACTAGATAATATGGAGAGCCAGGATGGGAGCACTGCTAGTGAGTTAAAAAGGTGAAGTAAAAACCCCCCAAAATGCCACAAACATAAGTTTGAGTCCCAGATAAGATAATTTGTTTGTTATTGAGGTTTGAATGAGAGGAGATATAAAGGAGAAAGGAAGAAACTAATATAGAGGGAGAAAAGAAAGAGAGAGAGAGAGAAAAAAAAGAAGGAACCACTAAAAGAAGAAAAAAGAGAGGAGAGAGAGAGAGAGAGAGAGAGTTAAGGGTTTTGGAGTGCAACCCTCATAGAGAGAAAGGAAGAGAAGAGAAAAGATAATGGGAGATGAAACACTTATGGGTAGTGTAGTTCAAGGAGAGGAGAGAGTAAGACCGGCAAAGAGTTAATCGGCCAAATTGGAGGAGGAAAAAAAGTATCAACAATGAACATAAGAGAAACAAATGAACAAATATAATAAAATGGGATAGGTTATAAAGTCTGCAGATTATTCTTGATTTTGAGAGGTTATCTTCTTGCTTTTTCTTTTCTCTCCCTCTTCCTGGTCGGTGACTCTGTACCCCAGGTTCTGCCCCTTTGGCACGCTCAGGTAGAGGTTTGCAGTTGATAAGTCTCTATGGCAATGTCATGTATTGTGCTTTAGTCTCCTTGGCAGTTGAGGCTCATTAGCATTTATAGGCTCCGACAGTGAGAGAGTCCATGTTCCTAGAGCCTTTCTCCTAGTCTGTCCTTCTTCAATTAGTAGCCTGATAATCCAGCTATGGGGTTCCTGCTGCCTCTGCCTGGATAGTAAGAGGCTCAAAGAGCTGGCAACTCCCCACTCTATTTCCACTCAGCACAGGGCTCTGGGTAAGGCTCAGTCAGTCAGAGATGCTAGCATCATCAGGCGGGGCTTCCGCCCACTCAAAGACCTCTGGCTCTACCACTCTGTCCGGTAACACAGGCGGGCGCCCACTTCCGGGGCGCTTGGAGGAAACTCTCACTCACTGTCTGCGCGCGCAGACCAGGATATCTGGCCAGCAGATTCACGCTCTGAGTGAAACCCCCAACCGCAGGGAGAAGTTGCAGCGTTGGAATTGAGTCTCGTTCCGTCCCCATGCGCGGTTTTTGTAAGGCGCTGGGGCGGCCCGAGATTCCGCTTTGGCCCACACAAAGGCCCCTGACTCTGCCCCTCTGTGCGATAACACAGGCGCGCACTGCCGAGGCACTCGGAGGAATCTCTCATTCACTATCTGCGCGCGCAGACCAGGATATGAGGCCGGCCGCGTTTCCCTCTGAGTGAAACCCCCTCCGGCACGGAAAATCTCCACCGTTGGAATTAGTTCTCACTCCCTCCCGTGCGTGGCTTTCCCAGGGCGCTGGGGCTGCCCGGAGACTCTGCCCTCGGCCCACAGAGAGGCCTCTGACCCTGCCTCTCTGTGGGGCAACACGGGCACACACTCCCGGGGCCTAGGAAGAAATCTCTCGCCCACTAACTGCGTGCACGCCGACCAGGAGACCGGGTAAAATGGCCGCCCCGCTTGTCTTTCTTTGGGTTTGGCACGAGTGTTAACTTGTATTGCCCGGGTTGCCACAGGATCAGTTTTTCCTCGGCTTGGATCTCCATGCCACAGCCTGGTTCGGCCGTTTGTGCCGCGGCCTGGATCTATTCACCCCCTTTGCCCGCCTCAGTTTCTATATTCACAGTTACCAGAGAAAGCCACCCTGTTTAGGTTAGTGAGGAAGGCGGAGCATTTCTTACTCCCTATTTCCTTCGGGGTTTGGTTATATATTTAGCCAATTTTTCACTCGACCATACCTTTGGGTGTATTGCGAAGCATCTGGAGGCTCCAAGTATAGGTTTTTCTGTTTCTGGTTGAAGATCTTTTCGAGTTTTGGGGGAGATTTATCGGTATCGCTTCCTACCCCGCCATTACTCTGACGTCATCTCTCTGTATATATCTTTTGATCTCTGTACTTATTTCTTCTTTGACCCATTCACTTTTTTAAAAGTATGTTGTTTAGTTTCCACATTTTTGTGGGGTTTTTTTCCTCTTTTTTGCAGTTGAATTCTAGTTTCAAGGCTTTATGACCAGAAAATATGCTTGGTACAACTTCAATTTTTCTGAATTTGCTGATGTTGTTTTTGTGGCCCAACATATGGTCAGTTCTTGAGAATAATCCATGTACACTGGAGAAAAATGTATACTCAGTCACTTTGGGAAGAAATGTCCTATAGATGTCTCTCATATCGAGGTGCTCTAGTGTTTTGTTTAAGACCAATATATTTTTATTGATTCTCTGTTTCAATGACCGATCTATTGCCATCAGCAGTGTATTGAGGTCTCCAAGTATGATTGTATTTGTGTCAGTTTTTGTTTTCAGGTCAATAAGTGGCTGTCTTATATATTTTGGTGCTCCTTGGTTTGGTGCATATATATTAAGAATTGTTGGTCCTGGCTGGTTGGCTCAGCAGTAGAGTGTCGGCCTGGCGTGCGGAGGACCCGGGTTCGATTCCCAGCCAGGGCACATAGGAGAAGCGCCCATTTGCTTCTCCACCCTCCCCTTCCTCTCTGTCTCTCTTTTCCCCTCCCACAGCCAAGGCTCCTTTGGAGCAAAGATGGCCCGGGCGCTGGGGATGGCTCCTTGGCCTCTGCCCCAGGCGCTAGAGTGGCTCTGGTCGCAGCGGAGTGATGCCTCGGGGGGGGGGGGCAGAGCATCACCCCTAGTGGGCAGAGCATCGCCCCTGGTGGGTGTGCCGGGTGGATCCTGGTCGGGCTCATGTGGGAGTCTGTCTGACTATCTCTCCCTGTTTCCAGCTTCAGAAAAATACAAAAAAAAAAAATTGTTATGTCTTCTGGATTCAGTGTCCCCTTAATCATGAAATGGCCATTTTTGTCCCTGAGTACTTTTGCTGTCTTGTAGTCAGCATTATCAGATATGAGTATTGCTATGCCTGCTTTTCTTTTGGATGTTATTTGCTTGGAGTATTGTTTTCTAGCCTTTCACTTTGAATTTCTTTTTATCCTTGTTGCTTCGATGAGTTTCTTGTAGGCAGCATACAGTTGGATTTTCTTTTTTAATCCATTCTGCTACTCTGTGCTTTTTATTGGTGAGTTTAATCCGTTTACATTTAGTGTAACTATTGACAATTGTGGGTTCCCTATTGCCATTTTATACCATTGTTTTCTGTAAGTTTTGTGTCTTGTTTGATTCTTCTCTTTTGTTTTTCTATCATTTGTTTTTGTTTGGTTGTATTCCATACTTCTTTCCTCTCTTGCTATCTTTTTTAAATCATGTGCTTCTGTGGTGGTTTTTTCAAGGGTGGTAACCATTAAGTAATGAAAAGGGTTCCTACCCTGTTCATTGTAATGCACTATCTTGTTAGTACTTCTATACTCCATCATCCTTTGCTACTGTTAATTTCTGACCTCTCCCCTTTTTTTTTGTTTGTTTTTGTTGTCACAGTTTAAATTTGGTTTTATTGTTTTCTTGGTGGAGCTTTTACTTGTGGTTTTGTTTTGTTTTGTTCTTTGTATCTGGTTGGAAAACCCCCTTTAGTAATTCCTGGAGTGGGGAGTTTTCTGATGCTAAATTCCCTCATCTTTTCTGTATCTGTGAATGTTTTTATTTCTCCCTCATATTTGAAGGATAGCATTGATGGGTATAGTATTCGTGGCTGAAAGTTCCTCTCTTCCAGGACTTTAAATATTGGGGTCCACTCTCTTCTAGCTTATAGAGTTTCTGTTGAGAAATCCAATGATAATCTAATGGGCCTTCCTTTATATGTTGTATTCTTCTTTTCCCTGGCTGCCTTGAGAATTTTTTCTTTGCTGTTGGTTTGTGCCAATTTCATTATGATGTGCCTTGGAGTGGGTTTGCTGTGGTTAAGAAAACTCAGTGTTCTGTTTGCTTCTTGAATTTGAGCCTTTAGTTCTTTCCATAGGCTTGGGAAGTTCTCATCTATTATTTGTTTGAATATGTTCTCCATTCCATTTTTTCTCTCTTCCTCCTCTGATATACCTATTATTCTTATGTTATTCTTTTTGATGGAGTCAGACAATTCCTGTAGGGTTTTCTCATTTTTTTTCAATTTCTGAGTCTCTTTCTTCTTCTCTCTGTTGTGCCTCAAGTTGCTTGTCTTCTATTTCACTAATCCTCTCTTCTATCTGACCTGTTCTATTAGCTAAGCTTGTTACTTCGTTTTTCAGCTCGTGAATTGAGTTTTTCATCTCTGTTTGATTTGTTTTTATAGTTTCAATTTCCTTGGTAATATTTTCTTTGTGTTCATTGAGTTGTTTTCTGAGCTCCCTAAATTCCTTTCTGTGTTTTCTTGTATATCTCTGAGTTCTTTTAGGATTTCTATTTTAAATTCTCTGTCATTTAGCTCCAAGGTTTCCAATATATTAAATTTTTTCTGCATAGATTTTTCCACATCTATCTGTGCTACCTCTCTGTCTTTTGTATCCATGATATTTGATTTCCTTTTCCTTAATGGCATCTGAGGGTGGTTTTGTTGATAGTACTAATGAGAATTAATAAAGACTAAAAAGTTAAAAAAATAAAAAAATTATTATTTCCCTTTTTTTTCATTCCTCTCCTCTCCTTTCCTTCTTGAGAGAATCTTGTGATAAACTGTGAATTATATTGTGCTAAATAGAACAAAAACTTCCTATAATGGAGGACCTGAGTTGGGGAGAAGTGATAAAGGGGCAAAAAAGAGGTATGAACCCACAAAATGCAAAAAAGGAAAAAATTTGGGTCAATAATTTAATGATTTGCTTTTAGGCAATTGTTAACTAAGAGATATAATGAGAGGAATAAGAGGGAAACAGGAAAAATAAGAAAAAAAATTTAAAAATTACTATTGTATTTAGTGGAGCAAAAACTAGATAAAATGGAGAGCCAGGGTTGGGAGCACTGCTTGTGAGTTTAAAAAGCAAAGTAAAAAACCCCCAAAGTGCCAGAAAGAAAAATTTGAGTCCCAAATAAAATAATTTGTTTGTGATTGAGGACTGAATGAGAGGGAAAAAAGGAGAAAAGAAGAAACTAATATAGAGGGAGAAAAAAAATAAAGAGGAAAACACAAAAAGAAGAAAAAAGAACAAAAGGAGAGAGAGAGAGAGTTAAGAGTTTTGGAGTGCAATCCTCATAGAGAGAAAGGAACAGGAAAGGAAAGATAATGAGAGATGTAACACTTATGGGTAGTGTAGTTCAAGGAGAGGAGAGAGTAATTCCAGCAGAGAATTAAACGACCAAATTGGAATAGGAAGAAAATAAGACAAGAAGATAAGAGAAACAAACGAACAAATATAGTAAAATGGGATAGGTTATAAAGTCTGTGGATTATTCTTGATTTTGAGAAGTTATCTTCTTGCTTTTCTTCTCTCCCTCTTCCTGGTTGGTGACTCTGTACCCCGGGTTCTGCCCCTGTGGCACGTTTAGGTAGAGGTTTGCAGTTGATAAGTCTCTATGGCGATGTCATATATTGGGCTTCAGTCTCGTTGACAGTCGAGGCTCATTAGCATTTGCAGGCTCTGACAATGAGAGAGTCCGTTTTCCCGGAGCCTCTCTCCTAGTCTTTCCTTCCTGAATTAGCAGCCTGATGATCCAGCTGTGGTGTTGCTGCTGCCTCTGCCTTTGCATTTAGTGTGGAACTGCTGGAGGCTCCAAGGATAGATTTTTCTGTCTCTGGTTGAAGATCTTGTTGAATTTTTGGGGAGATTTATCGGTATCGCTCCTACGGCGCCATTTTTCTGACATCACTTTTCTAAAACCCTGTTAAATTAGTTCCTATTACCTGATGAAATATGTCCTGCTTAAAACAAAAAGTACAAGTATGCCAAAACAAATTTTTTTAGAAGAGATAAAGCAATCAGAACCAGACTCAGATATGAGGAGAAGGAACAGGGGAGGAGAAAGAGGAGATAAGGAGAAGAACATGACTCTCAGGGTTTCACAATGAGTAACTGAATAGATGGTAATATAAATTAATGTACAGAAAGAGGAATCATTTTGGGGGGTGGAGGTGGAGAGTAAGATAATGAGTTCAGTTTTTAACAAATCAAGTTTGGATATTCTATTCATAGCCAGATGGCAATGCTCAATAGGCATAAAAATAACAAAACAATAGTTTCCATAGTGAAGAAACAGAGTCAGAATACACTCTGATATTGTTAGGAAATGTTTGGTGTCAATAATTATTATGGTCAGAGGCATTTCCTGGAAAAATGTGCTGCCTGGAAAAAAAAGTATAAAAAATTACTGCTAAATTTTAGCTCTAATTTATAACACTGTATTATAATATACATTTGAAAAGTTGCTAAGAGAGTTGATCTTAAAAGTTTTCATCACAAGAAAAAGGAATGTGTAACTATGTATGGTGACAGATATTAACTAGATTTATTGGAATCCTTTCACAAGATATACAAATATTAAATCATTATGGTGTACACCAAAAACTTATAGGGTCATATTCAATTATATCTCAATTTATTTCCATTAAAAATTTTTATTGATTTTCTTTTTAGAGAGATATAGGAAGGATGGGGAGAGACAGAGATTAATTTGTTGTTCCATTTATTCACACATTCATTGGTTGATTCTTGTATGTGCCCTGACTGAAGATTGAACTTGCAACCTTGATGTATCAGGACAATGCTCTAACCAACTGATATTTACATAGATTCCAGTGTCCCCCAAATACATCCTCTCCTCCCCCCGTGTTCCCCAGTACATCTCCCTTGTCCCTCTCCTCATAACGTCCTCCTCTTTCCATCCAGGATTTGCTTTTCTGTTCTCATTACCTCCTATCATCCCCTTTCCCTCTGTCTGCTTTCCCTCTGGATCCTTTGATTCCATCTCTGCCTCTATTCTGTTCCTCAGTTCATACTGTTTGTCAAATTCCTCAAATGATTGAGGTCATATGATATCTTTCTTTGCTCTGCCTGGCTTATTTCACTTAACATAATATATAGTTTGCAGGTCCATCCATGTTGTCACAAAAAGTAATATTTCCTTCTTTTTTATGGCCCCATAATATTCCATTGTGTATGTGTTTCACTACTTTTTAATCCACTCGTCCACTGACAGAACTTGGGCTGTTTCCAGATCATGGCTATTGTAACAATGCTGTTGTCATAAACATGGGGCTGCATTTCTCCTATTGAATCATTGATGTGGTGTTCTTGGAAATATTCCTAAAAGTGGGATAGCTGGGTCAAAAGGCAGTTCCATTTTTAATTTTTTGAGGAATCTCCATACTGTTTTCCACAGTGGCTGCACCAGTCTGCATTCCCACAAGCAGTGCAGGAGGGTTCCCTTTTCTTCACATCCTTGCCAGCACCTATCATGTGTTGTTTTGTTAATGAGCACCATTCTGACTGGTGTGAGGTAGTATCTCATTGTGCTTTTAATTTGCATTTCTCTAATGATTAGTGATGTTGAACATTTTTTCATATGTCTATTGGCCATCTGTATGTCCTCTTTGGAGAAGTGCTATTCATTTCTTTTGCCCATTTTTTGATTGGATTATCTTCCTTGTGTTGAGTTTTACAAGTTCTTTATAAATTTTGGTTATTAACCCCTTATCAGACGTATTGTCAAATATGTTCTCGCATTGTGTGGTTAGCCTTTTTATTTTGTTCATATTGTTTTTAGCTGTGCAAAAGCTTTTTAGTTTGATATAGTCCCATTTGTTTATACTGTCCTTTATTTTACTTGCCCGTGGAGTTAAATCAGCAAATATATTGCTACAAGAGATATCGGAGAGTTTACTGCCTATATTTTCCTCTAGGATGCTTATGGCTTCATGACTTACATTTAAGTCTTTTATCCATTTTGAGTTTATTTTTGTGAATGGTGTAAGTTGGTGGTCTAGATTTGTTTTTTAATAAATTTTTATTAATGTTAATGGGATGACATTAATAAATCAGGGTACATATATTCAAAGAAAACATGTCTAGGTTATCTTGTCATTAAATTATGTTGCATACCCCTCACCAAGAGTCAGATTGTCCTCCGTCACCCTCTATCTAGTTTTCTCTGTGCCCCTTCCCCTCCCCCTAACTCTCTCCCTCCCTCCCTCCCTCCTGCGTCCTCCCTCCCCCCACCCCTGGTAACCACCACACTCTTGTCCATGTCTCTTAGTCTCGTTTTTACGTTCCACTAATGTATGGAATCATGTAGCTCTTGTTTTTTTTTCTGATTTACTTATTTCACTTCGTATAATGTTATCAAGATCCCACCATTTTGCTGTAAATGATCTGATGTCATCATTTCTTATGGCTGAGTAGTATTCCATAGTGTATATGTGCCACATCTTCTTTATCCAGTCTTCTACTGAAGGGCTTTTTGGTTGTTTCCATGTCTTGGCCACTGTGAACAGTGCTGCAATGAACATGG
Organism: Saccopteryx leptura; assembly: GCF_036850995.1. Taxonomy (NCBI): domain Eukaryota; kingdom Metazoa; phylum Chordata; class Mammalia; order Chiroptera; family Emballonuridae; genus Saccopteryx; species Saccopteryx leptura. Next base: position 149,999,683 of record NC_089506.1, read on the forward strand.
GGCTACATGTGTCTTTACGTATCAATGTTTCTGAGGTTTTGGGGTATATACCCAGTAGAGGGATTGCTGGGTCATAAGGTAGTTCTATTTGCAGTTTGTTGAGGAACCACCATACTTTCCTCCATAATGGTTGTACTACTTTACAGTCCCACCAACAGTGGATGAGAGTTCCCTTTTCTCCACAGCCTCTCCAACATTTGCTATTACCCGTCTTGTTGATAATAGCTAATCTAACAGGGATGAGGTGGTATTTCATTGTAGTTTTGATTTGCATTTCTCTAATAACTAATGAAGCTGAGCATCTTTCCATATATCTGTTGGCCATTTGTATTTCCTCCTGGGAGAAGTGTCTGTTCATGTCCTCTTCCCATTTTTTTATTGGATTGTTTGTTTGTTTGTTGTTGAGTTTTATGAGTTCTTTGTAAATGTTGGATATTAGGTCCTTATCTGAGCTGTTGTTTGAAAATATCATTTCCCATTTAGTTGGCTATCTGTTTATTTTGATATCAGTTTCTCTTGCTGAGCAAACACTTTTTATTCTGATGTAGTCCCATTCATTTATCTTTGCCTTCACTTCTCTTGCCATTGGAGTCAGGTTCATAAAATGTTCTTTAAAACCCAGGTCCATGAGTTTAGTACCTGTCTTCTTCTATGTACTTTATTGTTTCAGGTCTTATATTTAGGTATTTGATCCATTTTGAATTAATTTTAGTACACGGAGACAGGCTGTAGTTGAGTTTCATTCTTTTGCATGTGGCTTTCCAGTTTTCCCAACACCATTTGTTGAAGAGGCTTTCTTTTCTCCATTGTGTGTTGTTGGCCCCTTTATCAAAGATTATTTGACCATATATATGTGGTTTTATTTCTGGGCTTTATATTCTGTTCCGTTGGTCTGAGTGTCTATTTTTCTGCCAATACCATGCTGTTTTGATTATCGTGGCTCTATAATATAGTTTAAAGTCAGGTATTGTAATGCCCCCAGCTTCATTCTTTTTCCTTAGGATTGCTTTGGCTATTCAGGGGTTTTTATAGTTCCATATAAATCTGATGATTTTTTGTTCCATTTCTTTAAAAAATGTCATAGGAATTTTGATGGGAATTGCATTAAATTTATAAATTGCTTTGGGTAATATGCCCATTTTAATTATATTTATTCTTCCTATCCAAGGACAAGGAAAATTTTTCCATCTCATTGTGTCTTTTTCTATTTCTCTTAGCAATGCCTTGTAGTTTTCGTTATATAGGTCCTTTACATTCTTTGTTATGTTTTTTCCTAGGTATTTTATTTTTTTTGTTGCAATCATGAAGGGGATTATTTTTTTGAGTTCGTTTTCTAATATTTCATTGTTGGCATATAGAAAGGCTATGGACTTTTGTATGTTAATTTTGTATCCTGCGACCTTACTGTATTGGTTTATTGTTTCTAGGAGTCTTTTTGTGGAGTCCTTCGGATTTTCGACGTATAGAATCATATCATCAGCAAAAAGTGATACCTTTACTTCTTCTTTTCCGATATGGATGCCTTTTATTTCTTTGTCTTGTCTGATTGCTCTGGCCAGAACTTCTAGCACCACGTTAAATAAGAGTGGAGAGAGTGGACAACCCTGTCTTGTTCCTGATTTAAGGTGGAAACTCCTCAGTTTTATGCCATTTAATATGATGTTAGCTGATGGTTTATCATATATGGCCTTTATCATGTTGAGATATTTTCCTTCTATACCCATTTTGTTGAGAGTCTTAAACATAAAATTGTGTTGTATTTTATCAAAAGCCTTTTCTGCATCTATTGATAAGATCATGTGGTTTTTGTTCTTTGTTTTGTTGATATGGTGTAGTATGTTAACCTTTTTTACGTATGTTGAACCATCCTTGAGATTCTGGGATGAATCCCACTTGATCATGATGTATTATTTTTTTAGTATGTTGTTGTATTCGATTTGCCAGTATTTTGTTTAGTATTTTAGCATCTGTATTCATTAGAGATATTGGTCTGTAGTTTTCTTTCTTTGTGCCATCCTTGCCAGGTTTTGGTATGAGGGTTATGTTGGCCTCATAAAATGTGTTTGGAAGTATTGCTTCTTCTTCAATTTTTTGGAAGAGTTTGAATAGAATAGGAACCAAGTCTTCTTTGAATGTTTGATAGAATTCACTAGTATAACCGTCTGGGCCTGGACTTATATTTTTTGGGAGGTTTTTAATAGTTTTTTCTATTTCCTCCCTGCTGATTGGTCTGTTTAGGCTTTCTGCTTCTTCATGACTCAGTCTAGGAAGGTTGTATTGTTCTAGGAATTTATCCATTTCTTCTAGATTGTTGTATTTGGTGGCATATAGTTTATCATAGTATTCTACAATAATTCTTTGTATATCTATGATGTCTGTGGTGATCTCTCCTCTTTCATTTTGGATTTTATTTATTTGAGTCCTATGCCTTTTTTCCTTGGTGAGTCTTGCCAAGGGTTTGTCAATTTGGTTGATCTTTTCAAAGAACCAGCTCCTTCTTTTATTAATTTTTTTTATAGTTTTTCGGTTCTCTATTTCATTTATTTCTGCTCTTATTTTTATTATCTCCATTCTTTGGCTGGTTTTGGGTTGTCTTTGTTCTTCTTTTTCTAGTTCCTTAAGGTGTGAAGTTAAGTGGTTTACTTGGGCTCTCTCTTGTTTGTTCATATAGGCCTGAAGTGATATGAACTTTCCTCTTATTACTGCTTTTGCTGCATCCCAGAGATTCTGATATGTCGTATTGTCATTTTCATTTGTCTGTAGAGAACTTTTGATCTCTGTACTCATTTCTTCTTTGACCCATTCATTTTTTAGAAGTATGTTGTTTAGTTTCCACAATTTTGTGGGTTTTTCCCCTTCTTTTTTACCGTTGAATTCTAGTTTCAAGGCTTTATGATTAGAGAATATGCTTGGTACAATTTCAATTTTTCTAAATTTGCTGATATTGTCTTTGTGGCCCAACATATGGTCAATTCTTGAGAATGTTCCATGTACACTAGAGAAAAATGTATACTCTGTTGCTTTGGGATGAAGTGTCCTGTAGATGTCTATCATATCCAGGTGTTCTAGTATTTTGTTTAAGGCCACTATATCTTTATTGATTCTCTGTTTGGATGACCGATCTAGAGCCATCAGCGGTGTATTGAGGTCTCCAAGTATGATTGTATTTTTGTCAGTTTTTGTTTTAAGGTAAATAAGTAGCTGTCTTATATACTTTGGTGCTCCTTGGTTTGGTGCATATATATTAAAGATTGTTATGTCTTCTTGATTCAGTGTCCCCTTAATCATTATGAAATGACCATTTTTGTCTCTGAGTACTTTTTCTGTCTTGTAGTCAGCATTATTAGATATGAGTATTGCTACACCTGCTTTTTTTGGGATGTTGTTTGCTTGGAGTATTGTTTTCCAGCCTTTCACTTTGAATTTGTTTTTATCCCTGTTGCTTAGATGTGTTTCCTGTAGGCAGCATACAGTTGGATTTTCTTTTTTAATCCATTCTGCTACTCTGTGTCTTTTTATTGGTAAGTTTAATCCATTTACATTTAGTGTAATTATTGACACTTGTAGGTTCCCTATTGCCATTTTATAAATTGCTTTCTGTTAGTTTTGTATCTTGTTTGATTCTTCTCTTTTGTTTTTCTACCATTTGTTTTTGTTTGTTTGTATTTCATACTTCTTTCCTCTGTTGCTACCTTTTTTAAGTCAAGTGTTTTTGTGGTGGTTTTTTCAAGGGTAATTACCATTAAGTAATGAAAAGAGTACCTACCATATTCATTGTAGTACCCTATCTTATGAGTATTTCTGCACTTCATCGTCCTTTGCTACTGTTAATCTTCATCCTTTCCCCCATTTTTTTCTTTTGTTGTCACAGTTTAAGTTTGGTTTTATTGTTTTCTTGGTGGAGCTGTTACTTGTGGTTTTGTTTTCTTTTGTTCTTTGAATCTGGTTGGAAAACCCCCTTTAGTATTTCCTGGAGTGAGGGCTTTCTGATGATAAATTCTCTCATCTTTTCTGTATTTGTGAATGTTTTTATATCTCCTTTGTACTTGAAGGATTGCTTTGATGGGTATAGTATTCTTGGCTGAAAGTTCCTCTCTTTCAGGGCTTTAAATATTGGGGTCCACTCTCTTCTAGCTTGTAGAGTTTCTGCTGAGAAATCTGATGATAATCTAATAGGCCTTCCTTTATATGTTGTATTCTTCTTTTCCCTGGCTGCCTTGAGAATTTTTTCTTTGTCATTGGTTTGTGTCATCTTCATTATGATGTGCCTTGGAGTGGGTTTGTTGGGGTTAAGAAAATTCGGTGTTCTGTTTGCTTCTTGAATTTGAGGCTTTAGTTCTTTCCATGGGCTTGGGAAGTTCTCATCTATTATTTGTTTGAGTATATTCTCCATTCCATTTTCTTTCTCTTCTCCCTCTGATATACCTATTATTCTTATGTTATTCTTTCTGATGGAGTCAGACAATTCCTGTAGGGCTTTCTCATTTTTTATTATTTTTGAGTCTCTTTCTTCTTCTCTCTGTTGTGCCTCAAGTTGCTTGTCTTCTATTTCACTAATCCTATCTTCTATCTGGGCTGTTCTATTAGCTAAGCTTGTTACCTCGTTTTTCAGCTCGTGAATTGAGTTTTTCATTTCTGTTTGATTTGTTTTTATAGTTTCAATTTCCTTGGTAATATATTCTTTGTGATCGTTGAGTTGTTTTCTGATCTCCCTAAATTGCCTTTCTGTGTTTTCTTGTATATCTCTGAGTATTTTTAAGATTTCTATTTTAAATTCTCTGTCATTTGGCTCCAAGGCTTCCAATATGTTAAATCTTTTCTCCATAGATTTTTCCACATCTATTTGTGTTACCTCTCTATCTTTTGTATTCATAATATTTGATTTCCTCTTTCTTATTGGCATCTGAGGGTCATCTTGTTGATAGTATTAATTAGAATTAATAAAGAATAAAAAGGAAAAAAAAAAGGAAAACACCCCACAAAAAAAACCAATAATAATTTATTATTTTTCCTTTTTTTCTTTCTTCTCTTCCCCTCCTTTCCCCTCCTTAGGGAAATATCGTGATGACCTGTGAATTATATTATGCTAAATGGAACAAAAACTGCCTATAATGGAGGGCCTGATTTGGGGTGAAGAGTTCATGGGCAAAAAATGGAGTAGGGACCTACTAAATGCAAAAAAAAAAAAAAAGGAGAAAATCTTAGACAAGCATAAAATGATTTGCTTGTAAGTGATGGTCAACTAAGAGATATAATGAGAGGGATAAGAGGGAAACAGAAAAAAGGAGAGAAAAAATAATAATAATTAAAGAAGAAAAAAAATAATAAGTAAAAATCTGTTGTTTTAAGTGGAGAGAAGACTAAATACAATGGAGACCTTGGGTTGGGAGGAATGCTAGTGAGTTAAAAAGCAATGTAAAAAGTACCCAAAATGCCACAAAAACAAACAAACAAAGAAAAACCAAAAACAAAAGCAAAAAAAAAATCCCCAAAAAACTTGAGTCCCAAATTAAATAATTTGTTCATGATTGAGGATTGAATGGGAGGAAAAGTAAAAGGAGAAAAGAAGAAACGAATAGAAAGGAAAAAAGAAGAAAAAGAGAGAAACAAAGGAAGAAAACAAGGAAAAGAAAAAAAAACAAAAGGGGAGAGAGTGAGAGTTAAAACTTTTGGAGTGTAACCCTAAAGGAGAGTAAGGATGAAGAAAAGAAATAAAATGTAACACTCATGGGTAGTGTAGCTCAAGAAAAGGGAAGCATAAGATGGGCAGTGTATAAAAGGACCACGGTGGAGGAAATAGAAATAATAATAAAGGCAATAAGATAGAAGAAGGAAACAAAAACAACGAAGAATTAGTGGAACAAGTTATAAAGTCTGTGGATTTTTCTTGATTTTGAGAGGTTTACTTCTTCCTTTTTCTTTTCTCTCCCTCTTCCTGGTTGGTGACTCTGTACCCCAGGCTCTGCCCCTGTGTCACGCTTAGGTAGGGATTTGCAGTTGATGGGATTCTATGGCAATGTCATATAATTGGCTTTAGTCTCGCTGGTAGTCAAGGCTTGTTGGCGTTTGCAGGGTCCAACAATGAGAGAGTTTGCTTTCCTGGAGTCTCTCCTAGTCTCCCCTTCCTGAATTAGCAGCCTGGTGATCCAGTTATGAGGCTGCCACTGCTTCTGTCTGGGGAGTAAGAGACTCAAAGAGCTGGGAAATCCCCACTCTATCCCCACTCAGCGCAAGGCTCTGGGTAAGGCTCTGGCAGTCAGAGCCTCCAGCGTAATCAGGTGGGGCTGGGAGTCAATTGTTGTCAAGGTGACTGTTCAGCACCTAGCATTCAGTTGGACCACTCAGCCCAGGCTTTCCACACTTTGTAGCCTATTTTGGCTGGGAAGAAGAGGCACTAGTCACTGCTTGCTGTATAGATCTTAATTTCTGCCAAGTCCCTCTTGTTAGCGTATATCCCTGAATATGGAGGCTCTGTCAATCAGAAGTTGCTCCCGCCCCTTTAGCGAGAGGCACTGAAAAATACCACGCCTCTTGTCTTGGATTACTGAACTGAGAGAGATCCTATCAATTAGAGCCCCGTGGGTGTGCAGATTTCGTGGGTTAAGCTAATTTCAGTGATTGGATCCGCAGCTGTGCTCCAGAAAGTATTTCAGGCTGCCTGCGCGCCCCTCTCCCAACGCTTGATTGTTAGCTTGAATGGCTGGGTGAGGTTCCTCGCCCATGGAGAGAATCTTCTGAGTAGGGAAGACAGCCTTGGTGCCCCTCCTGGACCGCGGCACGGGGCGCGCGCGTGTGGTCTCTCAGGGCACACTGGTGGCTGGAGACTCTCACTTGCAGTACGCGGGCTGCTGGGGACACTGGCGGTGCAAGGGAGCTCGCTCTGCGACCTGACCGCGGCTCGGGGCACGCGCACTGTTTCTCAGGGCACGCCGGCGGCCGCTCGCAGCACCCAGGCTGCCGCTCCGAGTGTGGGCGGGCAGTTGCACGCATGGGTTGACTCACCACAGGCTTACTCCCTCCTCGGCTTGAATGAACGTCCGTGCAGTAGTTAGCTTCCTCCACACCGTCAGCTCTGACCCGTCTCTCAGATTCAAGTGATAACAGTCCTTTCGCTTTCAGTGTGTGTGGAACTCCGGAATGCTCCGAGGATAAATTTTTGTTTCTAGTTGAAAAATTTGTTGAGATTTTGGGGAGATCTGTCGGACGCACTGCTCACGGCGCCATTTCTGTGACGTCACTCAAGTTTTAGTTTTATTATTTTTTTTTATTATTATTTTTTTTTGCAGGTAGCTGTCCGATTTTCCCAAAACCATTTGTTAAAGAGACTGTCTTGGCCCTGGCCGGTTAGCTCAGTGGTAGAGCATCGGACTGGCGTGCAAAAGTCCCGGGTTCAATTCCCGGCCAGGGCACACAGGAAAAGTGCCCATCTGCTTCTCCACCCCTCCCCCTCTCCTTCCTCTCTGTCTCTCTCTTCCCCTCCCGCAGCCAAGGCTCCACTGAAGCAAAGATGGCCCGGGCGCTGGGGATGGCTCCTCGGCCTCTGCCCCAGGCACTAGAGTGGCTCTGGTCGCAACAGAGCAATGCCCCAGAGGGACAGAGCATTGCCCCCTAGTGGGCGTGCCGGGTGGATCCCGGTCGGGCACATGCAGGAGTCTGACTGACTATCTCTCCCCGTTTCCAGCTTCAGAAAAATACAGAAAAAAAAAAACAAAAAAAGAGAGAGACTGTCTTTATTCCATTGTATGCTATTACCACCTTGTCAAATATCAATTGTCCATAAATGAGTAGGTTTATTTCTGGGTTCTCTGTTCCATTGATCTATATGCCTGTTCTTATGCCAGTACCAAGCTGTTTTGAGTACAATGGCCTTGTAGTATAACTTGATATCAGGAAGTGTGATACCACCACTTTATTCTTCTTTTTCAAGATTGCTGAGGCTATTTATATTCTTTTTTGGTTCCATATGAATTTTTGGAATATTTGTTCTATATCTTTGAAGTATGTCATTGGTATTTTAATAGAAATTGCATTTAATTTATAAATTGCTTTGGGTAATATGGACATTTTAATGATGTTTATTCTTAAACATCATTAAGTTCCAGTATATGCTTCCACTTGTTTGTATCTTCCTTGATTTCTTTTATCAATGTTTTATAATTTTCCAAGTACAAGTTTTTAACCTCCTTGGTTAAATTTACTCCTAGGTACTTTATTTTTTGTTGTTGCAATGGTGAAGGGGATTGTTTTCTTAAGTTCTCTTTCAGAGAGATCATTGTTGGTGTATAAAAATGCCTGTGGTGTGAGGTAGTATCTCATTGAGTATTAATTTTATTAATTTTATATCCTGCCACCTTGCTTAATTCATTTATCAGTTCCAGTAGTTTTTTTTATTACGACTTTAGGGTTTTCTATGTACAGTATCATATCATCAGCAAATAATGATAGTTTTACTTCTTTTCCAATTTGGACGCCTTTTATTTCTTCTTCTTGTCTGATTGCTCTGGCTAGGACTTTCAGAACTACGTTGAATAAGAGTGGTCAAAGGGGGCACCCCTGCCTTGTTCCTGATCTTAAGGGGATTGCTTTTAACTTTTGCCCATTGAATATGATGTTGGCTGTGGGTTTGTCATAGATGGCCTTTATCATGTTGAGGTATGTTCCCTGTATTCCCACTTTGCTGAGAGTTTTGATCATAAATGGGTGCTAGATTTTATCGAATGCTTTTTCTGCATCTATTGATATTATCATGTGGTTTTTGTCCTTCCTTTTTTCATGTGATGAATCACATTGATTGATTTGTGAATATTGTACCAGCCTTGCCTCCCCAGAATAAATCCCACTTGATCATGATTTATGATTTTTTTCATGTATTGCTGGATCCAGTTTGCTAATATTTTGTTGACAATTTTAGCATCTAAATTCATCAGGGATATTGACCTATAGTTTTCTTTCTTTGTGTTGTCTTTGCCATGTTTTGGAATCCAAATTATGCTTGCCTTATAAAGGAGCTTGGAAGTTTTCCCTCCTCTTGAATTTTTTGAAATAGCTCAAAAAGGATTTAAGTTAGTTCTCCTTTGAATATTGGGTAGAATTCGCCTGTGAAGCCATCTGGCTCAGGGCTTTTGTTTGTTGGGAGTTTTATGATAACTGTTTTTATCTCATTTGTTGTAATCAGACTATTTAGGTTTTCTGATTCTTCCAGATTGATTTTTTTTTATTAATTTTAATGGGGTGACATTAATCAATCAGGGTACATAGGTTCAGAGAAAACATCTCCTGGTTATTTTGACATTTGATTAAGTTGCATACCCATCACCCAAAATCATATACTCTTCCGTCACCTTCTATCTGTTTTTCTTTGTGCCCCTCCTCTCCCCCCCACCCCCTCTCTCAGATTGATTTTTTCAAGGAATTTGTCCATTTCACCTAGGTTGTCTATCTAGTTATTTGACATACAGTTCTTCATAGTATTTTCTTTAAATCTTTTGTATTTCTGCTTTGTCTTTTGTTACTTCTCCACCCTCATTTCTAATTGTATTTATTTGAGTCTTTTTTCTTTTTTTCTTGTTGAGTCTAGCTAAGGGTTCATTGATCTTGTTTACCTTTTCAAAGAACCAGTTCTTGGTTTCATTGATCCTCTGTATTGTTTTTTTAGTCTCTATGTCATTTATTTCCACTCTGATCTTTATTATTTCCTTCCTTCTACTTCCTCTTGAATTTACTTGCTGTTCTTTTTCTAGTTCTTTTAGTTGCAGGATTAAGTTTTTTATTTGAGCTCTTACTAGCTTCTTAAGGTATTCCTGTATTGTTATGAACTTCCCTCTCAGGACTGCTTTTGCTGTGTCCCACTGATTTTGAGTTGTTGTACGCTCATTTTCATTTGTTTCAAGGAAATTTTTGATTTCTTCCTTGATCTCATTATTGACCCATTTGTTATTTAATAACATGCTGTTTAGTTTCCAAGTGTTTGAGTGTTCTTCAGTTTTTCTGTTGTAGTTGATTTCTAGTTTCATGCCATTATGGTCAGAGAAGGTGCTTGATATGATTTCAATCTTCTTAAATTTGTTGAGACTTGTTTTATGCCCTAATATGTGGTCTATCCTAGAGAATGTACCATGTGCACTTGAAAAGAATGTATATTCTGCTGCTTTAGGGTGGAAGGTTCTGAAGATATCTTCTAAATCCAGTTGATCTAGTGTGTTCCTTAATTCTGCTATTTCTTTGTCAATTTTCTTTCTTGAGGATCTATCCAGTGATGGTAGTGGGGTATTGAAATCCCCTACTATTATAGTATTGCTGTTGATCTCGCCCTTTATGTCCATCAAAGTAAGCTTTATATATCTAGGTGCTCCTATATTAGGTGCATAGATATTTATAATGTCTATCTCTTCCTGTTGGATTGCTCCCTTTATCATTATGTAGTGACCTTCTTTACCCTTACTATAGTCTTTGTTTAAAGTTTATTTTTTCATATATAAGTATTGCTACCTTTTTTTTTTTCATTTCTATTTGCATGAAATATTTTTTTCTGTCCTTTTACTTTCAGTCTATGTGTATCTTCTGTTTTCAGGTGAGTCTCTTGTAGATAGCATATGTGCGAGTCCTGTTTTCTTATCCATTCAGCTACCCTATGTCTTTTGATGGAGCATTTAATCCATTTAAATTTAAGGTTATTATCAATATGTAGTTGCTTATTGTCATTTTATTCTTTAAATCTACATTCCTCTTTTACTATATTTTTTTCCCCGCTTTGTTCTGTCTATAGCAGGCCCCTTAACATTTCTTGAAGCATTGGTTTGGTTGTGATGAATTCCTTGAGTTTTGTTTTTATTTCTGGGAAGCTTTTTATTTCTCCTTCAATTTTAAATGATAGTCTTGCTGAATAAAGAAGTCTTGGTTGTAGGTTCTTGTTCTGCATTATTTTGAATATTTCTTGCCATTCCCTTCTGGCCTCAAGTGTTTCTGTTGAAAAGTCGAATGTCATCCTTATGGAGGTTCCTTTGTAGGTGATTGACTGTTTTTCTCTTACACCTTTTAGTATTCTTTCTTTAACTCTTAGCTTTCGTATTTTGATTACAATATATCTTGGTGTGAGTCTCTTTGGGTTCTTTTTTAATGGGGTCTCTCTGCTTCTTGAACCTATGTGACTCTTTCCTGCATCAATTTAGGTAAATTTTCAGCTATAATTTCTTAAAACAGGTTCTCTATTCCTTGTTCTTTCTTTTCTCCTGCAGAAACCCTTATTATGAGGATATTGTTTCTCTTTACGCTGTCATTGGGCTCTCTTAGAATTACCTCACTTTTTTTTAGTTTATTTTTAATTTTAATGCAGTGACATTGAAAAGTCAGGGTACATATGTTCTGAGAAAACATCTCCAGATTATTTGACCTTTGATTATGCTGCATACCCTTCACTCAAAGTAAAATCGTCCTCTGTCACCTTCTATTTGGTTTTCTATGTGCCCCTCCCCTCCCCCTACTCCCTCCCTCTTCTTCCTTGCCCCCTCCCCACCCCTCCAACCCACTCCCTGTTACCATCACATTCTTGTCCATGTCTCTGAGTCTCATTTTTATGTCCCATCTATGCATTGGTTCATATAGTTCTTAGTTTTTTTCTGATTTACTTATTTCACTTTGTATAATATTATCAAGATCCATCCATGTTATTGTAAACGATCTGATGTCATCATTTCTTATGGCTGAGTAGTACTCCATAGTATATATGTACCAAAGCTTTTTAATCCACTCGTCCTCTGATGGACACTTGGGCTGTTTCCAGATCTTCGCTATTGTGAACAATGCTGCTATAAACATGGGGGTGCATTTCTCCTTCTGGAACCGTTCTATGGTGTCCTTGGGGTATATTCCTAAAAGTGGGATGGCTGGGTCAAAAGGCAGTTCGATTTTAAATTTTTTGAGGAATCTCCATACTGTTTTCCACAGAGGCTGCACCAGTCTGCATTCCCACCAGCAGTGCAGGAGGGTTCCCTTTTCTCCACATCCTTGCCAGCATTTATTCCGTGTTGTTTTGTTGGTTCCATATAAATTTTTGAAATATGTGATCCATATCTTTAAAGTATGTCACTGGTATTTTAATTGGTATTGCATTAAATTTATAAATTACTTTGGGTAATATAGACATTTTAATGATGTTTATTCTTCCTAACCATGAGCATGGTATATGCTTCCACTTGTTTGTATCTTCCTTGATATCTTTTATCAATGTTTTATAATTTTCCGAGTACAGTCTTTAGTCTCCTTGGTTAAATGTACTCCTAGGTACTTTATTTTTTTGATTGTAATAGTGAAGGGGATTGTTTCCTTAATTTCTTTTTCTGACTGTTCATTGTTGGTGTATAAAAATGCCTCTGATTGAGGAGAAAAAAAGATGGCAGCGGAGTAGGCGGATGCACAGATGCCCAGCTCTCACCACCAAACTGGAATACAAATCAATTTAGGAAAAATCAGCATGAAAAACCAACTCTGAACTGCAAGAATGGCTCTCAAAAACCAAGGAGCAAAGAGGAAATCACAGGAGTCCTGATAGAAAGCCCCTGAACCTCCTCTGCTTGCCGGAATGAAGGGGGGGTGGGGCTGAGAGCCCAGAGAGGATCTCAGAGGGAGAGGAGCAGAAACTACTGCTCACAGCCACTTGCCTGGTGACCAGGGAGCAAGGTGCTTTGAAAGTACCAGCTTATCTCCCAGGTGGAGAGGACAGGGAGAGGGACAAACTGTGAGGAAATAAGGAATGCAGGAGAGGAGCTAAAAGGGCTGACTAATCCGTGCTGGAGGTGGCCATAGCTGGGGGAGGGACTGAACCTTTCACAAAACAGAGCTGAAGTTCTTCCAGATCAGAGACCTCCGGACATCTCTCCAGCTCCAATCAGTGCAACAAGACACAGCTGAAAACAAGAAGTGGGGAGGAGGGGCAGTAACTCAGGTCTCCATGGAGATCTGAGATACATCTCCCCCTACTGAAGCTGAGAAAACACCCTGCCCCCAGTGAGTCTAGCTGGCTAGAGAGGCCTTCAGAGTCTCAGGTTACACCCACCACATTCCTGGATACAGTTTCAAGGAAGCCCCCTGCTGAGATCAGTAAACAAGACTATACCTGTTAAGAAAACAAACAAATCAAGACTTCAAAGCTGCCCAAATCCGAAAGTGGATTACAGATAACAGCTGATACCAACCCAAGAAGACCTAGAAATAACACAACTGAAAACTGGAGGCAGACAACACCAAGCCTAGACTCAACCAACTCTACAAATAAAACAAAAAAAAAGAGGATGAGAAGACAAGGGAGTGCAATCCAAATGAAACCACAAGAGACACCTTCGAGAGATGAACTGAGTGATCTGGAAATAATTAAACTTCCAGATGCGGAGTTCAAAATAATGATTGTAAGGATGCTTAGGGATCTTAGAACAACAATGGAGGGGCAGCTTGAAAACCTAAATAAAGAAATAGCAAGTATAAAAAAGAATCAGTTGGAGACGACAAATACAATATCAGAAATAAAGACCACAATGGAAGGAATTAAAAACAGGATAGATAGAGCAGAGGATCGAATCAGCGAGTTAGAGGACAACTGGAATGAAGGCATGAAAGCAGAGAAGAAAAGAGAAAAAAGACTCAAAAAGTCAGAGGAAACTCTCAGAGAGCTCTGTGACAACATGAAGAGAAATAACATCCGCATCATAGGGGTTCCTGAAGAAGAAGAAAAAGAACAAGGGATAGAGACTTTGTTCAATCATATCATAGCTGAGAACTTCCCAAAATTAATGCAAGAGAAACTCTCACAAATCCAAGAAGCACATAGGACTCCATTAAAGAGAAACCCAAAGAAACTTAGACCAAGACACATCATAATTAAAATACCAAAGCTAAGCGATAAAGAGAAAATATTAAAAGCTGCAAGAGAAAAAGAAGTTATCACCTACAAAGGAGCCCCCATAAGGATTACATCTGACTTCTCAATAGAAACACTTGAGGCCAGAAGGGAATGGCAAGAAATATTCAAAGTAATGCAGAACAAGAACCTACAACCAAGACTACTTTATCCAGCAAGGCTATCATTTAAAATCAAAGGAGAAATAAAAAGCTTCCCAGACAAAAAACAACTCAAGGAATTCATTACAACCAAACCAATGCTGCAGGAAATATTAAGGGGCATGGTGTAAACAGATCAAAGTGGGAAAAGAATACAGCAAAAAAAAAAAAAAAGGAATACATCTTTAAAGAAGAAAATGGCAATAAACAACTGCATATCAATAATAACTTTAAATGTAAATGGATTAAATGATCCAATCAAAAGACATAGAGTAGCTGCGTGGATAAGAAAACAGGACCCATACATATGTTGTCTACAAGAGACACAACTTAGAACAAAAGACACACATAGATTGAAGGTAAAAGGATGGAAAAAAACGTTTCATGCAAATGGAAATGAAAAAAAAGCTGGGGTAGCAATACTTATATCAGACAAATTGGACTTTACAACAAAGGATATAGTAAGAGATAAAGAAGGCCACTACATAATGATAAAGGGAGTAATCCAACAGGAAGATATAACTATTATAAATATCTATGCACCTAATATAGGAGCACCTAAATATATAAAGCAGACTTTGATGGATTTAAAGGGCGAAATCAACAGCAATACTATAATAGTAGGGGATTTCAATACCCCACTAACATCACTAGATAGATCCTCAAGAAAGAAAATTAACAAAGAAACAGCAGACTTATTGGAAACACTAGATAAACTCGATTTAATAGATATCTTCAGAACCTTTCACCCTAAAGCAGCAGAATATACATTCTTTTCAAGTGCTCATGGTATATTCTCTAGGATAGACCACATGTTAGGGCACAAAAGTGCTCTCAACAAATTTAAGAAGACTGAAATCGTATCAAGCACTTTCTCCGATCACAACGGCATGAAACTAGAAATGAATCACAACAGAAAAGCTAAAAAATTTTCAAACACATGGAAACTAAATAGCAGGTTGTTAAATAATGAATGGATTAAGAATGAGATCAAAGAAGAAATAAAAAAATTCCTAGAAACGAATGACAATGAACATACAACAACTCAAAATTTATGGGACACAGCAAAAGCAGTGCTGAGAGGGAAGTTCATAGCACTACAGGCACACGTTCAGAAGCTAGAAAAAGCTCAAATAAACAACTTAACCCTGCATCTAAAAGAATTAGAAAAAGAAAAGCAAGTAAAGCCCAAATGTAGTAGAAGGAAGGAAATAATAAAGATCAGAGCAGAAATAAATGACATAGAGTCTAAAGAAACAATACAGAAGATCAATGAAACTAGGAGCTGGTTCTTTGAAAAGGTAAATAAGATTGATGAACCTTTAACTAGACTCACCAAGAAAAAGAGAGAGAGGACTCAAATAAATAAAATTAGAAATGAGAGAGGAGAAATAACAACTGACATAACAGAAATACAAAATATTATAAGAAAATACTATGAAGAACTGTATGACAAAAAACTAGACAACCTAGATGAAATGGACAAATTCCTTGAAACATACAATCTTCCAAAAATCAATCTGGAAGAATCAGAAAACCTAAACAGACCAATTACAACAAATGAGATCAAAACAGTTATCAAGAAACTTCCAACAAAGAAAAGTCCAGGGCCCAATGGCTTCACAACAGAATTCTACCAAATATTCAAAGAAAAACTAACTCCTATCCTTCTCAAGCTATTTCAAAAAATTCAAGAGGAAGGAAGACTTCCAAACTCCTTTTATGAGGCGAGCATAATTCCGATTCCAAAACCAGACAACGACAACACAAAGAAAGAAAATTATAGGCCAATATCCCTGATGAATATAGATGCTAAAATCGTCAACAAAATATTAGCAAACCGGATCCAACAATATATGGAAAAAATCATACACCATGATCAAGTGGGATTTATTCTGGGGAGGCAAGGATGGTACAATATTCGTAAATCAATCAATGTGATTCATCACATAAACAAAAAGAAGGAGAAAACCCATATGATAATTTCAATAGATGCAGAAAAAGCATTTGATAAAATCCAGCACCCATTCATGATCAAAACTCTCAGCAAAGTGGGAATACAGGGAACATACCTCAACATAATAAAAGCCATCTATGAGAAACCCACAGCCAACATCATACTCAATGGGCAAAAATTAAAAGCAATCCCCTTAAGATCAGGAACAAGGCAGGGGTACCCCCTTTCACCACTCTTAATTGACATAGTCCTGGAAGTCCTAGCCACAGCTATCAGACAAGAAGAAGAAATAAAAGGCATTCAAGTTGGAAAAGAAGAAGTAAAACTATCATTATTTGCAGATGATATGATATTGTATATAGAAAACCCTAAAGTCTCAGTCAAAAAGCTACTGGACCTGATAAATGAATTCAGCAAAGTGGCAGGATATAAAATCAATACTCAGAAATCAGAGGCATTTTTATACACCAACAATGAACAGTCAGAAAGAGAAATTAAGGAAACAATCCCCTTCACAATTACAACCAAAAAATTAAAGTACCTAGGAATAAACTTAACCAAGGAGACTAAAGACTTGTACTAGGAAAATTACAAAGCATTGATAAAATAAAAAGGAAGATACAAACAAGTGGAATCATATACCGTGCTCATGGTTAGGAAGAATAAACATCATTAAAATGTCTATATTACCCAAAGCAATCTATAAATTCAATGCAATACCAATTAAAATACCAATGACATACTTCAAAGATAAAGAACACATATTCCAAAAATTTATATGGAACCAAAAGAGAACACCAATAGCCTCAGCAATCTTAAAAAAGAAGAATAAAGTGGGAGGTATCACACTTCCCGATATCAAGTTATACTACAAGGCCATTGTACTCAAGACAGCCTGGTACTGGCATAAGAACAGGCATATAGATCAATGGAACAGAACAGAGAACCCAGAAATAAACCCACAGTTCTATGGACAACTGATATTTGACAAAGGAGGCAAGGAAATACAATGGAGTAAAGACAGCCTCTTCAACAAATGGTGTTGGGAAAATTGGACAGCTACCTGCAAAAAAATGAACCTAGATCACCAGCTTACACCACTCACAAAAATAAACTCAAAATGGATAAAAGACTTAAATGTAGGCCGTGAAACCATAAGCATCTTAGAAGAAAACATAGGCAGTAAGCTCTCCGACATCTCTCGGAGCAATATATTTAATGATTTATCTCCATGGGGAAGTGAAATAAAAGACAGGATAAACAAATGGGACTATATCAAACTAAAAAGCTTTTGCACAGCTAAAGACAACAAGAACAGAATAAAAAGACAAACTACTCAATGGGAGAACATATTTGACAATACGTCTGATAAGGGGTTAATAACCAAAATGTATAAAGAACTCGTAAATCTCAACACCAGGAAGACAAACAATCCAATCCAAAAATGGGCAAAAGAGATGAATAGACACTTCTCCAAAGAGGACGTACAGATGGCCAACAGGCATATGAAAAAATGCTCAACATCACTAATCATTAGAGAAATGCAAATTAAAACCACAATGAGATATCACCTCACACCAGTCAGAATGGCGCTCATCAACAAAACAACACAGAATAAATGCTGGCGAGGATGTGGAGAAAAGGGAACCCTCCTGCACTGCTGGTGGGAATGCAGACTGGTGCAGCCTCTGTGGAAAACAGTATGGAGATTCCTCAAAAAACTGAAAATCAAACTGCCTTTTGACCCAGCCATCCCACTTTTAGGAATATACCCCAAGAACACCATACAATGGCTCCAAAAGGAGAAATGCACCCCCATGTTTGTCGCATTGTTCATAATAGCGAAGATCTGGAAACACCCAAGTGTCCATCAGAGGACAAGTGGATTAAAAAGCTTTGGTACATATATACTATGGGGTACTACTCAGCCATAAGAAATGATGACATTGGATCCTTTACAATAACATGGATAGACCTTGATAACATTATACGGAGTGAAATAAGTAAATCAGAAAAAAAACTAAGAACTACATGAATTCATACATAGAAGGGACATAAAAATGAGACTCAGAGACATGAACAAGAATGTGATGGCAATAGGGGAGGGGGGTAGGGGGTGGGGGTAGGGGGTGAGGGGTAGGGGGTGGGGGGAGGGAGGATGGGGTGAAGAAGGAGAGAGGGGTTGGGGAAGGGGAGGGGCACAAAGAAAACCAGATAGAAGGTGACAGAAGACAATTTAACTTTGGGGGAGGGGTATACAGCACAATCAAATGTCAAAATAATCTAGAGATGTTTTCTCTCAACATATGTACCCTGATTTATCAATGTCACTGCATTCAATTTAAAAAATAAATTTAAAAAAATGCCTCTGATTTCTGAGTATTAATTTTATATCCTGCCACCTTGCTGAATTCATTTATGAGGTCCAGTAGTTTTTTGACTGAGATTTTAGGATTTTCTATATACAATATCATATCATCTGCAAATAATGAAGCTTTATTTCTTCTTTTCCAACTTGAATGCCTTTTATTTCTTCTTCTTGTCTGATTGCTGTGGCTAGGGCTTCCAGGACTATGTTGAATAAGAGTGGTGAAAAGGGGGCACCCCTGCATTGTTCCTGATCTTAAGGGGATTGCTTTTAATTTTTGCCCACTGAGTACGATGTTGGCTGTGGGTTTCTCATAGATGGCTTTTATCATGTTGAGGTATGTTCCCTGTATTCCCACTTTGCTGAGAGTTTTGATCATGAATGGGTGCTGGATTTTATCAAATGCTTTTTCTGCATCTATTGAAATTATCATGTGGTTTTTCTCCTTCCTTTCATTTATGTGATGAATAACATTGATAGATTTGCAAATATTGTACCAACCTTGTCTCCCAAGAATAAATCCCACTTGATCATGGTGTATGATTTTTTCCATATATTGTTGGATCCGGTTTGCTAATATTTTGTTGACGATTTTAGCATCTATATTCATCAGGGATATTGGCCTATAATTTTCTTTTTTTGTGTTGTCTTTGCCTGGTTTTGGAATCAGAATTATGCTCACCTCATAAAAGGTGCTTGGAAGTCTTCCTTCCTCTTGAATTTTTTGAAATAGCTTGAGAAGGATAGGAGTTAGTTCTTCTTTGAATAGTTGGTAGAATTCACTTGTGAAGCCATCTGGCCCAGGACTTTTCTTTGTTGGAAGTTTTTTGATAACTGTTTTGATCTTATTTCGTGTAATCAGTCTGTTTAGGTTTTCTGATTCTTCCAGACTGATTTTTGGAAGATTGTATGTTTCAAGGAATTTGTCCATTTCATCTAGGTTGTCTAGTTTTTTGTCATACAGTTCTTCATAGTATTTTCTTACAATCCTTTGAATTTCTGTTGTGTCAAGTTGTTATTTCTCCACTCTCATTTCTAATTTTATTTATTTGAGTCCTCTCTCTCTTTTTCTTGGTGAGTCTAGTTAAAGGTTCATCAATCTTGTTTACCTTTTCAAAGAACCATCTCCTAGTTTCATTGATCCTCTGTATTGTTTCTTTAGTCTCTATGTCATTTATTTCTGCTCTGATCTTTATTATTTCCTTCTTTCTACTACATTTAGGCTTTACTTGCTGGTCTTTTTCTAGTTCTTTTAGATGCAGGGTTAAGTTGTTTATTTGAGCTTTTTCTAGCTTCTTAAAGTGTGCCTGTAGTGCTATGAACTTCCCTCTCAGTACTGCTTTTGCTGTGTCCCATAAATTTTGAGTTGTTGTATGCTCGTTATCATTTGTTTCTAGGAATTTTTTTATTTTTTCTTTGATCTCATTCTTAATCCATTCGTTATTTAACAACCTGCTATTTAGTTTCCATGTGTTTGAAATTTTTTTAGCTTTTCTGTTATGCTTGATTTCTAGTTTCATGCCATTGTGATCAGAGAAAGTGTTTGATATGATTTCAATCTTCTTAAATTTGTTGAGACCACTTTTGTGCCCTAACATGTGGTCTATCCTAGAGAATTTACCATGAGCACTTTAAAAGAATGTATCTTCTGCTGCTTTAGAGTCAAAGGTTCTGTTGATATCTATTAAATCGAGTTGATGTAGTGTGTCTTTTAAGTCTGCTGTTTCTTTGTTAATTTTCTTTCTTGAGGATCTATCTAGTAATGTTAGTGGGGTATTAAAATCCCCTACTATTATAGTGTTGCTGTTGATCTTGCTCTTTATATCCATCAAAGTCTGCTTTATATATTTAGGTGCTCCTATATTAGGTGCATAGATATTTATAATAGTTATATCTTCCTGTTGGATTACTCCCTTTATCATTATGTAGTGGCCTTCTTTATCTCTTACTATATTCTTTATTTTAAAGTCCATTTTGTCTGATATAAGTATTGTTACTCCAGCTTTTTTTTTTATTTCCATTTGCATGAAATGTTTTTTTCCATCCTTTTACCTTCAACCTATGTGCATCTTTTGTTTTAAGGTGTGTCTTTTGTAGACAGCATATGTATGGGTCCTGTTTTCTTATCCATGCAGCTACCCAATGTTTTTTTATTGGATCATTTAATCCATTTACATCTAGGGTTATTATTGACATGTAGTTGTTTATTGCCATTTTATTCTTTAAAGCTGTATTCCTCTTTTGCTATATTCTTTTCCCACTTTGATCTGTTTACACCATGCCCCTTAATATTTCCTGCAGCATTGGTTTGGTTGTAATGAATTCCTTGAGATTTTTTTTGTCTGGGAAACTTTTTATTTCTCCTTCAATTTTAAATGATAGCCTTGCTGGATAAAGTAGTCTTGGTTGTAGGTTATTCTTCTGCATTACTTTGAATATTTCTTGCCATTCCCTTCTGGCTTCAAGTGTTTCTGTTGAGAAGTCTGATGTCATCCTTATGGGGGCTCCTTTGTAGGTGATAGCCTTTTTTTCTCTCACAGCTTTTAATGTTTTCTCTTAATCAGTTAGCTTTTGTATTTTAATTATGGTGTGTCTTGGTGTAGGTTTCTTTGGGTTTCTTTTAAGTGTTGTTCTCTGTGCTTCTTGAATTTGTGAGAGTTTCTCCTGCATTAATTTAGGGAAGTTTTCAGCTATGATATGATTGAACAAAGCCTCTATCCCTTGTTCTTTCTCTTCTTCAGGAACCCCTATAATGCGGATGTTATTTCTCTTTATATTGTCACAGAGCTCTCTAAGAGTTTCCTCAGACTTTTTGAGTCTCTTTTCTTTTTTCTTCTCTGCTTTCATGCCTTCGTTTCAGTTGTCCTCCAACTCGCTGATTTGATCCTCAGCTGTATCCGTCCTGTTTTTAATTCCTTCCATTGTGGTCTTCATTTCTGATATTGTATTTGTCATCTCCGACTGATTCTTTTTTAATATTTCAATATCCTTTTTTATACTTGTATTTCTTTATTTAGGTGTTTGTGATGACCATCCATTGTTGTTCTAAGATCCCTAAGCATCCTTACAATCATTATTTTAAACTCCGCATCTGGAAGTTTGATTATTTCCATATCACTCAGTTCAGCTCCTGAAGGTCTCTCTTGTGGTTTTAGTTGGATTGCACTTCTTTGTCTTCTCATTGTGCCTGGGTGTCTGGGTCTTTTCTTTGTAGAGCTGGTTGAGTCTAGACTTGGTGTTGTCTGCCTCTAGTTTTTACTTGTGCTGTTTCTAAGTCCTCTTGGGTTGGCATCAGCTATTATTTGTAATCCACTTTAGGATTTGTGCAGCTTTGAAGTCTTGATTTGTTTGTTTTCTTAACAAGTGATTGTCTTGTTTGCTGATCTCAGCAGGGGGCTTATTTGAAACTGTATCCAGGAATGCGGTGGGTTTGACCTGAGGCTCTGAAGTCCTCTTCTGCCAGTTAATCTCTCTGGGAGCGGGTTGCTTTCTCAGCTTCAGTAGGGGGAGGTGTATCTCAGATCTCCATGGAGACCTGAGTTACTGCCCCTCCTCCCCACTTCTTGTTTTCAGGTCTGTCTTGTTAAGCTGATTGGAGCTGGAGAGATGTCTGTATCTCTGTGACCTGGAAGTACTTTTGTATTTTTCTTTGTGGAAGGATCAGCCCCTCCCCAAGTTATGGCCGCCTCCAGCACTGAATGAGTCAGCTTTTTATGTCATCACCTATATTCCTCTCCCCCTCACCATCCATCTCTCTCTTTCTCCTTTCTTTTTGGAAGACAAGCGGGCCCTTTCAACACACCTCATTCCCTGGTTGCCAGGCAAGTGCCTGTCAGCAGTATTCACTGCTCTTATCCTTGGAA
Source organism: Saccopteryx leptura (assembly GCF_036850995.1). Lineage (NCBI taxonomy): Eukaryota > Metazoa > Chordata > Mammalia > Chiroptera > Emballonuridae > Saccopteryx > Saccopteryx leptura. The sequence goes on from NC_089506.1 coordinate 150,021,920, forward strand.
TTGAGAGCCCAGCCTCACACACACACCCGTTCCTGTAAGCAGGGGAGATTCAGGCGCTCCCTACCAGGTTTGTTGTGGCTTCTTATTTGGTCCTTGATTTTTGAAAGCTGTTCTTGTAGTCCAGATTTGGTTTTTCACACTGATTGTTCATAAATTAGTTTATAATCCAGTTCAGTGGTGTGAGCTGGGAGTCTGCATCTGCCTACTCCGCTGCCATCTTCAGGTCAAATTATCTCACTTTTTGATTCTCTTTTCTTTTTGCTGTTCTGCTTCCCTGCTTTCACTTATTTTGTTTTCTAAGTTGCTGATTCAGTCCTCTGCTTCATCCAGCCTGCTTTTAATTCCTTCTAGTGTAGTCTTCATTTCTGATATTGTGTTTGTCATTTCTGTCAGGTTCTACTTTTTGATTTCCATGTCCTTTTGATGCTTAAAATTTCTTTATTGAGGTGTTCATTAAGTCCATCCATTGTAGCTTTGAGATCCTTAAGCATCCTAACAATCATTATTTTATACTCTGCTTCCTGTAATATGATTACTTTCATTTCATTCTGATCTTTTTCTGAGGATTTGTCTTGTTGATTTATATGATTTATGTTTCTCTGTCTTTCCATTGTTTCTGTGTGTGTCTTACAGGCTTGTTCCAGCTGTGGTCTCCTTACCTAGTAGATCCACTTTGAAGTCTCGATTTGTTTGTTTTCAGTTTACTTAACTCAATGGTAGGCTTGTTTACTGATTTCAGCAGGGGGCTTATTTGAAACTGTATCCAGGAATTCAGTGGGTGTGACCTCTGAGATTCTGAAGGTGGGTTCTGCCAGCTGATCTCCCAGGGTAGGGCACATTCTCAGCTTCAGTAGGGGGAGATATATCTTAGATCTCCCTGGAAACCTAATTTACTACCCCTCCACTCCACTTACTGCTTCCAGCTGTGTCTTTCATGCTGATTGGAGCTGGAGAGCATTCTGGAGGTGGGTCACCCAGAACCTCTTTAGGTTTGTCTGTGTGGAGGGACCAACCCTTCCCTCAGCAATGGCCACCTCCACACTGGATGAGTCAGCTTCTCAGGTCATCCCAGGCATTCCTCTGCCCATCACCGTCTGTCTCGCTCTCCCCACTTTCCTCTTGGAAGATAAACCAGTCCTCTCAGCCCTTGCAACCCAGGGCCCCAGGCAAGTCGTTGTGAGTGATGTTTTCTGCTCTGTCCCTTTAAGGTACCCCTGCCACTTCCCATACATAGAACTTTGCTCTTCTCCCCTCTTAATGCTTTCTGTCTGTCTCCTCCAGTCCCTGGATTTCTAGGCTGGATCTCCGGTTGTGAGACTGAGGGCCCCCATCTCTCAGGGCCTCTCTCCTTGTAATGAGAGCCCTTGGGGGCTTTCAGTTTTCCCTTGCTCCTGGAAGCAGGGGAGCCCCCACTGTGCCCCTGCACTCCCTACCAGGATTGGTGTGGATTCTTTTTTGCTCCTTTGTTTTTGAGACCTGTTCTTTTGGTCCAAAGTTGGTTTTTCATGATGATTGTTCCTAAATTGATTTGTAATCCAGTTTGGTGGTGTGAGCTGGCAGTCTGTGCATCTGCCTAGTCTGCTGCCACCTCCTGAGCTTCTTAAGTTTTAAAAAATAAAATAAAATTGCAGTTACTGGAGCCAAAATAACAAAGTCTAAATGAGTCGAGAACCCAAATTTGGAAAGATACATTTTTAAAACTTTTAAATTATTGTGCCTAACCTTTCTGACTCCAATGAATGTTTCTCTTTATTCACCATTTATACATAGAATATATTTTTTAAATTTTTTAGAATGTGTAATCTAAAGGCTTCTAGTATATATGCTTTTCCTGTAAACCCAAACAATAGCAACAGCACCCCCAGATCTAATGGAAAAGTGCAGGTTAGAGTAAATAACCCCACAATGGTGGCCCCAGCACTTTAAACTCCTCCAGGAACTTCTGATGAGCTAGAGTAACAAAGATCAAATGAACACTGGAAGCTGCTCTAGCTTTTCAGGCCCCAGAATAACATATAGGAAAATTTTCTATATTTCTAGAGATTCACAAAAAGATTTAACTTAATAAATATGACAAAGAGCATGAGAAAGCTGCCAGAATTTCAAAAATGGGCTTTGAAATAAAACAATTACAGAATTGATATAGTAGAATTTTGTGTTTTCTTGCTTTTACTTTTTCTGTCTCCAAAAAGCACCATGTTTTTAAATGTTCTAGGCAATTTCCTTGGCATCTTTATACATTAGCTACTGTCTTTCTAATTCCTTCAGTTCTCTCTCCTTTCAAACTTTACACTGGTGACTTCTCTCACTGTTTTTTCTTCTGCAATGCACAGAGGTGGGAAGACTTCCAATACAGAGTGTGCCTGTGTCACTATACCCAGTACATTTAACCTTGTTTGTCTTTAGTTACAGAGCCTCCTTAATAAAATGCTCAAAACAATCATGTCTCATTTATACAATAAAAATAGCTTTCTGTATTAAGCTTGTACACATGGTAAAAGGTGTTGGTTTTTTTAACTGTATTTTTCTTGAACACACATCTCTGACTGAAACTCTTAACTTTACTACCAAGATATTAAAAAATCAGCTCCTTTTACTTTTCTTATTTACTTTCCCAAACAATGTCAGTTAATTACTAGTTGCTGGAAGATCTAGAATTTAGAAAATCAAGTGCTGTTATTTCATTTCTTGTGCTTCTCTAAAAGCTTAAGGTTCATAAACATAATAACAGCTTTGGCTAATGGAAACTGTCCTTTGACTCAAACATCTGTTTCAGCACTTAAGATTAACAGGCATTGTATTTATACAGTTAAGATGTACATTCCTATATTGGAACAAACTATACCCTATGATATGTGCATTCAAATTAGGTATTCAAATTATTAGTTTTATAGTTTTGCCTACTTTGCCATGCATAATTTTAAATGACATGACTATTCTTAAATTGTTGTGTTTGAAGGTTAAACTGCCTCATGAAAATCCCTTTGTCACATTTTCATAATAATCCACTGATTCTGATGTTATCCAGCATATTAACCTTTGCTGAAATAAACCTAAACCCTGCTGATTTCTGTTTTCCATACTATTTTAGTGACTCTCAACCCATCATACTTTTATACATGGGCATACATAAAGGTCACACCCTTCTCTAAGAAAGGCTTATGATTCACTTTCAATTGAGAAAGACTAGACAGAAAAGAGAAAGAGTACGGGTACCTATCACTACCCGTCCATGCTTGAGGTCTTGAACTGATCTCTTTTCATTTACTATTAGATATTTATGTATACCTGACCTGAGCAGATTGGGTCTGAGAACTATCACCAAACACCAATAATCACTCTGTTAATTATTAAGGCAATGTATTTGTTCTACAGCAACTAAACAAGTGACTTAAAACAATCACAAGTGTATTATCTCATCATACTGGGAGTCAGAAGTCCAAATGAGTCTCACTGGGCTAAAATTAAGATGTCAGAAGAACTGCGTACCTTTGGAGACTGTAGGGAAAAAATCCATTTTCTCGCCTTTTCCAGCTCTGCCTTAGTCCATTTGGGCTGCTATAACAAAATACTACAGACTAGATATCTTACAGAGAACAGAAATATTTCTCACACTTCTTAAGACTGGAAGTCCAAGATCAGGGTGCCAGCATGGCCCTCTGAATCACACTTCTCATTGTTCCTCACACAGTGGAAGGGGTGGGGGAACTCTGTGGGAGCTTTTTAATGAAGGCACTAATCCCATTCATAAGGGCTCCACCTTCATGACTTAATCAGTAGCCAAATGCCCTATCTCTTACTACCATCCCATTGGGCATTAGGATTTGAACATTATGAAATTTGAGGGGATACATTCAGACCATAGAAAGATCCTAGAGACCACTCAATTTCCTTGGCTCACAGCCCTCTTCCTCCATCTTTAAAGCAACTTTGAGTTCTTCTCATACTGTTGCCTCTGGTTCTCTCTTCCCATTCCCTCTTTCACTATTAAGGAGGCATGTGATCACATTGGATAGCCCAGATTGTACCCCCACCTTAAGGTCAGCAGATTAGTAACTTTAGTTCTATCTGCAACCCCAATTCCTTCTTGTTATGTACATAGTCAGAGGCTCTGTACATTCAGAGGTAACTGTACATATTCAGAGGTTTCTTGAATTAGAACCTGAATATTTTTGCAGTGAAATTATCTTACCTACCACAAGCAATAAACTATTACCTAGCATTATTTTGATAAGTGCTGTGATGTTCTCTAAAAGCATTATAAGTCCCAAGGGACACCCAACTCTAGCACTCCTCTTGCTCATGAATAATCACACAGAGATACGCATTCCTGCAGAGGCCCCTCAGCTCCCACTGCAAGAAGAGGCCAGATTCTCTCACTCACAGCTTTGCCATGGAGCTGCCTCCAGGAGTACCTCAGCACTGTGAGTTGGCACTAAATCACCTGAAAATAACAGAATGGGGGTGGGAAAGGGAGCAGCTGTAACACAAAGCTTGCAGGCCAAGGCAAAGGATCTTTAGAAAGAGGCAGAGCTCAATACCTGTGTCTCCCAGTAGCTTGTGTCTTAGAATTCTAGTTCTGGACATCAGAATGCCTGATTTCAGAGGCTGCCTGCAAACTGGTGACTGTCCCAACAAAAGACATCTGAAATCCCCCTATATTAGGGTAAAAACTAAGCCAATATTATAGTTCTTCCTAACAAGTAGATAGTCTAATTCTCTCTGACATAACAGTACCCCCAATCTCAGTTGATGGGGCAGTTCTGAACACAATACCATTCATCAGCCCAGAGTCCTTCCATCCTGATGTTGCTGTACCATTGTTGTCCTCATGTGTATGGTCAATAGGGACTTACCTCCAAATCTGTTTCCATCCCACAGGTATAAAAAACAGGGGAAATTTAGAGTGAATCACTTTTTTAGCAAGTGAGACCGTGATTGCACTAATCACTTCCGCTCACAAGCAGAACTTAATGACATGGACACACTCAGTTGCAAGGGAGGTTGGGAAATGTAGTCTCTAGCTAGGCAGTTTTTAACATTTATAAATGACCTGCTTTGTGCCAAACTCTTTTAAACTCATTATTCTGATTGCTGCTTATAACCAAATGAAGCAACTGGGACTAAAGGTAGCTCAGTCAGTCACTTGCTGAGGATTACCCAGAATACCTGGAGATAAAACCCATCTTTCTGGCCCCAAAGCTGTGTGAGTTTCCCACAGCACCATGCTGTCTCAGAGCCACACATCCTGCAATTTCTTTGTATAATAGATTGTTTTTTGGGATTTTGAAAAAACATCAAGGTTAGACTTGTCTCTTTTCTGAGTTCTTTATTTCCTTATGTAAACATTCTCTCTACACTCTCTTTCCCTTTCTTTCACTGACCAATACATTGTCTTGAAAATTATTTTATCATTTGTCATATACGTTCAGTAAAGTGCTATGTACATTTATAAAATAAATCTCTTATTTTTAAAAGCAGACTATAGGTTCATTTTATTATTCCCTTATTTTTAAAAAGCTTAATTTAAATTCAATTCACTTTTTCTTTTGTTGCCTTTAAAGAGGTTCGATTTCTTTCTCCACTGTGGCCCACCTGGTTAAAGGAGGTCCTCTTGGAGGGAGCTGGCATGGACACTGACTGTTAGTGAACAAACCCCCATCCTTGCACAGAAGAAAACTAAATCAGAACAAGATTAAACAGAGGAGGGTGAAGAAAATTAAAAGATGGCAGAAACTAATTTTTTTTTTCTAAATAACAGGAAAGCTTGCTGTAGAACCACAACCCCTTTGAATATCTGAGTTTGAAGAGAGCGAGTATTCTACCTGTCCCCTCCTTTACTGAAGTATTCATTTGTCCCTTCTCTGCTGTTCTGTAACCATTCACCCCCTTCTTCCCGAGCTCTCTGTTCTAATTTAGAAGGTAGCTCCTCAAAGACAGAGTGATGACTTCAGTTCCTTCCTTGTCCTTCTGTAGCACTTCACACACTGTTGACATTTAAAAAATGTTTTTGAAACTGCAATGTAATGTAAAAGATATGAGTAAAATACCTTCAACAATATATGTTTTTGTCCTTTTTTTACAGAGCAAAACATAAAATGACCATCTGTGGTTATAAACCTGAGGATAAGCTCCAGCAAGGACTCTGGATTTGGGCTCACTGACTATCCGAGAACCAAAGGGCATCCCAACCTGGGCTTCCCTCTCGGGAGCTAAAAACAGTGGCTCCCACCAGCAGTCCACTAGAAGGCCAGCAACAGTGCATGTCCTTGTAAACCTACAGTGCTTTTTCTCACAGCTGCATATCTTGTCAAAATTGTTTTGCCCACATCGCTGCAATTTGTGTGCAGGGAAGCCTGAAACAAGTCCGTGTTTGGAAAGCAATGGAAAGGACAAGAGGTTCTGAAACTGATAAGCCTGAGAGAGCAGTGGTTCAGAGAGGAGCTGGTCTCCTCAGTTCTTCTAAATTGAAAAGCACTAAGGCAATAGAGTGGTGGCTGCTTGCCTAGGCTGGTTCCTATTGACCTAACTTGACCTTGTAGCTCACGTTTGAATTGAGCCTCCAACTAGACCAGGAAAGCACAGTCCTCCTCCCATGACCAACTCGGATCCATCCATCTCTCCTCCTCCCTGCAGAAGTACAGCAGAGAGACAACCAAAAGTCAGGCCAAAGCAGTTGCTTCGTCAAAGGATTAATACCAAAACAGTTACCACAGCCTTCCTTTTTCCCCTTTCCACTGATTTGCTCACTTCTCATCCTTTATATTTCATAGGTTTCGGTTCCTATCGCATGTGACTAATAATTAAGTGATTATTAATTCTTTTCTATCTCCTAGAAGTCATGATAATCTGAGCCATAATTACACTTTCATAGCCACAGAGATGGGCAGACTGAAATTATAGGATTTTCTTTCCTGTGTAAAAATTATAACATCCATAAATGAAACAGGTTGTAGTTTACAGTCCTCAATCTATAAAAAAACATTGTGTTCTATTTTGAATTATGTCTTTTCTTTCCTATTTCCCAAGTAATCTCTGTGTTCTCAAGACATGGGGAGAAGAAAAACAGCAACATTACTATTCAGGGATTATGAACTTCCTTGTCTCCAACTACTCAACTTTAAATATTTACTTGGCAGCAGATTCAAATTCAAATAAACCTGCAGTTTTAGGGTAAAATAAAGTATTCCCCATAATTCAAACCACCTATAATGTGGGGAAATTTCTCAACTGATCTAATTTATGTTTCCAGTGTGACTCAGAGTTAGTTGAGTCACTCGTTACTGGACGGTATGTGGTTAAGGCCAACCCAAAAGACCTCAGTCAAGGAATGTGCTTTTTTTATATTGCTCTTATCTCTCTAGAGTTTGTAAAACTAAATCCTTCTTGAAAAACAGTGAATCTTCATGGTGTGTGTGTGTGTGTGTGTGTGTGTGTGTGTGTGTGTGTGTGTACAGCTAGGTGATGAATGTTAAGCATATTCCTAACTATATATTTTAAAGAAGTTCCAAGAACTGGCAACTAGAGAAATCTTCACTAACCACTTTTACCATATATCAATTATTCTCTTTGTATTCTCTCACAGTGAATCTACATTCCTCATTTTCCTAACATAGATTTTATATCTACAGAAGCTGGATTTTAACCTCTTTAAAGAGAGAAGCCCTTTATTTATAGTCAAAATTCAACAGATATTTGAGGATGAACAAATAGATGAATGAAGAAATGCCTCATTCAGACAAAGTCCAGTTCATTAATGATGCTCTCTTGTTACTACTCCTTCCATTCCTTCTGTCCCCAGTGTTCTTTGGAACACAAAAGTTCTGTGAGCGTGGAAGAGCACTGGGGTTTGGGCAGACATCCAAGTACACTACACACAGCAAGGCTCAAGCAAACTTACACAAGAAGCTTCCCTTTATAACAAACTGTCTAGTGGCCAGTGACAGTGTGAACTCCTAGCACATATCCATGCCATAGATACCCTTAAGCATCGACTCATAGTTGTGGCACCTTAGTTGTTTATTGATTGCTTTCTCATATGTGCCTTGACCAGGGGCCTCCAGCCAAGCTAGTGATCCCTTGCTCAAGCCAGCACCTTGGGCTTCAAGCAGTGACCTGTGGGGTCAAGCCAGCAACCATGGTGTCATGTCTACGCTCCTACGCTCAAGCCAGTGATCCCATGCTCAAGCTTCTGAGCCTGCGCTCAAGCCAGCAACCTTGGGGTTTTGAACCTGGGTCCTCAGCATCCCAGGCCAATGCTCTATCCACTGTGCCACCACCTGGTCAGGCTGTAGTGCTTCTGATCTAACACATTGATGATGAGGATCATGAGCAAATACATATTGTACTGTAAATGACTCAACTTCAAAACAAACATTTTCTATTAGCTTCCCAATCAGTTTCATTGGAGTGTCCTGAGATTGCAAGGCAAAATACCTCTGTGTGAACCAATATACTCTTGAAACAGTATTGGGCAAACAAAATAGAAGACAGAACTAAAATGGATTTAAGGTTGCTATATGACAGTAGCTATCATTCAGAGTCCTGGATTTCAAATTTTCAGTTTGTCATGTATCAGCTTCATAGTCATTACTGACTAGCTTTAACATAAGGGAAAAGTTACATTTTTTAACTTACTAATTAAAATATTTTATTTATACATTGGAATTTTATATAAGGTTTCATTTTTTTTAAGTTTGAAACTATAAAATAAAGCATCAGTAGCGGAGGCAACGGGATCTGTGAGGAGCTCACAGGGCCTGTAAGCCATCTATGCACTTCGTTCACTGATCGCCATCCCACAAATACTTCCCAGCACCAATGCCTGGTGCTGTTCTAAGTGCTGGGATGATACCTGTGAATAAGAGAATCAAATTCCTGCCTGTGTTCTAGAGAATTAATATAGGGTCAAAGTATTTGCTTTTAACTTCTTAAAATAACTATGGTAAGAGTGCTTTGCCCCCATTTAAATATGCCATGGAGAAAATTAGGAAAATTAAGTTTGTGAAGCAAAATATTCCATAAATTAATTTTCTCATTCACAAAGGATCACACAAATTATAATACTAGTAATACAGATGACAGCTTCTCCTTCTGAGGCAAATATTCCCAGGACCTGCTGCTGTCCGGTGGTCTCAGACCCCTTGCAGGCCTGCTGCCATTACCCATGCACGCCATCATTTGTGGGTCCTGTGCGAGATGTCTGACGATGTGGGGAGAGGAGAAAACTCCAGGAGTGCTTTCGACACTGGTTGCAGGAGCCACAGGCAACTATATCCCAATTTAAATCAATCCAGAATCAAGATTTTCTCTTTTCCCTATATGGATTAGCTGTATGCTGACCAAATTCTAGAATCTGAAGCTCTCCAACCGGCCGAAGGAGCCGGGCCTAGCCTCCATTAGTACTGCATACTCTGGAAGGAAGCTGGCCTTCTCAAACTCGTTCCTGGAGTGAAGAATGCAGAGAGGCCACACCTGTCAAGTCCATTCAATTAGCCAGCAAGTATCAAATTAGTACCTTTAACCAAACCTGGATCGTCTTCTCAGAAACTTACACCTAACAGGAGAGTTTACCGAGCTGCTGAGATGTCAGTCATGAGCCTATGAAATTAAAACCAGAGGGCAAGGCCAAGGCCAGCCTGAATTTCACCAGGCAGCAGGATAGCAAGCAAGGATTTTAGACCAGAATGCCTGGGTTCATGACCCTCCACCTTGGCACATTCCTTAACCTTTTAGCGCATCCGTCTTAAAACGCAGAAGACAAAGCAGTGCCTCCTCACAGGGCTCTGGTGCGAAGGAAAGGAGATAGGACATGCGAACTCATTAGCACTGAGCCTGGAGCAAAGGCCTGGCAGCTGTAGCTGGGACTCTGAGACACATCACATGGCCCTGCACGCTCTGGGCTCAGAATACTGGCCCTCTCTGTTTGCTTATTTCTCTCCACATGGATTTTCACACAAAAAAATTAAGAACATATTAAACGGTGGGAGAGACAGTATAAATGTTTATGAATGATATCAAACACTAGGTTCATACTAAAGTTTTGACATTTAATTTCTTTTCTGCAGTCACCAGCACTAGTATATCAATCAAGAGAAGCTCATTCAGATCGTTGGACTGTCTCAGGACACATGTGGTCTTTTTCTGTTTTACAAATTCCCCTCAAATTCTTTTGTAAAATGAATGAGACTATAATTCATTTTTAATGTGCAGAAGAAAAGTAAGAAATGCAAAAGTCTCTTAGGTGATATAAAAATTGAAGATGCTCCATAAAAAGGACCCACTTAAATGTCTAACTGGTAAAAGTAAATGTCGTTTAAATTTTTTCATTTGTCACACTCTATGAGATCCCTCCTGCCTGCATGTGCCTGTGAGTCCCTCCCTCTGCTCTCTGCTCCCGGAGTGCGGGAAGGCATGGCTAACCGACTTCCGCTGATGTGCTGCGTTGCCCGGCCTCACACCAGCTGCTCTGAGAACCTGTCCTCCACCTGCCACATGTTACAGCTACCCTGGGAGGGGCGGGAAGTGACTAACGTCACACACCCAGGTAGGTGCCAGGCAAGCACCAGACTCCTTCCTGAGGACTCCCAATCCCTGCTCATTCCACAGGCCTCCACTAAGATGCCTCAGAGAATTCCCCAGGGCTGGTTTTTAGCCATAAGGTCTTAGAGAGGAATCTCAAAAAACCTCTGGGTATTGAATATCACTTCAGCCCCAGCACTTTTGGAACCTCTGTGGGAATATCCTCCACTTTGCAAGTCTATCAAGCCTCTGCCCAGGTCTCCTGAAATACTGCCAAGCCCACGTGGCCAGAATATCTCCAAGAGCCAGTGCTGCCCCCGGTGGGACAGAATGGCTGCTTGCTCAGCAGGACTGAGCAGTTCTCTCGGAATCTCAGTAACCACCAGCCTGGGAGGGGCAGCACCAGCTGCAGGCCCGGGACTGCTGCAGGCTGTGGGCTGGACTCGGCTCTGAAGTTTGTGTCACATGCTGTGCTGCCTTCACTTAAGTGCTGCCAAAGTTCTTCAAAGTATTTGAATCAAAATCTTCATAAAGCAAACATGTAAATCCATTACCAGCAGTCACCAAAGGCTGGTGCCTTGATGAATGGCAAAGCAGCCGGCATCTGAGAAATGTGCGGTGCTGACAAGTGACTCTTGCAAAGGAGCCCTTTACTGAAATGAGGTGTGTAGCCACCACAGCAGAAAACGCGGGGAAGTTCGATGATCAATGAGGCCACTGATGAGAGCAGAGCATCAAACCTTGTATTTAGAAGGCATTTGGAGAACCAGTGCTGTCAGCTCACGTAAGCTCCCTGAATCTATGATTATAAAAATGAGTCAGGTTGTGCTGTGGACGGGCTGGCTCGGCCCTGCGCTGCTGCTGGGATGCAGAGGCGGCCGGGGGAGGTGATGCGTCCTGTGTTCTCATGGCACTGCGCCTGCCCACCACGCACCCACACGGTGACTCCGCTGAAATGCAAGGGAGGCTAGTTCACTGAGCATCAGAATGCCTGTTTAAAAAACAAACTCTCCCCTAGAAAACGCATGTGGAAAATTTGAAGCTATTGCCTAAATAGATTAGCATGAGGAATAATCTCCCTAATAATAAAAATCTTTGGCAACTTAAGCTGAAATTCTATAGAAACCCACAAATAGATTTTAAGGAAAAAAAATGTTTTAGTCATCATTTTTAATGAGAGCTACGTCCCCCCAAATCCACCTTTCCACAAGACAACCAAACTAATGCCCTCATCAAATTTTACTATCTTTTTTGTATTTTTCCTTTTAATTACATTTTTAGTGGTAATGCTTTCATTGAAACAAAGAGTAGTCAGAAAGTCTTTTGTTCCCAGAATAATTTAAAAACAAGCCTTTGTACCACTGGTTTATATATATGTTTATAGACTACACTATATACATTTATATGAAATGCAGATAAAATACATTATATTTATATATAATATATAATTTAATATAAATTATATATATTGTATTATATAACATTTAAGTTTATGTATGTTATATAATTATATGTAATATGATATATAATTGTATATTATACAATATAAAATCTTATATATTTATATACAATAGATAAATATGTACATATAAATGTTTATTTAGTTTTTATGTATAAATTTTATTTTATATATGTATATTCCAATGCCTTCACAGTATGAGGACACTTTTTTGTTTTCTATCAGCTTTAAAGAAATATCAAAGATCCTAGAGGAATGACACACATTCCTTAGTCCTCAATCTTTGTAGCAGTATATGGGTTTGAGTAGTTAAGAGCTTGCAAAGCATAAACCTACAATCCCCACCTGGTCCTGCAAGCAAAAGTGTACTTAGTTAGCTCCCAGGCACAGGCCTCGCTCTGTGGGAGAAGTGTATTTTATTCCATGTTGATGACTAATATTTCAAGTGCATTTTGCAGACTCATTTTACCAGCATTCTGTTGTTTCAGCTGAACCATTCATGCCACAATGTTTTTATAGGCTCTGAGGCTGAAAAATGTTCCTATCCAGGCAGGATATATGAACCTGTTAGTTTTCTGATGCAAAAGATTATCCTCTTGCAAAAGAAAACCACACTCCTTATGCTGTCAGGTGAATGGGAGAGTGGAGATTGAACAAGGATATGAAATATAGGTAGTACTTCTAAAGTGCCTTATGTTGCAACATATGTGCAACAGCTGCCTTTATGCTGCGCTGAGATTAAACCAGCATTTCCGACCTGGGGGTGGGACATGAGGAGGCTTCTAGGAGAATTACAGGCCATACACAAAGAGCCCCAAGCCCCCATTAGGTGGGCAAGGTCTTGTAAGGAGCATATTTTCTACTAAGCATGGTGGATAAGAAGAGATGGAGTTCTAGAAACAGAGACCTGGGCTTGAACTGCAATTCCACTATCTGTCCAGTCAGACAGGTTAACCTAAGCTCGAATAGCCACAACTTAATAAATAGAACGGTGATAATAACAGTTTTGAATCCTGGTTCTGCCAGTTACCAATTGTATAACAGACAAGTTTGTTAACCTCTCTGTGCCTCCTATCCTGCCCTCTAAAATAGGAGCATTACCAGTGCTCATCCTATAGGTGAGGACTGAATGGTTAAAGCTGTTAGTATAGTGCTGGCATATAAAAAGTTGTTTCAGATGGGTCAGAAAATCCAAGCTTAAGAAAGTCCTCCCGGAAAAGATAAAGCGGGGGAAGAAAGAAGGGAAGAGCTGGGACAAGGAGAGGAAACAAGGAACAAACACTAGTTCCTCTGCCTTTGAAGAACTTGACCATACTGGCTTTCTCCGAGTTTGATCTTGGTGCCTCTGCTTCTGAACAGGAGCTGCCAGGCAGGGTAGCGGGGTCCCCAGGCACTGACATCTGCTATAGTTCACAGTTACTTCTTCAATTGTTTCACCCTACAACTACAGGAGATATGCCCAACAGAGTACTTTTCTGTAGACATTAAAATGAAAAAAAAGGAAGAAAGAGAACTGGCTGGGATTGAATGCTAACAAAAATAAGTTTTAAACATTTAAGATTAAATAGTAGTAAGAGAAAAAAAGTGTTCTAACTTCTATTAGCTTCCAGAAAATTCTCCTATAAGAACAGTCCAAGAACTAGTCATTGCATATAAATGACATATTAGTTAATGTGTGACTGGGAGCTCATTAAAACTCAGTCTGAGCACTTCTATTAAATTGCTAAAATCCTCTATGTTCGAAGTTTTGAAGGTAAGGGAGAACCAGGGAATACTCAGAGAAAAACACACCACCCCCATCTTATTAATGCTCTCTGACCTCATCTGTGAGATGAAGACATGCCACTCACAGTCAAGTCAGCCAAAGCGATAGGCTACCAGGGTAGGGCCAAAGGTTCCAACCTAAAAAGGACACTAAATCTCCCTGAAATTTGCAACTCTCTGAAAACATAACCAGAAGGAGAAACAAACATAGGTACAGAACATCTTCCATGAAGACCATCATATTTAGTTGGAATATGTAATTATGTGATAACCCTATAGCAGGGAATACTTGATTTCCATTTATCCTTCCTTTCATGAGCCTAAACTGGGAAGGCTGCAGTTTCTCAATGTAGTCACGTGACTAGGTTTTGGTCAATGACATGTGAGCAGAAATGATACTGCAGCATTCAAGTCATGCCCACAAAGAGAAAGGAATGACCTTTCCTTCACCCTGTCCCTTTTCTCGTCCCCTCTGGATGGAATTCAACATGTAGGAAACCATCTTGGACCATGAATGTAAAAATGCTGCTCTAGGGATGGTATAGCAACAGACTATATGGAGATACCATACCAGCCTGGGACTGCTTACATGCTGGACTGTTGGGTGACAAACTTTCACCTCGCTAATAGTGTGGGGTCTCTGCGGCACTAGATTCATCTGCGTCTGACTGGGATGGGACGATGGGGTGAGATTGCATGAGGTACCCTTGACTTATAACTGAGCATAAACTGCCTGCAAAGGAAAGAGGGTCTAAGTAATGCAGGGTTTTGCTTGGCTTTTTTGCAGCCAGAGCTGAATTGCCATGAACAATAAAGAGGAGGCTGAGCCTGAGAAACAGGCTCCTCTCACCTCTTCCCACAGGCAGTGCCCGGCCTAGTCTATATATAAATATGACTAAATATTTAGAGGATCTCAACTTGAAGGCAGCGGCCCTGGTGCACATCTCAGTCTTGTCCTACCTTCCGGGCAGACTTGTTTTGAAATGTGACATGTTTGTGAAAGCACTTTGGAGCGTGCTTGCCAAGTACTCTGGGCTCAGAAATTTTACTTCCTGTTTTTCTTGATGGCTGCCTCCTTTCTCTCATAATGTACATGAGATTTCTAATAGAGGGCCTCAGCCATATTAAAAGATGATTTGAAAATTTCTACCTGTAAATGCATGTCTTAGATATAAGTGCAGCAAAATCACTTATGGATTACTGAGAAGCCAGCTAAAATATATATATAAATTTTTTATATATACAAATTTATATATATATATAATTTTTATATATTATATATATAATATATATTATTTGCAGTTAACAATCTGAGTGAGACTTTCTGAAAATTTTATTTAGGAACTAATGGGGGAAACTTTCACCCCACACCTAGAAATAAAGATGTTTATTGGGGATTCTTAATTTAATTATTTTACAGTTTTTCAACAAAGATTTCTTTCCTTACCTGAGTATTGAAAGTAATGGTCTGGGTCAATGAGCCCTGAAGTCCAAACTGAAACTGGAAAAAAAGACAATATGATATAGAAAAGTATCTTTCATTTGTTTTGAAAATGTAACTTCATTAATTTGTCCCTTACTCTGTATCTCGTCATAACTCCTGCAGTTCATTCAGCAGACATTTAGGAGTGCTCCCTGGAGTCCAGGGCCCGTGCCAGGCTCTGAAATCCCGAGACACCGGGGGTCGGGCCAGGAACAGGACCTGAGTGCAGCGCCGGCTCCAAGGAGGGCTGCAAATTTCTTCTCCACAAAAACGGGTTCAACATCCCAGCTAGGTCTGGAAGATGTGGAAGGACTTTGAGAAGGGCAATAGGTATTCTCGACAGTGACTTGATTATGGAGCACTTTAGAGGACACTGAAGAGGACTGGGGGTAGAGAAACAAGTTAGAAGACCAGTATAATGAAGACGGTGAAAATAAAGGCTTAGGACAGGTTAAGGCGGTGGTAATGAGGATGCCAAAGACACAGAATTTAATGACTAATTAGATGTGAAAAGAAAAAAAAAAAGGGATAACTCTAGGTTCTTGGTTTGCTATGTTAGGTAGATGGTGTCAAAATAAAACAAGACAAATAATGAAATAGACAACATAAATTTAGAAAAGAAGACATCAAGTCCTGTTTTGAGATAATAGTTTGCAATTCTGTAGATCATATCCAGAGGGAGATATCAGGGAAGCTGCTGGAAGTAAAGGCCTCGAACTCAGGAGAGAGGTCAGACTGCAGGTTTGATTAGGAAGTCTTCCCCACACTCATGGTCACCGCAGCACTGGGAGAGGAGGGGAGGACACAGGGCCAAGGTGTGCAGAAATGAGACGTGAGGACCAGAAGCGAACCCTCCCTATCTAACGTGGGAGGGATAGAAGAGGAATGAAGGAAAGACTCAGAAGGGAGAGACAGAAATAGGGATTGTAAAAAAGTAAAGGGTAATTAACATTCTCAAATACTGCAGAGAGGTCACTGAGAATAAAAACTGAAAATAGGTCAACAGACTTGGCAATCGGAAGACACGGGCGACCTCTGAGAGCAGTTCTAGTGGAGCAGAACCTGAATGAAATGAAAGAAGAGACAACTGAGGAAGTAATCTGGCAAGACTAAAGTCCTCTTTCAAGAAATTTGGTGGTAAATTGAAGGAGGGAAACCGAGGAGCAGCATGACAAGGAGGTCATGCCAAAAGAAAAGAAAATTAAAGATGGAAGAAGATTTAAACAAATTTGCCACCTGATCACAGGGACCAGGGCAGAAAGAGGGGTTAATGATGCAAGAAGAAAAGGAAGTGATGAACAGGACCTGGAGCAGGTGAGAATGGGTGGGGGGCCAGGCCTTCGTTTGCCTTCTGTTTCCCTTTCAGCAGGCACACGCCTTGTGTTCCAAAGTTCCTCTTTGGCTTGACTGTTATTCATAATAATAACAACAGAAAACAAACCTAGCTTGGATCCTAAGTGCCCAACATATCAGACTGAGAGGTGCCACCCAAGAAGTCTAGAAAGTCTAGTTGCCTTCTAACTCTATGATATTATGACTGACTTTAGAAGCCCACACTATT
Organism: Saccopteryx leptura; assembly: GCF_036850995.1. Lineage (NCBI taxonomy): Eukaryota > Metazoa > Chordata > Mammalia > Chiroptera > Emballonuridae > Saccopteryx > Saccopteryx leptura. Next base: position 150,038,708 of record NC_089506.1, read on the forward strand.
GCTCACATCCATCTATACTCATCTCTTTCTATGACCTTAGCACTGCGCCTCACCCTCCACCCTTCGTTCTGGTTTACTGGTAAAACATAGGCACTGAGTTAGAATCCCAGTTTCAGCTCTTATTCCTTGTGTAATTATAGGCAAGTTATGAAATCTCATATACCTTAGTTTTCTCATTTGTAAAATAGGGATGCTTTCATGCCTCAGAGCTGCGTCTTTTTAGTTATCATGGAAATTCACTTATAACTATTTTTTTTAAAACCTTTATTTCCTAAATTCTTACAAGTGAAAAGTGAAACAACTATGTTTCCATGATTTAGATATTCCCTGTTCCTCCTATTGAAACAACTGTCTTTATACTACACATTTTCTCAAAAGCAAAAAAGTAATGAGGAATCCCTTCTAGATACAACAGTACTCAGGCCCTACAATCTTTAGAAGAGGTGAAAGACTGTCATGGTAGGCTGAATAAGGACCCCCAAAATATCCAGATCCTATCCCTAAAACTTGTGAATGTTACTTTGTGTGGAAAAAAGGGGACTTTGCAGATGTCCTTAAATTAAGAATCCTGAGATAGGAGAATATCCTGGATTATCCAAGTGGGCTCAAAATCTAATCACAGGTGTTCTTATAAGAAGAAGGCAGTGGAGTCTGACCAGGTGGTGGTGCAGTGGATGGGGTGCCAGACTGGGACTCAGAGGACCCAGGTCCAAAATCCCGAGGTCGCCAGCTTGAGCTCGGGCTCATCTGGTTTGAGCAAGGCTCACCAATTTGAGCCCAAGGTCACTAGCTTGAGCAAGGGGTCACTCGGTCTGCTGTAGCCCCCAGTCAAGGCACATATGAGAAAGCAATCAATGAACAGCTAAGGTGCCACGACAAAGAATTGATGCTTCTCATCTTTCTCCCTTCCTGTCTGTCTGTCCCTATCTGTCCCTCTCTCTGTCTCTCTCTCTCTCTCTCTCTGTCACAAAAAAAGAAGAAGGAAAAGGAGGAGGAGATGGAAAAGAAGAAGAAGAGGAGAGGAGGAGGAAAAGGAAGAAGAAGAAGGCAGGGGAGATTCGGTCACAGAAGAGAAGAAAGCTAAGTGATGGAAGCAGAGAACAGCCTAGGAAAAGGAAGGAGGGTCTAGAAAAAAAATTGCTAATCAGTGAGGAAAGAGATCTGGAGCTAAAGAACGTAACTCCAGAAGCTAGAAAAGACAAGGAAACAGAATGTCCCCTGGCGCATGGACCTGCAGACACCTGACTTTCGCTCAGGAAAACTGATTTCAGACTTCTGTCTCCGAAGAATATATTTGTAACATTTGCTACAGCAGCCGCAGGAAACTGTATTACAACTCTTTTCTTTTTCTGGTACTTAGAAAGCAAGTTGTCCAACCCTATTCCAGAGAGCAGGCAGAAGCTAAGTTACTGACCCTCTTCACTTCTGTACCACAGAACAGGATATCCTGAGAATACTGGCTAGCTGTTTATCCCACACGGAGCAGCCTCTCGGACTGCAGCCTGTGAGGGAGGACTGTTCATTCTCTTCCAAACCAGAGCCCAAGAGAAAAGTCGCATGTGCTGGGGAGAATGGTTTTATGTGTTTTTTAATCAAATGAAATTAAGATAATCATTTCAAATATTACATACAATATAAAGGTAATCAGACAAAGATTCTACTCTTTATTTGCTCGAGAAGCAGGGAAATTCAACCTTACTTTTAAGTACTAATAAAACCTGCAGTGTAAGGAAGTGGTTTCCAAACACAATCCATAAAATAAGGATGTATTTAAAATGCTGGTATTAGATAATTGCCATTCCCACAAACTTCCCCTCACACATCCTGACAGCTGATCTCACTTTGAAGGAAAAGAAAGAAATGGTTTTGTGAGTAGTTCTTTCTTCTGACATTTTCATGAACCATAAGAACATGTCACCAACAATAACCTGCTCCCAGAAAGAAAAAAATTATTTAAATTTTGTCAGACTGTCCTAAGGAAACTGATGAAAAATGTGCTTCCTCCAGGAGGTCTCTGAATGCCTTAAAGGTGAAGCCAGAACACGGAAGCCTGGAGCGCCCTGCTGTCCGCCCTCCTCCGGAGGAGTAAGTGAGGAGCGTTGTCTGAGCTGTCCCAGAGTGTGTACGTGCTCAGGTCAGTGCCCGTCTCTGCTTGTCCCTGACCCCACTTGGAAGAAAGATACAACTTGGGCTTAATTTAACCTCATTCAGCAACCCAGAGACTTTTAGTGAAAGTTCATTTTAAACACTACTTCCCTAATTCTCCATATTTGAAAATTTACCATGAACAAGGAGATTTGACTCATATAAAACATCTGAATCCTTATGTCAAATAGATATTGAACTCTCCCATGTGCAAGAAAGTAAACAAGCTGCTGAAGTTAGGAATAAAACTCAATAATGAGTGAGTCACCTGCCTTGATTGAGCATAAGCAACCTTTTCTAAGACAAAGACAGAAGGAAGCATGTAGTCAAGAAGTTCAATTTAAACTTGAACTTTACATGGGTGCATTATGGGTTATACTATACAACCCTTATTTCACTTTGCCTTAGCCTCTGCTCCCAGAGTTGTGATAACAATTTAAGAAATTCAGTTTTGTAGGCTCTTCCCAGATTCAAAATTCCCAAGTATTCTCATTTTTTAAGTTGGCCTCAATGAACTATTCCAGTACTATAAATAATTGAGGGCTAGGCTAAATATTGTTTTCTTTTTCCAAGTGGGAGCAGGGTTGATAGAGAGACAGACTCCTGCATTTGCCCCCGACCAGGATCCACCCAGCAACTCCATCTGGGGCCAAAGCTCTGCCCATCAGGGGCCATGCTCTCACCTGAGCTATTTTAGTGCCTGAGGCAGAGGTTCCACAGAGCCACCTTCAGCACCTAGGGCTGCTGTGCTCAAACCAATTGAGCCATGGCATCAGGAGGGGAAGAGAGAGACAGAGAGATAAGGGGAAGGGGAAGGGGAGGGATGGAGAAACAGATAGGCGTTTCTCCTGTGTACCCAGACAGGGAATCAAACTCAGGACATCCACATGCCAGGCTGACACTCTACCACAGACCAAACTGGCCAGGGCTCCTAGCCTATATTTTTGAAGTGTGTTGAAAAAAAAGGGGGGTTTTAATTCTCTGAGATCACAGTTCAAAATTTATACATATCAAGTATATAAGTGCTCCCCTCAAATGCAGTAAAAGTAACCCTAAAATCAATGTTCTTTTTTAAAAAATAAAAATTATAAAGTAAATATTGCTTTCCAGACATTACTAAAAACCAGGTGAATCAAATTCTGTTAGTGTTAATCTGGCTGGTGACTGAGAACCATATCCTTAACTCCAAACTCCAACAGAAATCCCGTTAAGTCTTCACAAAAAATGAGGCTATCTTTCCTAGACGCATAAGCACGCAAATGCAGCTGCTTTTTCTTCTGTTTGTTTTAACTGAATTCTAGGTTTTCTTCAGTATTTCTTTCTGCTGTTGAATCTGCGTGTTCCTCAGTTCCCAGTGCCGTTGGGAAACTGTCCTTTGTTTCCTGTGCTCCTCTCTCCAGCCAGGCTAGAAGTTCTTTCGCTCCCTTCTCACTCCCCTTGTCACACAGGTAGTTTGTGACAAAGCCAGGTCTCAATTGTATCTCTGGGGCTCCAGTGCATCAGCTTGTCTGACAGCCAAATGGATCTCCTGCCTTTAAAAAAAGCGTTTGTTCAAATGTTGTCTTCTTTGGTTCTTGAAATTTTGAGAACATATTGATAACATTGCTAAATAATAAGGCTCCTAGGGTGGTGGAAAAGCTACTGTTAATGTTTCTAATCAATTTTGTCATCAGTTGCTTCTGGCAAAAGAGGAGAAATATGTTAAGCTTTTAAGAGTTTATGAAGTGCTGTGTAAGCAATGCTACGTACCAGTAAAATAACAACTTGTGAAAACATTTTTAAAGAGCCAAATAAAATTAAACTTAACAAAAAAATTTACTCCAAAAAGAGGAAATAAAGAAATGATTAGTTTGCTTAGTTATGTATCATTCCTAGGGTTGTTTTTTTTTTTGGATGGCATAACCTAGTTTTATAAATCCAGATACCCATAAAATAACCTCCGGGAAAATTTTGTTAAAGAAAAGCATTGAAGTAAAACTAGATTTGCTGAATCTTATGACAGAAATATATATATTATTTACTTGTCGTTTTAAAATTTTTTCTCAGTAAATAAAGTTATATGTAAATATTATTTTGGTAAAAATTCAGGTAAGTGACCCCAAAGTTGCTTTCAATTGACAAAATTAAAAGTCTCATTTGAAGCTCTGTACTTGAAGTATGTTATTTTTCTTTCTCTATTGCCCTTATATATCCTGTTTATATATTCAACCTTCTCTCCCTGTTTATATATCCAACCTTCTGAACAGTTTTACTCTAGGAAGAAGTTTGTAAAATGCTCAAGAACTGAAAAAGAACATGAATTAGAGTTTGACATTAACTACTTACAGAAGAGAGCAGGTGAGCACTGTGCAAGGTGACATTGTGTGTGGGTTAGCATACTATTTAAAAAATTTGATCATCATCTAAAATGGTTCTCAAGTACTTCATTAATTAGCGCAAAAAGTTCAAGAAATCTTATATGTAAAGGAGGCATGTGACTTGGTTGTATAGTCTACTAAATTACAGATATTAACACTGAAAAATAACACAACTCAGGAAATTAATAAAGTATCCCGGTATCATAGCCTTCCGACAAATATACAAAACATTCTGGACTCGAAGAGATCAACAATCGTCACCCCACCCAATGCACCCCCTGTACCTGAGTCAACAGAGGACTGAGCGATAACCCAGGCTGGATATCTGTGTGAGGACAGAGTGCCTCTTTCCTTTTCCTGTCAGTGTCGTCAGTTATGAAATGCTGACTTAGAATGTTCTTATATTTAAGACCTGTTCAGTGTTTTCTCTTTTTCCTCACATTTATGTTCACCCTTTCCTTTAATTATCTTGATGCTGTTATTCTTGGCCAGGCTGCCCTTTCCATTATGGCGTGTTTACCTTCCAAACAGTCTCCACTTCCTCCTTATCTTTGTGAGCTTATTAAAATTTCCAGCTCCAATGGCTCACTTCCCCTTTGCAGCATATCCTCACCTTCACAGCTCACTTCTCTTTCTCTCTTTTCAACCCTTCTTTCAACTCTTACCCCAACCCTCTCACCCCTTTGGAATAACAAGTTATTTCCTCTTTCATTTCCTCTTACAGAAGATGTTTTTGGACCCATTCCCAAAACCTTTGGCACTGAAACCTTACTCTTGCTGTTCGGTGTTTCACTTGGGCACATTTCCAAAGGTGTTTCATCGGCCTGGGGCCCTTGACTTTCGCACCAGCTCATGTCTGGCTGTCAATCACCTGCATCATCGCCAAGCACTCCAGAAAAGCCTCAACTGTGGCTACAGGACTGGTGAGTCTTGCTCCTTCAGGCAATAGGCTCTTGTTTTCATATCATTTTCTAAAAAGTTTATTTGAGGTATGAAAAATTTAGACTTTTTTTTTATTGTGAGTGAAAGGCAATTAGATGAAGGGAAGGAATGCTGAGCCAACAATATTTGCCCAGCTGAGGCATGTCTCTCAATTTATAGAATAAGTATATTATTTAATCACTTATCATTCTTTATAGGCCGATTCAGAAGTAGCATCCAAGCTGGAGAAAAAAACAAACAAACAAACAACAAAACCTTGTTGAACAAAAGCTCTACTTAAAGTGAAATATTTTCTGTTTTAAAATTTAAAAAAAAAATTAAGGCTGGTAGAATCATATCAATTTGTCTTTTAATGGGGAAATGAACTGATATTACCTATAATAATTATATTAAACAGACTAAAAACTTTACTATTTCTTCCTTTATAGAGTGTCAAAGTGCATTAATAGTTTTATAACACATTTTGATATTTGCTTAGAATATTTATGTCATTAATAGAATATATTTAAGAGCTAGAGGAGAGTGTCTGAGATGAAAGTGTTTCTCATGTGCTGAGACACAAAGAGCAGAAGCCACCCCAGTGTCCTGAGCCCCGTCCCCCGTGTCCTGAGCCCTGTCACCCGTGTCCTGAGCCCCATCACCCGTGTCCTGAGCCCCGTCACCCGTGTCCTGAGCCCTGTCACCCGTGTCCTGAGCCCCGTCCCCCGTGTCCTGAGCCCTGTCACCCGGAGCAGTGCTCACCACAGCCTCTAGCTAGTGCTCTGGCAACCAAGTAGAGAAATGTGCAGGAGAACACACGTTCAAACTAGTGGCCCTGGAATCTGGTACCCATGAACAGACAACAAGTGAACAAATAGTTCTCTCCTTCGATTCAAAACATTCTACATTTAAAATCCAAACCTGGCCTTTTTTGTGAAGTTTGATTGGTTTAGTTTGATTTCATTTGGTTCAAAGAGCAAAGAGCAGAGACAAAAGAGAAAAGGTTGTGAATGTTAATCTAATTTCTAAATACTGTATTGTTCAGTAAGTGGGAGGCCAACTGGGCCAAGTTATAAACATTTTCTAAGCTACTCAAGTACATTGTTGTTAATACAATTAAAAGTGCAAAGTCAAAGAGACTTCTAATTCAAAGTGGTATCTGCCAACCAGCTCCAATATAGCATTATCTTTCAATCTGATGAAAACACTGATGAGGGCCCAGAAAAGCTCACGTGGCTTGTAAAGCATTAGCTCAGCACACAAATTGCAGGACGGTGAGGAAGAGAAAACATTTACAGGTCAGAGGTGCAATAGTGAGCACTTGTTTGAAGGAGAAGGCTTAGTGCCCATTAATCCACCTCCCAGCCTAGAGCTGTGAAAGGAGACCAGACCTCAGCCAGGAGAGGCATGCAGCGCCCAGGACAGCCACTCAGCCTCTCCACTGACAATGTCTGGTCTGCAAAGCTAACTGCTGTGTGAGGCTGGGCAAAAGGGGTGGGGAAATACTGCAGAACAAGAGAAAGAGAGCAGCTTCCACAAAACCCAGAGAAAGAGCAAGCAGGGTTTAAGTTTATCACTTGATGGCCACCTGAACTTGGACAAGCTACCTAAACCTTCTAGTCTTCAGTTTTCACGATAATTAAAAAATGGATAAAAAGAAAAAAAAAGTTGTGACTAAGGTATGGTAGTCAATAAATGTTAGTATAATGATTATGATTACCAGATAGTAAAATAAACTATCATGTTATAATTCATTCTAGATATTATTGAATGCCTATTCTGACATTAAAAAAGATATATCACATAACCTTTCCACCTATTGTGCTTATATTCTAATATAATAATCAACAATAAAATAGTTCTGCTCCAAGAATGGTATAGTAATAATATAATAATATTATCAGTTGAATTCTAGAAGAAAGCATAATGGGAATTTCAAAATCAGAGTTAAAATCAGAGTTTAATTAAAATTATGTCACCAACTAGATTTAACAAAAATTTGTGTATTAGACTGTTACATCTAATATTTAAGAATAAAATTACCATTATATCCAAAAATATAAAAATAGTAAAAATGCAACAATCTCTGAACACAGATACCACATACATTGTTTAATGTGGAATACAGAAAATTCAAGGAACTTAATTTACTAAGATTTTGTTATAAGAAAAGTAAAGCATCAATACAATAATAGCAATTCTAATAACAATCGTGATGTTCTAATAGTCATTATGTCAGAATTGCTTTATCTTTTCCAATGCATAATTCTAACTTTACTATCAGAAATTTTTGCTATTTTATTTAATATTACCATATTTTTCCTTCTATAGTAATTCTGTGCATATATATATATATATATATATATATATATATATATATTCTTGGGAAAATACTAGAACACAATTTTTAAACTGACTTTTGAAATATAGTTAAATTGGCCTTTTTCACCCATGTCAGGGCTGAAGGAGTCAGTCAAGCAACCTAAAATGATTGTGCATTTGTCTCAAAGGAAACCCATTCCTGAGGTTGCTTAAAATGTCATATACTGCTGTTTCTGTTCTTGACTAATCTAACAGAACTAGCTGATATTTTTCCTAAAAATCCTTGAAAATGCTTATTGTGTTCTGCATATATGGCCACTCAGGCAGACAGCGATCTTAATAAAAGTGTGCTCGCATCTGGCCATCAAAGTGTTCTTAAGATAAGCCTGCTAAAATAAATAAACACAGGTTCTCGTCCTGCCTGACTCGTCTGACAGGAAAAACTTAGGGCTCTTACCTACCGTAATTTTGAATGTTGAAACTACATGATTTCTACTCAGAAGTTCTAATATGTATTCACTGAGACAGATCAGGGTATATAACAGTTTTCAAATGTCATACTGTGTCAAATGCTGAAATAGAATCCTCCTTTGTTTTCTAAGATGATCTGTCTATTCTTATTTAGAGAAGCCAAAAAAGAAAAAGAAGTTTTTGCCCCACACTAAGTACCTTTAAAGTCATGAATGCAAGGCTCCCTTGGACCCTCTCCTATCTTTCTAACTCTCTCTCCAACAGTAAAGGCTTTTAAAAAATGGAAAAGAATATCTTTATGTTCTTCCTAACTGTTCCCCACTGTCTCCTTCTTTTTGATGGGTAGGTTGGTACTACCGTCAGCAGCCCAATTCTCTATCAGCACATTTGAAACTACACTGAAAGACGGAAAAGGAAAGAATAGCAATGTCAGAATCCAGAGAGCTGACCACACTGGCTTCAACTGTGCTAATTGAAACACGACTCCCTGGAGCCATTGGTTCACAACTTTTCTGTCCATAACTGTGTCTGCAAACTTTGGAGAAAGAAAAATAGCAGAAGTACCAAATACATACATACAAGTAGCTGACCAAAAAAAAAAGATTTCCAGAATGACACCAGGCAACATCTTACTAATGTGTAGAGTAGGAAGCAAAAATAGTCTTTCGAAGCAAACAATGCTGAGTTGTAATCATGGCTTTACCCCTAGACAAGTTGCTGAGCTTCTCTGAGCCTGTTTCCTCATCCACAGAATATGAATGGTAATGCCTTGCTGTTTCTGTTGTTATATATATTAAATTAAAATAAAATATGCAGAGTATTTGAATATTAACTGACCCATTGTAAGTACTCAGTATTAGCTGTCAATACCGTCATTATCATTTACTTGTCTCCTTCCTATGCATTTCTTATTTCTCTCATATGTCAATCATTTCAATAAACACGTTTAAATACATGCCATGTATGATATAAAACAAGCTCTGCAGAGGAATTTGTGATACAAAAAGTAACTGAAATGTGAAGGTTATGACTGCAAGAGCTCCCAGTCCAAGAGATGGGTCAGAAACATAAACACATACATGCTCTACCTACTAGTGACCACAGGACACAATTTTGCCCTTGTTTCTGTGTTTGTCTGTATTCACTAACAAACTACAAACCTCTCACAATCCAAGCCCATGTTTTAGTCCTCTCCGTAGCCCCAGCACCTCATCTGCCCATGATAACTTGTTTAATAAATGCTTGCAGAACAATCAAATGAATAAATGAATGCTTTGCATTTGTAGCAGAGAACTTACTCCACCTGTGGAGATGGGTTGCCCTCACTAAGGAGGTCACAATTAAGCTGGGTCTTAAAGAATATATTGAAGTTCAATAGGTACAATATAAAAGGGCTTTCTGGGGAAAAGGAATGGTATAAAAGTCCAATTATAAATTTTTTGAAAGTTAGAGTTTTAGTTTTACATTCTTTTACAAGAGTACACAGGACCTTGAAGAATGCCCAAACAAGTAAAGCTATCCACAGATTATTGAATGTCAGCAATAACATATTCATTTGAGCACTGAAATGTAATGGGTACTATTTATAATGTCTTACAGTATTAACTCATTAAATGCTCACAACAGTCATATGCTGTAGGTACTTATTTTCCTTAGGCACAGAGAGGTTAAGAATGCTCATGATCACACAGCCAGAAACTAGCAGAACCAGCTTTCAAACCCAAATAGTTTGAATCAAAAACCTCCAGTCTTCCTCCCAGCCTCTCTCATCCCTATATTTATTCACACCATCATTCAGGAAGTACTGATTGCCTACTTTGTGCCAGGCACTATTCTAGGCACCAGAGTAGTGCTTACCCTTGTGGAGCTTACATTCTAGTATAAGAAGACAAACAATAAACAACAACAACAAAAAGTGAACAATATAAAATGAACCAGTGAGAGTGCTATGTTAAAACATTATGGAGAGAAAGGGGAATAGAGAGAATCAGGTAAAGGGGAGATGATCAATTTTAACAACAGGGGCCAGGCAAGGCCTTGCACTAGGTATCATTTGAGCAAAGACTTGAAATAGGTGAAAGAGTGAGCTCTGTGTTATGTGGAGGAAGGGAATTAGAGGTAAAGGGCAGAGCAAGGGCAGAGGTCCTGAGATAAGAGCATGGCTGGCCAACTGCGGAATCTCAGTAGGCCATGGGGCCTGAGCAGAGCAAGGTGAGGAGAGCACAAGAAGAGGAGGGCATAAAGATAAGAGATGGCCAGACCATGGAGAGCCTCTGAAGCACTGGCTTTTACTCGGTAGGAAACACATTATACGGTGCTTGAATTTCTTGGCATTACCACCTACCCAGAGCCTCCTTCCCTAATCTGAGCCACGCAATCGGACTAGTTTACAACTCGCCTCCACACATCCTGCTCATTGCACCCAAAGAGAATGAGTCCACTTTGTGGGGCTCACAAAACTAGACCTCTTTCTTTGGATCCCTTTCTGCATACAATAAAATAGAACCATGGACAAGACAGAATCATTGCCAACATGGAAAACATCCCTGGACCTTTGGCTAAGACTGCTGAGTCGGATAGACCAGAAGATTAGGGGTAGAGTGGAAGAAGGATGCTTACTTTAAAACAGCTGCTCTGAGCTTATAATCATTTTTGGATGACAACATCCATGACTTCACCGCACCCTCTGGATAGTGTTTATGGGTAGTCAGGCTCATTTAGTTAAAAGGGATTTTTTTTTCAAATATTTTATAAATGTTTCAATAAATGCCAACATCTTGTCTAAAAAAATTAGGTTATTTTCTTTTATCTAAATTTTCAATTTACTATTTGATAACAGAGTTCCATTTTAACTTTAAATATTCTCCAAGGAAGAACCCCATCCATCTCTCAAACAAAACTATGAAGATTAGACTGAATGGTGGTGGCACAGTGGATAGAGGATTGACCTGGAATGCTAAAGACACAGGTTCAAAACCCTAATTCGCCAACTTGAGTGTGGGCTCACTAGCTTGACCACAGGGTTGCTGGCTTGAGCGTGGGATCATAGAAATGATTCTATGGTTTCTGGCTTGAGCCCAAAGGTCACTGGCTTGAAGCCTAAGGTTGCTGGCTTGAGCAAGCGGTTCTTGGCTGAGCTGGAGCCCCCCACCCTGGTCAAAGCACGTATGAGAAGCAATCAATGAACAACTAAAGTGCTACAACTATGAGTTGATACTTCTCATCTCTCTCCCTTCCTATCTCTCACTCTCTATCTCTCAAAAAAATAAAAACTACAAAGATTAAATGTGACAGGGAAGCTTCATAAGATAAAGGCAGATGTTAGTAATCAAGCAATTAATAATTTAAAAAATCTATTGTCTTTATTTTTATTTATAAGAAATCTTTGAATAAATGAAAATTTTAATTGTTTCATCTAGGTAAAATTTACACACAATGAAACCTACAGACTAAAAGGATTAGTTCAATAAGTAAATGTAAACAACCATGTGAGCAACAACTTTTCAGTGAAGGTACAGGAAATTTTCATCTCTCCATAAAGTTTTCTCATACATCCTCCTAGTTGATCCCTCTAACTCCCAAACCACTATTCCGATTTCAAAATATCACCATAGATTAGTTTTAATGAGCCCATTTTCAGGTGTTTATTGACCATATGCCTGTCTTCTTTTTTGAAGTGCCTGATCTAGTCTTTTGTTGTTTTTATAAAGTTGCTATGTTTTTCTATTGATATGAGTTTTTTCCATCTTCTTGATCAAATCATTTGGTAGATATACTTTAAAACTAACTTATTCCAGCCTAGTACATGCCTTTTCTTTTCTTAATGATGGTTTTTGATTTTCAGAAGTTTAGTTGTCTAAATAAACTGTGATAACTGAAATTCATGCATCTCTGAACCATGCAGAGTGAGGACTGCCTGTATTTAGAGAATTGGTTTTCCCATTGATTTGATTTGATTGTGTATTTTCTTTCTGCCTTAATGGATTTCATAAAACATCTAAGCAAAGGGCATTGTGGGGTCTTTGGAATGTAGAAGGAAGAAATGTCAGGCAAAACTTGGATGTAAAGGAGATAGAACTGTTGCACTTATTGTAGAGCTAAATTTCTATTTCAAACCCTTATTTTACCAAGTGGCAAAATTTAACATCAGTTAATACAGAACTCCCTTAAAGTATACCTGTCTGGGGCTTGTGTCTGAATTCGAGTCTTACATATGCCAAGATGTGATGAGGTAAGGAAGGTTTCTGATCTCTAGTCATCAGCTTCTGTCCACACCAGACCAAAATGAGCTACCATCTTCCTGCCTGGACTTGATCTCACGGAGACCACCATGTTTTCTCTTCCTCATCCTGGATGCATAGCTTTTTCAGGTGACTTGGTTCTGTGGGCAGGTGTAGCAGCTTTCTGTACCTAGAAGAACATTATGTGAATCTGCAAAGCAGATTGGGATGCTTAGGATCTCTGTAGGAGTCTCATATTCATAGGAGAAAGTTCCTCTCCTTTCTCCTTGGCATAGAAAAAGTCTCTCTCTGTCATGAAAAATAAAACAGGGAAGGAAAGAAGGAAGGAAGGAAGGAAGGAAGGAAGGAAGGAAGGAAGGAAGGGAGGGAGGGAGGGAGGGAGGGAGGGAGGGAGGGAGGGAGGGAGAGGGAGGGAGGGAGGGAGGGAGGGAGGGAGAATGTTGCTGCTTTTCCAAACTCTCCCTGGAAAGGGCACAGTGTTCTTGGCTCTCCAATCCAGTCTGGTGTTCTATCAGTGGCTTTCACCTGTACTCAGATTCAATCAAGAAGCTCCTCCTCAGGACCCATCGGCATCCCTCCAACATCAGCCTGATTCTCTTCCCTTTTATCCAAGGTCCCTCCCGCACCACTAAACATTACAAGATGAGAAAGAATCCTGGCTCTGACAATCAAGTGTCCTTACTATTCTCCCAAGTCATCTTATTTTACACCGAGATCTTTCCAAAATTCCAAACCCAAGAATTCAGTTCACTTCCCATGACTACCAGGAGGGGTTCTACTACGTCTCCTTCTCAAGCAGCACACGCTGCAAGATTCCAACCTGAGCAGAAAAGGAGCCATGGGATAAAAAAGAAATGGAAGAAAACACATAAGCTAATGTGTTTCCTAAATTTTATCCCACAGCTAGAAAAGAAAAAGCACATTGTCATACAGTAGTTATGAGCTTAAACCTTTGTTTAAGTTCTGCTTCTTGAGTTCCAGGCCTCAGTTACCCAGGCTATGGTATTTCTGTTATATCAGCCCCAGTGGACACTACCAAACAGGTCTTACTCTAATATTATGCTTCCTTAAGAAAAACACTTGGGTTTTTTTCCACATTAACAAACCAAAATAGTAATAGCAACAATGCAAAACTACTTGTCTAGAGACTCATGGTGCATGGCAACTTGGTCACATTTCCATTGGACTGAGGAACTGCCACAGCACTTTTTTATTCATATTATATGAAGGAAACAATGGCCTAGAGGTTCCCCTGAGTCTTGTCTTAACCTCCTGGACAGATGTCCCTCTGTGCCTACTTTGCACAGACAGCCTTCTTTATGTCTTTCGCACAGCTTGACTACCAGCAGCTGCCTTCAATTGGCAAAATCACACAGGGAGACAATCTTCCACTGACCCCTGCAAGCAGCCCAGTGTGTGGTGAAAACCCAGAAAACAGCAAGAGCATCTGGACAATAAGTTTTACCCATTCATTCCAGAACCCCTGGAAGCTGTAAAATTTATTATTATTCCTATAATAGTAAAGATAACTAATTAACTTCCCTAGAAACTTCTTTTAAGCCTTTTAAAGGAGCTATACATTTTTCTAAACCTTAAACAAAATTGAACCAAATAAAAGTTGTTTGTTTTTCAAAAGAGTTATAAGGTTTTCTTATGTTTTCCAAGTTTACTGCATTTGGTAATTAAGTCTGACATTGAATAACTGTCAGCTTGTTTTCTCTCTTCAACATCAAAGGCAGCATAGTCTAGTATTTAACAATAAATTTTTGAACTACAACAAACCCCAAATTCTGATGGGTGAGAAGTAAGGCATTATCCCGGCCAACTTCTTTCCTGACAGACATAATGTTATCTCTCTTAATTCATCAACCTCAGACCCTCTTTCAGAATTGTTCCCTAGTGCAAATGATCTTTCTTACCCAAATTTGGAATTCAGCTATAAAATTCTGTAGTAAATCCCTCCAGTATGCCTGACATTACTCTAGGCACTCTGGTGCACATAAAGATAGTAGAAGGTAATGTCTGCTTCTAAACATTGCAGCAATACCACCAAATTCCAAGGCCAATATCTACTTTCCTGTGAAGACCACATCTTTCTCTGTCTCTGAGTTCAGAACCTCCTTGGATTACCTGCATTGTCTCTCATCCTTTGTAAAAGAAATAAAACACAAAAATTGCAAAGGCAAAATAATAGTAATAGTGAATAGTGAATAATAATAGTGAATAATAGTGACTTGTGAGCCAAGGGGGGGAAGGGACCACAATGCAGAAGAGCTGGCTCAAATCCACTTGCTGGCCCTGGCCAGTTGCTCAGCGGTAGAGCATCGACCTGGCCTGTGGAAGTTCTGAGTTCACTTCCCAGTCAGGGCACACAGGAGAAGCACCCATCTGCTTCTCCATCCCTCCCCCTCTTATTTCTCTCTCTCTCTCTCCCTTTCTCTCTCTCCTCCTCCTCCTCCTTCTCCTCCTCCTCCCCTTTTGCAGCCATAGCTCGAATACAGTGAGTTGACCCTGGGTGCTGAAGATGGCTCCATGGCCTCTGCCTCGGGTGCTTTAAAAAATGGCTCCCTTTGCAATGGAGCAGTGGCCCCAGATGGGCAGAGTATCGCCCCCTAGTGGGCTTGCCGGGTGGATCCTTGTTGGGGCATATGCGGGAGTCTGTCTCCGCCTCCCTTCCTCTCACTAAATAAAAAAATAAATTAAATTAAAATTTTAAAAAACCACCTGCTATCTAAGGGGTTATAAATTATAGTTACTCAAGGGCTTATTCTGAGACACATTTATTAAGGTGGTTATTTCTTTTATTATCCCTTTTGATGACTTCAGTTACACCTCAGTTTTTGGGTGCAGAAAACTCTGTAGAGATTCTGAGATGAGGAGAAGTCACAAACAGGATGGAACTCCCAAAGTCTTGCTACGCACAGTGTGATTCAGGACCAACAGCATTAACATCGCTGGAGCTTGTTAGAAATGCCAGCCGCAGGCTCCACCCAAACCTGCTGACTCAGAATCTGCATTTCAACCAGACCTGCTGCATGAGTGCTCCAACGGAGAGCTTGAAAAGTCCCAGGCCATGGCATTCAACAATTTCATAAACGCTTCTGAAACTACCTGCAGTTTCTGGTTACAATTTCTAGAATGTAAAAGAGAGAATTTATAATGCATGTATATGTCTTCCCTGCAGTGTCTAGCTCTAACCCTTCTGATTTGTGACTGAAATAAGAAGGCGTCTTATAAGATCTGTTTCTACTGATATGAATTGTCTGACAGTGAAATTTTTCACATCATAGATGCTTCCACTGATAGAAAATAACTTATGTATTTATCATTTTAAATAGTTATTTATTTTAATAATACTTAACATGAACATGAATTATATAACCCCATTAAGGAAATAATGTGGAAAATGAAACTAGTTCTTATAAAATAAACGTGTTCCTTAAATGTGTTCAAAACAAAATCTTGGGCCAACATGACTTTCCTTTTCTCTTTTCCAAATTAGATTTGGAATCCCATTAAATAGATTTAACTCTGTCTCAGGCAAACTTCCCTTGTCAAAGAATGACTTTGTGATACGCTTAAACCCTTATGGATCATTTCATTATCGAATGGCCAGGAATAATAAAGGAAAGGAACTAACTTTTTTCTAAAGAATTTAATTGAGTGTGGCAAAGTAGACTAAAATGAGGCTATTGCAAGAGTTAAACTTACACTTCTTGTCCTCCAAAAATCTAATGAAATTTAGGCCTTCTGGGAAGGATGTAGAAAATTTCATAGAAAATCAAGATTCTAAGAAAAACAATCTCCACAGGTAGTTCAAGAGGAATGAAAACCTATCTATAGCATTCAGGATTTAGCTTAAAAATGAGGAAAAGTTTCCTAACAGTTAAGATTACTCAATGCATAACTTAGCCTTATATGGAAGTAAAAGAATACAATGTTAAAAGAGCTTGCCTTCTTGAAGTCACAATGTTGATTTATTCTTATTTGGGCTCTTGTTTTATAAAGAATTGTTCTGACCACAGTGATGATGATAATGGCAGCAATGACAATGAAGCGCTAACCTTGTACCAAGCACTATACATGCTTTGTATGTGTTATTATTGTACTCCTTTTACAGCTAAAAAGAACTGAATCTGTGAGAGGCTCGATGACTTACCCAAGATCACAAAGGCAGTCTGTGGTGGAACCAGGACCCACTCACAGGCAGCTTCCCTCAAGGTCGGCACACTGACCCACTCTACCATACTATATGGCATCACCATACTGTATAGTAGTACATCATGACAGAGCAGACTGGGACCCCAAAGTTGAGTTAACTTGGTCTGCTGCAAATAGACTTAAGGGGGGCCTGCAGTCAATGTTGGGAAAGGCATTAACATCTAGTTAGCCAGGTGGTTTAAACATCTCATTTGTTCCTTGTCTGCCCAATGTGTCATCAGTCACCAGGCACAGTGCACCAACCTGAAATCTAATTTAGGCTGCCTCATGGTGTCCATATGCCATACACATGGCCCTCACTACATCAACACTCAGAAACAAAGCAGTTCTGGAGACATTCTGACCCTAATTCACTACTGCATGAACCAGCCATGATCTGTCAATATGTACCATGCATAGGACAACAAATACCTCCTTTCTCTTTCAATAACACACAAACCAAAATCACAAAAATATTTATCAGAAGATACCAGTACCAGCAGAAGAGCCTGAAACTGAAGTGATGCTATATTTACAATAGTATAGATGGAGTGGACTTAATGTCTCTAGCATCTACCTATATCGCATAAAGTACATATGGAATATCCAGCCATCATGTAGTTCATCAGATGTGCTCTGCAAATGTCGGTTCTTTCTTTTGCTCCAACCTTAATCAGATTACTTTCACATAGTTTATTTTATTTCTAAATCGGAGAATGGAAGGCATGGTCTCATTAGAAAAGTCAAGTATATCCCATTGGAATTAGGAGTGACAGGGCAGCAATGGAAATATACACAAGGTGCCTTCGTTTTATAAAAACGAAGCTCAGTTCTACAAGAGCAGAGGATGGTGGGATAAATCAAGACTTAACACAAGAGAGCAGAGAAGAGCTGATAACTAATGCTGAAGTTTTACACTTGACTTATAAACTGCCTAGTGCTGGAAGAAACCACAAACCATTTGAAGACACTGAATGCCTGGACTTTACTGGGCTGTTACCAGTAGCTTATTGTAAAAGGGAAATACTGAACTGACTAAATACCATGAAAATGACTCAGATGTTTACAGGAAGTTCCAAACAGACTAAAGATTGAAGTGAGTTCAGTTAATATTTTGCCTAAGAAGGTACATCACTTGTATACTGAGGTTTCAAAATGGATTTCTTGGTTATAGGGAAAATTACTATTTTACATATTAACTTTTTAAATTATATTTTATCTTACAAAAACGTACCAGTAATAGGTCAGATGTCCTGCCTTTCTCAGAAACAGACCCTAGAACAAGTCTAACATCTGTCTCTGTGCTCTACTAAATGAGTAGAAGGCAAACTATCTAAAAAAAATGATCCTCTCTCTAGCAAAGTGGTTTTCATTTTGAAGCTCATGTTCTCCTTTGATATGTATTAAAATCTCATGCCTTCTTTTAATATTCTACAAAATTCAAAGGAAAATGAATATTATTTGCATTGAATCAAAGAAATGAAACAAAGTGATGTTCTGTCTTCACAGCCCACGATCCTGATGCGGCTGTCAGAGGTGGCAGGCAGCGGTCCAGTGCACCCTGACCACTGCTGCTTGAAGAGTCATTGCTTCCATGCTCATCCTGGAACACTGCCGGCTCCCATACAAGAACATTTCTACAAAGGAAATTCTCATTTACCAAATCTCAAAATTCCAATCTGGTTCACTCTCACCGATGACCTGTGGTATTACAAGAAACCTAATGGAAGTACTATGAGAAATATGTGAACTCTTTTAGTGAAAAAATAATTAATTCCTAGCTACTGCATCTACAAGTTTTGCAAGGTATCTGGTAGTCATTCTAACTCTTGTGAAGTATTTCTAACATTATTCATATTCTACAAATTGTTGGAACATTTTATAGGTTGTCATTTTCTGTCATCATCTGGATTTCAGTTGTTTTTTCCTGGAACACATTCAACATATGGCTCTTATGAGGTACATTGCTTGTTTATATGGAGTGAGAAGGCTGCATGGTATTGAAGGGGTTCAAAATAGACCTCCCCAAGATGTGCTACTTTGGCATGTGGATTATTTTAAGCTGAAGGCAATTGAGACCCTGCAGGCCCAAGAGAAACTTTTACCTTTCTCTTAAAGAATCTAAATTTGGGCCCTGCTCATAGTAAGAGTTACTACAATAAATAACTTTTTATGACCTATCTACAGGGCAGGGTAAACTACTAACTACTGAACATCTGCTCCTTTTATTGTCCTGTGAATGACATTCCTCCGCTCTGACAGCCCAGGTAACTTCCTCATCCTTAGCTTAGAATGCCATATATTCCTCATTCTAACTTTCTGTCTTTGTACCTCTCATGTATGGGTGTTCCCATACATACATATGCAATTAAACTTGGTTATTTTTATTTACTTATTTTTTTTTGCCAATCTGTCTCATGTTGATTTAATTAACAGACCGGCCAAAAGAACCTAAAATGGTAGGAAAAGAATCGTTCCTCTCCCCCAGTACTACGGCAGGTTCCAACGGGTCTGACAGTCACGTCCACCCACGTCCAAGTCCTGAGTCTGCGGCCGACTCTCTGGGTGGCCCTGAGCACACTCGGGTCTGACAGTCACGTCCACCCACGTCCAAGTCCTGAGTCTGCGGCCGACTCTCTGGGTGGCCCTGAGCACACTCGGGTCTGACAGTCACGTCCACCCACGTCCAAGTCCTGAGTCTGCGGCCGACTCTCTGGGTGGCCCTGAGCACACTCGGGTCTGACCGTCACGTCCACCCACGTCCAAGTCCTGAGTCTGCGGCCGACTCTCTAGGTGACCCTGAGCACACTCGGGTCTGACAGTCACGTCCACCCATGTCCAAGTCCTGAGTCTGCAGCCGACTCTCTGGGTGGCCCTGAGCACACTCGGGTCTGACAGTCACGTCCACCCACGTCCAAGTCCTGAGTCTGCGGCCGACTCTCTGGGTGGCCCTGAGCACACTCCTTAGCCTCCCTGAAGCTCAGTGTCTACATCTGTAAAACGGCCTCAATAATCCCTCTCTCTCAAGACTATTATGAGAGCTGAGAGAACATATTCAAAGCCCTTGCACATACCCGACATAGAGTAGGCACTGGGCATAAGTTCTGAGTGTTTATCAAGTTATGGAAAAAAATTTTAGCATGATCTTTAGTACACATGGTATTGGATATTCTTTAAAAAATAAAAAATATTTTGAGTTTTTAAAATGAAAAGTATATTGCTTGACAAGGTGGTGGTGCAGTGGATAGACCCAGAGAATCCAGGCTCGAGACCCCGAGGTCGTCAGCTTGAGCGCGGGCTCATCTAGTTTCAGCACAGCTCACCAGCTTGGACCCAAGGTCATTGGCTTGAGCAAGGGGTCGCTCAGTCTGCTGTGGTCCCCTGGTCAAGGCACATATGGGAAAGCAATCAATGAACAACTAAGGAACCACAACAAAGAATTGATGCTTCTCATCTCTCTTCCCTCCTGTCTGTCCCTATCTGTTCCTCTTTCTGTCTCTGTCTCTCTCTGTCTCTCTCTCTCTCTCTCTCTTTCTGTCTCTGTCACCAAAAAATATATATTTTGTGTCTAGATTTAATGAAATTTGATCATTAGTTATCATAATAGTGATCATTTTGAATGAAATTAAAATATTGTTACCTAGGCAATGCCCAAAAGCTAATTCCTCGGGACTGAGTAAAAAGAGACGTAAAAAATGACTTTGATAATTGCCAATTTGTTTCCAAATGCTAGTTTTCTGGTCACATTATATAAATTTACTATACAGTGCCTGTCACTAGTGTATCAAATCTTTGTATTTTCCAAGTACCAACTAAAGTCAATTTAGAACAATTATCTGATATTATCAAGACACCACCAGCTTCAAAAACTCTGATTTTTTTTTTTTTCATTGTAGCTCCTCCATGCCCACGGTTTGGTCTTTCATTGGTATGGGCAACCTAGTTATCTGAGCATGAAGTCTTCCCTTCTCTGCTTCACCTGTAGGCAGCCACTCTGCTCAAGAACAAGAGGGAAGTGGCCCCTGAGGAGCAGGGCTCTGCAATGCCTGCTTACACTCTAGGACTGGAAACACAGAGCCTGACAAAGGGAGGACCGAACCATTTCAACCAGTGAGAAAGTTTTAAAGGATGATGTTGAAATCTTTCTCATCAACCCAGATAAACTATGATTAAGACCATGTTTATAGATTGCCAAAATTTCCAGCAGAAAACTGACAAATTCAATCATCTTGACATTTTGCTATAGGAAATTAACTACTGTATGAAAAAAGAAATTCTATTCTATGCTAAGAGATACCATATGGGGGACAGGAAAATATATTAATTTTTGATTACAACACAATGGGCAAATAAATATTGAAAGTTTCCCTTAGAATTTATAATTGGACATATGTGAAAGTCCCTGGCATAGTACCTACCCAATATAATTGTTAAATAGATAATTAAATACTAACCAAAATTTATCTTCAACCTGCTATCCTATGTCTGATATATTGATTTATTTAATTAATCTTATAACTATCTAAATAGTTGCTTTAATACACTATCTAAATAGTTGCTTTAATATTCTGCTTAGAATCTACCCATTTTCTTGTGCTCTGAAAAGAAAAAAAAATATCAAAACAGTAATACATTGAAGTTTTCACATTTCAGTATAAACTAGTAACATATATGCAATTTCTTATAAATGTTCATGGAACCAGAAATATGCTGGGTGCTTTACATTCTATCTCAGCACAGTAATACATCGAAAATAAAAACTTAAGTATATAAAGCACTAAAAAATAACGATAGCATTTCCTTATGTCTGAGTTAGTAGCAGAGGGGAAATGCATTATATAATATGCAGCAAGACTTCCTTCCTTAACAATCTTCTGAACACACCCTGAAGTTATTCATAAATGCACTTGTCCTGTCCCCTCCAAACTCCCTCAAACTATCTCCCCATCTCACCCCCGCACTAATTCTCTTCACCTCGTATTTTCTCCCCTCTTTTACCCTCTTTGGAAGAGAACAAAAGAGGAAGGATTGAAAAGAACTCCCTTGACTGAAATCCTTTGGGTTAAATGTATTCAGAACTCAAAACTTTTTAGATTTTAAGGTCAGTATAATGTATGTGCCGCATACTATATTCAAGGTCTGTAAAGCACACTGAAATCAAGTATGTTGTTATTTAAGCAGTGCAATAAATATTATACATAGACTATACAAGCTCAGGTCATGTTTTGGACCAAATGAATTTGCCAGGAAAAAAAAAGAATTTTTTGTTTTCAGAATTTTGATGGTTTTGATAATTATAGAAGAGATTATAAATTTATACTTCTAATTTAATATTTTTTCTTTGACTCATACTAAATTTTATTAAGGTTATTAAAAACGATGGAATTGTGTTGTCAAAGGGATAGGTGATTCACTGAGAACCTACTACGTGCCAGGCACTCTTCCAGAGCAAAGCCGATGAAAGTCCTGCTCTCATGGGATTTGTTTATACTTGGGAAGGGGAAGCAAATACAGTTAATAAACAAGCAAGCAAATAAAAATATCATCTAAAATCTGGCAGTTAACGGTACAATAAAAAATAACAATGAAGCAGATAAAAGGCATGAAGAATGCCCAAGGGCTGGGGGTGGGCAAAGAAAGCCTCTGAGAAACTCTGCTGTGAGTGGAGACTTGAAACGCATGATGACGGGAGCTTGTGGCTTCCAGGTGGAAGAGTATTCCAGGCATAGAGCACACAAGTGCCAAGTGGGGCGGGCTGAGGCTTGTGGTGGTGGAGGTGCTGACTAAGGAAGCCAGTGTGGGAGAGTCCCCGAGGGAGGCAGAGAAACAGGGGAAGTGGGGTCAGAAGAAAAGCATGAGGTCAAGGCATGGTTCCTAAAATGGGCGTCTGGTGGAGTAGGGCAGGTGACTGCAGCCCCAGGTGACTGCAGGTGGTGGCAGGAAGACAGCGGGCAATGACCATGGGCAGACATGGGAGTCAGGCAGGGAGGGGAATGAGGTCAGCAAACGCTGCTGTGGTGTCGGGGAGGCTGGGAGTCTCTGAACAAGCGTGACAGGCCAATGCTGGGGTCAGGAGCAAGGCACAGAGGGTAGGGCACCGTTCTGAGGAGAATGGCAGGGGAGAGAGAGTGAACGGACACAGCTTAGGGATCTTGTGGAACAAGGCGGAGGCTTAGCCCTAGGACAAGGAAGAGTCCACTGCCCAAGGGTGGGTTCTTGAGCAGAACAGGCCTAGCAGCCCAGGGGGAACTAATGATGAGTTAGCCAAGAGCTTACTGCCCTTCTAAACAGGACTGGGTAGTCCTGTTCGCTGGGCAGAGCCTAGGCAGGCAGGAGTGGGATCATTACAAACCTCCTCTCCTGGTTCAGAGTTCAAGGGTAGACTTTTTCATATTTTGCTCTTCCCCATCCCTAAACAGTCCTAAAACCATAACAGAGCCCTGGGAGACCAGAACAAGTGCTCTGCATCCACTGATGAACCCTGGATCTGATGGCGAGGGAAGGAAACGGCCCACGGGAGTGATGCAGCAGGAAGGACGGATCGTGGAAAGAGTGTGCTGGTCCATAATAATAGATGCAAATGGAAAAAAGAAAAAGACTTGCCAGGCCAGAAGAATAATGATGAGTTCATTACCATGGTTGGTAACTATAGTAAGAAAGCAGCCATGACGATTATCAATATTGTTAATTTCCACTTACTGAATTCCACTATTTGCCAGGCACAATACTAGGCACTTCACATATGATTTCCAAACCTCACAGTCAGATAGGTGGTGTTATTTCTTGGTATCGTTTACTGCCAACTGGCCCACTATACTTTAAAATGACAAATTTTTTTAAGTGAGAGGAGGGGAGATAGTGAGACAGACTCCCACATGTGCCCCAACCAGGATCCACCCAGCAGTTCTTGTCTGGGGCCCATGCTCAAATCAAATGAGCGACTTTTAGTGCCTTAGACTGATGCTCAGACCAACAAGCTATCCTCAGCCCTGGGGACCAGTGCTCAAACCAATCAAACCACTAGCTGCAGGAGAGAAGGGGGAGAGGGTGGGGGAGAGAAACAGATGGTGGCTTCTCCTGTGTGCCCTGACCAGGTATTGAACCCAGGACTTCCATACACCAGGCCAATGCTCTATCCACTGAGCCAATAGAGCAGGGTCTAAAATGACAATATTAACCCTGAAAAACAATGAGAAAGCGTGATGCAAATTTGCTGTCAAATGAGGCTTTTAATGTATATCTCTAAAGAAGAATGCTTCCTCCACAAGCATAAGACCTATTCCTGTAAGCTTAGTTCATAGCAGGAAAAAAAAATCTGCAGAAGAAAGAGAAAGGGAATGAGATCAAGCAATCTACCCAATCAATAAATAATTCCTTATCCCAGTGGGAAAAGTGAGACAGGAAGAGGATGAAACAGTTTTTCCTCCATCATTTTTCCCAGAGAGGGCAAATTCTCTCTTTTGTATGGAAGAGTGGGGAATAAAAAACATATGGTCTTATTATCCATATTTTATAGACAACCAATTGCAGTTCTGAAAAGTAACCTGCCCGAGTCATAGAGCTGGGAAGTAAAAGAGAATTCAGGATTTGTCACTATGTTGCATAAGAAATTAACTTATTTAATTCTTACAAAGGTAATAAAGGATCATTGGAGAGAATGCACATATAAGAAGGAAATTAAGAACACCCATCATTACCGTAGCCTTTGTGTATATCTTAGGGTAAGGCCTTCTGCCATTACATGAGACGGCCTGTCTGAGAAAAGACTTGAGCCAGATTATTACTGGGAAATTTCTTGGAGGAGGTGGAGGACAAGAACCAGGAGGCAGGGCCCAGGGCTAGGAGAATAAAGCTAGTAAGTAGACCTGCAGACTCCTGAGACATGCCAGTCCTAACATCTGCCTGCCAGAAGGCAGCCCTCACCTTGGCAGAGCCAGCCGCTGACTCCCTCCCCTGTCCACTCCATGTGAATAGTTGACTGAGGGCCCTCCCTTTCTCTGGCACCTGAGTCCGAAAGCTGCCTCATCCATCACAGTCCTCTCTGTCTCTGAGGCCTCGTTCCTCTGCCCGTCCTGCTTGGTCACTCCTCTTCTGCTCCCCAGGCTCCCAGTTGCGAGCAATTGCCTGGGTTTGGACTACTTCCTCTTTTGGACATCTGGAATCAGAGGTTCCCTTTTCTTAAATGTATACCTGGCTTCCAGTTCACTGCTTGCTCTGATCCTCATTCACTGTCGTCTCCATGGATAATTCTAACACCTGGCTTTTAGAGCTAGGACATTCCCCTTCCAAGCTGCTGAGCTCTTGAAAGCAGGTTTCGCTCAGAATCTAACCCATTCCCCCACCTACCATCTATGCAGACTGTTATCCAGATCTGGATTTCACAGTCCCAATGCCCACTCAAGAGCCACAATCGTAACTATCAATGTACCCAGGTTCAAATTAGGCTTTTCTACTTCTATCAAGAACCAGGTTAGAAAGTAAGGATCAAAGACATTTCCAACCCCATGTGCCTTATACAGTAATCTGCTCTTACTGAAAATGGCATCTGTTGACCAGGAGCAGCAGTCAGAACACTTCTAGCCAGGGCTCCTTGGTATCCGACTTACCAAGGACAATGTGTTGTAGTCACACACTAGGTGAAATGATATTCTATTCTCACAGAGAGGAGATGGTGCAAAATCAGCTTCAGTAGAGGGCTTCAGTTGCCTATGGCCAGTGGTCCCTCCTGGCAGCCTCAGGACCATCAGCCTGTATGCATATCTCTTATACCACAGATAAGAACCCTGTCCCCTCCCCACTGGCAATGGAGTATAGCTGTGGGGTTGGTCAGGTTCCCTATGACTCAGCCAAAACAAAGGAATTACATATATTAAGTCTGAAACAGGGAAATATGCGCCCACACAAAGTAACTAGTCCAGCACAGGCTAGAAGGACTCTTGATCTCTTGGCAAAGAAGGTTCCAGGTCCAATGTCCACTCTTATGCACACAGGAGACTCCTATCCCAACAGTTCTACTTTCAGAGTTACTCTACTTAAAAATTGAATTGTTTGTATTGAGTCTATAAATGTGTTATCATTCCTCTTCCAATAGCAATATAAATGTATCTCAGTGAATAGAATATTTTTATAAAATATGGATTCAAGAATTTATTTTTTGGATGTGTTTTCAGCAGCAACTCTGTATAATCTAGTTTCTCTTAAACTTGCCTGAGGCCATCATTACCCCTCTTCCTGTAAATAAACCATCAATTTGGCATGAGACCAAAACTTAAGTGTTTTAGACTGTCACTTATAAGATTATAAAAACTAAATGGAGTCTGACCAGGCGGTGGCGCTGTGGACAGAGCACCAAACTGGGAGGCAGAAGACCCAGGTTCGAAACATCAAAGTCGCCAGCTTGAGCATGGGCTCATCAGTTTGAACGTGGCGTTGCTGGCTTGAGCGTGAGATCACAAATATGACCCCATGGTCGCTGGCTTGAAGCCCAAAGTCACTGGCTTGAGCAAGGGGTCACTAACAGTGCTGTAACCCCCCTGGTCAAGGCACATATGAGAAAGCAATCAATGAACAACTAAGATGCCACAATGAAGACTTGATGCTTCTCATCTCTCTCTCTTCCTATCTGTTTCTATCTGTCCCTTTCTCTGTCTCTGTCACAAATAAATAAATAAACAAACAAACAAATGGAATAAATCTTATCAGACAAATTAAAATTATTAGAATCAAATCAATAATTAAGTTAGAATTATTGATTTGGAAATTAGCTATAAAATGCTCAAATCAGTGACTACATTGACAACTTGACTAACATATTTATAAGTTTTCTAGAAAGAACTTAAAGACTGGGTCATAAGCCCACACCATGGATGTGGTACATGTCATTGCTCCTATGGAATGAGGAACTCCTCTGTTGGGTATTTTTAGCTAGAAGCCAAGGCACATAAACTGCACCCATCTCTGGACATATTTCTGTGCTGGTAGCAAGAGAGATTGAAGCACAGAATCGGAATCTATGTGGAGGAGGAGAATAAGTTTTAAATGTTCAGTTTCAGGTGGCTTTGGGATGTGCCTGAAAGATCTTAAAGAACTGGGGGAAAATCCTCAAATTATTGGAATGCACTCTATTTTAAATTCAACTTTGAAATCACTTCTTGCAAAGGCACTAAATAGGAGCACCTTAAAACTTGCTGCATACAAGCCCATATAATTAAGTAAGTACCAGATTTATTCAGTCTGTAGAAGGCTAAAAAAATAATGTAAGTTTACTGAGTAAGCGGTTGGCTTATTTATTAAAGCCCAACTCCCTGAAACTGGCACCAGCCATGTAACCATATCCAGGGTCTAAATGTTAGCAAGAAGCTAAAAACATAAGTTTCTGAAACAGAAGAATCAAATTTCTTTGAAATCTAGTAGGAGGTTAATTTGACCTCAAGCATTATTGAATCAAACTGAAGAAAGACCTCAGGGATATGCTTATCACTACTGCCATTTCTTTTACTGCGGAGCCCCTGAGCCA
The DNA here is from genome assembly GCF_036850995.1 of Saccopteryx leptura. Lineage (NCBI taxonomy): Eukaryota > Metazoa > Chordata > Mammalia > Chiroptera > Emballonuridae > Saccopteryx > Saccopteryx leptura. The sequence goes on from NC_089506.1 coordinate 150,065,881, forward strand.
GGAGACAGGCAGAATGGATCTCTAGAAAATCATGTGCTCTTGGTCTTCCTGGCCAGGAAAGTAGCCCTTACCCCACTATTTAACCCCAACAGCACCATATTCATCCACATAGTAGGGGCTGATATACAAAAGAGGCTCTTCTTTGTGGTAAAAATAAAGAAAGATAGAAAAGATCCACTTTTCTTTTTCCTGTTCAAATGTGTGGGATTTTATAGCACAGTGCTAGACCAGCTCAATACCTGAAAGGAATAACCCAAGAGGAGGATGCAGAGGGAAGGCTGAATTCAGAATGCTCTGTGAAAGTACATCTATTTTATATGAGACACACAATCTGTCTCATTCCAACATGCATTTCTGGGTCACTTGAGACATTTAAACTGCACTTATAATTAACAGCTATTTTTAAACAGCGAAGAAATAGAGCACTGGTAAGGTACAAAAGCATTAAAATTGCCCCAGTTTCGCTTTTCAATAGGACACACCACTGCAATATGCTTCAAGATCAAAGAGAGCTCAGAAAAAGAAAGAGTGAGAGAGAGAAAGAGAGAGACAGGCCGATCAGTGGGGATAAATTGTTCCCATTATGATGGTGTAAGAATAGGGTTCTTTCAATTGAAACAATTTGATAACCACATTCATTACATTGGTGTCCATTTGGTTTTATCTGAGCAGTTTTTGCATAACTGAGGAGCAAGTTCAATTGAGCTTATTCTCTAGAAATTAAGATGTGCAGGGTCTGACATTCAGAAATTAAGCACTAATGGTCGACCAAGCGCTTGCCTCGAGATTCCCCCTGGATGTAGTAAGATCTGCCTACCACTAATTATGTCAAATGCAAATGCCTTCTTTAAAAGACCTGCCCCAAATTTTCATTAGCTGATTTTAAGGCAGTTAAGGTTATATTTGAGTGATGATGGGAAATCGGAGTCTCTTCTTTGGAATATGTTTACAGAATCCCTTTGCAAAAGCATCACTTGCATAGCATAAATATAGCATTGCCATCTGTAAACTTCTTTTTTCCCTTAGCTATCAAAGAAGAAAATCTTTCAGAACATTCTTCTAATATTCTGAGAGATCAAGACAACCAAACAGAATCACAACAAACGCTGGAAGTGCTGATTTGACAAACAAGGGGATCATTGATTTAAAAGGGAAAAAAGTCACTAATTTTCCGGAGTTGACTTCTCCTATGGATATCTATATACTAGAAAAAGTGCTGGGTATTGTTTTGCCAACCAGCTTTCCTGAGCATGGTTACATTTGCCAGTTCTCAACTGCACTAGGGAGCATAATGTGTCATTTGAAGTGTACTTTATCCTAAAGTGCTATTTTAAAAAGATATTAGGGATGGAGCTGTAGACATGCATACAGAAGAAACTCCAGGGTTTACATAAATGTATTAGACATGCACATCCATTCCTGTCTGCTAGCCTCACTAGGAGCTAAATCATGTACAGGAACATTTAAAAGACATTTCCCAGTATACACTAAATCCTTCTTTGTTTTCTTATTGCTGCCAAACAAGTGGAGAGTAAAGAATTGTTGGAACACACATTGGGTGGCAACTTCATAATAGCTACACTTCTTCTTCCCTTCTTTTTTCCAGAAGACAAAGTATAAAACTGGAGAAGTTGCCCTTACCTCTACAAAAGCTTTTAAATTATGGCTTTTCCAGGAGCAACTGCACTTCTCTCACTAGACCATTTCCCCAGATGGGATTTGCAATATAAAACCACCATAGATTGGCTTATTGAGGAAAGGAGATAGACTTGTACAAATCACTGGAAAGATAAATAAGCTATAGAGATCAATAAATAAAAGCCAGGCGGAGGAAAAAAATCAAACTCCAGCATTTCAGACCAATTAAGATGTTATTTACTGCCCATGTGATTGTAGCTCCGATGCTCTCCGTTGTCGTTTTCACACCAGAGGCATTTGTTTTGCTGAGAGAAAGATATATAACTGATGTGTAAATAGAAAATGATATAGATAGATTTTATGTTCCATAAAACTGTTAATCTGTGCTCCACATTAAATATAAAGTACATTTTTTTATTTAGACACTGCACTGATATAATTAAAATAAAGTATGCTAGCTTTTTTTTTTCAGCATGTCATTTCCAACCATAGAGATCAAATAACAGTGCAACGGCTGCATGAAATGCGGTTATATTAGCCTGAGACCACATTTCCTGAACCTAAACATGTGAGATAATAGTGTGAAGGTACAAATTAAATGCAAATAAAACAGATTCCCTATTGTTGCTAACCCCTGCATTGGGTTTCAGTGGGGAAATTTAGCTGCAATGTTTAACTTCTTTGTACTGTAATCATTGACCTGTTATCAGCTATATTTTGAGATCCTTGATGGAAACTATCAGTGAAGGATTTAAGAAGATTACCCATCCACATTTTTTTTTGTATTTTTCCGAAATTAGAAGCAGGGAGGTAGTCAGACAGACTCCAGCATGCGCCTGACCAGGATCCACCCGGCATGCCCACCAGGGGGCAATGCTCTGCCTTCTGGGATGTTGCTCCGTTTCTGCTGGTGGCATTCTAGCGCCTGAGGCGGAGGCCATGGAGCCATCCTCAGTACCTGGGCCAACTTTGCTCCAATGGAGCCTTGGCTGCGGGAGGGGAAGAGAGAGAGAGAGAAAGGAGAGGGGGGAGAATGCAGAAGCAGATGGTCGCTGCTCCTGTGTGCCCTGGCTGGGAATCAAACCCGGACTTCCACATGGTGGGCCGACGCTCTACCACTGAGCCAACCGGCCAGGGCCCCATCAACCTTTCAAGAAGAGAATGGAAATGTTCTGTGGCAAATCAAATAACAATACGCTGCCCAGACTGCCTCCAGGATACTCGTGGCAGTTGGCAAACACCCATTGACTGAAAACAAGTAGGAAACACAACTGATGTACATTTTTGCGGCAACCTACTTTCATTTGCCCGCAGAAGCTCATTTTGATTTCAGAGGTATGTCAACATGCTTTAGCAAGATCCCATTTTTGAGGGTGACTGCTCTGAAAACATCTCAAATTTTAACACAAGGGGACTTACAGAGTCCCCTTGTTTTAAATTTCTGGTTTTCTTATGCAGCAATAAGCCTCCATGCCATGGAAATCAAGTGTAACTGATATAATATAGATGTTTTTTAAAGTAAAAAAATATGGTTAAGTGAACCTAGCAGAATCACCTGTTCTTTTAGCTCAGTTTCCCAGGGACCCTACACTGAGTATTTCAGATAGTCGTTGCACAATTGGCATCCTGAGATTTTTAAGTGCACTGACATAGTAGCGATTCTGATGAGATAGGGCCTTATTCTAGAGCTTTTGAGAAAACAATCTCTAATCTTTTATAAAATGGCATTTATCTTGTAATTCTATAATTTACAGCTCTCAAATTTCAGGAATGTTTTGGGCACATTACATTCTATATATCACATGCAGTAACTACAAATGCCAATAATAGTTTAAGCAAAGCAAAACAATAACTTTCTTCCACGCTTCCAAAAACTATCAAAGATACCAAAAAGTTTCTATAGTCCCTTCCTTACCTTAAAGCCTTATATGTCTGAAAGAATAAGAAGCCACTTTTACACAAGTTAATCCAAACTGCATCTTTTTCCTTCTTCTCCAAAACGAGGTGCACAGAGTCCCAGGGGCACACAAACCATGCACTGGGGTGAAATGAGACCATCAGATGGTCTGTTTCTATTTACCTCTAGACTATGAAGAAATAAAACTTTACGAATAGTTTATATAGTATTGCATATAGTAGTAGTGTAGTTTAGAAGAAAATGTGCATATATTGGGGTGAATACTCAAAATTTTAAAACTATTTAGTGTGTGATTTTAAAAGTTTGGAGACTATTAGGCCGGGGACTGCTATTAATCCCTCAAACATCAGTGTGAGAAAGAACTCTCAGAGACTCCATGTGGTGGGCCTTCCCTCTAAGATGTCTAAGTTCTGTTTTTCCAAAACCTGTGAATATTGTATCTTGTGTGGCAAAGAGACTTTGCAGATGTGATGAAGGGTATGGACCTTCAGATAGGGAGATTTTCCTGGATGATCTGGGTGGACCCAATCTAACCACATGAGTCCTCAAACGTGGAGAACTTCTCCCAGCTGCATTCAGGGAGGGAGACAGAGATGTGATGGTGGAAGGAGGTCAGACACAAGTCGTGTGAGAAGGATTCAGCTCACCACTGCTAGTCTTGAAGATGAAGGCAGAGGCAATGAGCCGAGCAGGGCAGGCCGACTCCAGCAGCTAGGAAAGGCAAGGAAGAGGGTTCTCCCCTAGAGCCTCCAGAAGGATGCAGCTCAGTCAACAACTGATTTTAGCCCAGCAAGACCTCTGTCCTACAGAACTGTAAGTTAATATATTTATGTTATTTTAAGCCAATAAATTTGTGGTAATTTTTTATGGCAACACCAGGAAACATGCACTTCACCTGCCCTAACTAACTTTGAATGCTGGGGTATTAGGACAGAGATAAGTACTACATCAAATAGATTCAAGTGGCAATCATTTAAACATTCTTGGCCAATAGCTCAGTTTACACCACTAGGGGAACAAACAGTAGCAAAGTATGACATGATAAGTTGATGAAATATTATCTGCAAAAAATGAAAATTTACAGGAGCAAGCTCTTTGGTCAGGAAGAGGTGAGAGGTTTCAGATATGATCCTGCCATTCTCTGAACATTAACTGCAGTGCCACCAAACATCAAAAGAAAGTAAAAGAGCTGACATTGGAATAAGTTGCATTTTCCCTAACTCTGATGCAGTTAGAGGGTTTTACAACTCATTCCTCAATATTTGAACTTCAGAAGGTAAAATTTCCAGGAATGACAGTATAGGGCTGGAAACATTAATGTGCCAGCATGAAATAATGTCATTCTGTGGGAGGTAATAAAGGCATGAATTATGTCAAATTGTATTTGGTTCATGGATGTTACTGTGCTTCTTATGGGCAGATACAGCTAACAGGCACAAGAACACCTGCCTGTCTCCCTCAGAAAATTACAGTCATGTGCACAAATATCAGTCTAAGAAATTAGTGGACCGTTCGTGGCAAAATGAAAATGTGCCGTGATGGGTACACCTCCTAAGGATATGGAATGGCTCTGTTACAGCAGAACATAATTTTTCTCTTGGTCTAGCTCATGGTAGAAAGAACCATTAAGCCATTTACATTACAAGTGGTGGCTTCTATTTCTGTTAGGTAATATAATTTGTTAAATGAACTTGCTGCTATGCTATATAGTGCTCCATTATGGATTCTAGCCATTAATGGGTTTGGGGTCACTGGCCATCTCAGTAAATGTGAGGAATCTATTCCTCTTTTAAGTAAAATGCTCAATAGCCTCTCCTATTGAAATTAGCGAAGTCAGACAATATGCATTGTTATGCATTACCAAGGTACATGTGAATCGGTTTCCCTGCATTTATTTATTTAAGGCAAGAAAATACAATCCATTTGTAAAGTTTAAAGACAGTATTTACAAGTGTCATTGTGTACCAAGGTTGTTGAAAAGTCTGAGGAAAATATGAACCTGCATACGCCTCACTATGACTTCACCCTTTGGAGCTGAAGCGTGACGTGGGGAAGCCGCCTTGCACTCCCGGCCCGTCTGCAGACGCACACGGATGACACTGCGAACAGACCCATCACTCTACAACCTGGCTAATAATGTGCTCAGTTAATCTATACAACGAAGAGTCATCCTCTCAAAAAGTAATTCACTTCTTTAAAAACTGGAAGGAAAATAAATATGGTGCAGTAAAATTGTTGAGTAGAGGAATCTATCTGGACATTTCACAAAACATTTCATTATGCTGACAATTCCCAGAAGTACTCTCAAGAGTGCTTTAAGCTGAGGATTACTGCACTGGAGCTGATGGACTTTTTTTGTAGCCCCTTTAAAAGGCAGTGAACCGTTTTTCTATTTTATTTAAATAATGCCCCTTAAAATGGATTTTTAGAGGTATAATAACTCCTTAAGAGTCAGTTATGCTAAACAGTTTCTCTTGATAGAAATGTTGTAAAACTCGTTAACTGCACAATTTCAGATGCCGGCTTGGTGAACACTAACTGACATGTGAATGACCAGAGTTTGTAAAATAAATTGCAATAGTTGTTGTATCACACAGCTAGCATTGCACAAGCTGGAGGCCACAAGGGGCTCCAACCTGACAGAAAATTACTTCAAGATGAATGAAAAGTGTTTGTTTCTCTTTATTAGTTTTTAGAGAACAATGAAAATGTTGAATTGTTTACAGAGGTCTGATTAAATGTGGTCAGTGGGGCCATGTCCCTACTGCTAACTGTTAGCCGCCCCCTCCTGCTGGCCCTCAACCTACACAGTCACCCACCGCCCTGATCCAAGCCCCCAGCCCCCACCCTTCGCTCCCTGCCACATGCATCTTCTTATAGGCTATTATGGCTGTACATCTGTGTGTGAAATGCGCTCGTTCTGACAATCCACTGCTGCTTGGCGCTGCAGAGGCCTTTGTTAGGTAAAACATTGTTGTCAAGCCTAACAAGCAGGTCATGCAATCTGCCGGACACTGCAGCAGAGAACAGCCCAGGATGAATTGCTCCAGCCGCAAACAATGCTCGGTCCCATACTGGAACACGTGTATTGCTTTTGTTGTGCAGTACTACATTTTGTTTTTGTAAGGCTTTGATTTAAAATATATATATATGTTGCTAGGGTTAGACTACCACAAAATCGCCTGTTTGTTGTATTTACTCAGGATAACTACTATCTTATGGCTAAAGGAAAAAGGCATAAAGTGCTTTAATTGGTCATTTGTGGTCTAAATCCCATTTATGTTTTACCAGAAAGCACAGTGGAGAGAGAAAAAGCTCTAGCTACCATTTTAGCTGACTGTTCGGTTTACTTAAAGGGGTGGTCAAAACCAGAGCATTTAGGAGGAGGTTGTGGAGAGCAATTCTCACTTTATATTTCCACAAAGTAAACAGCCCTTGATGGGAAGAAATATGAGACCTCATTAATAAGCATATGCCAAGCAGTAAGGAAACAGTCTTTTTACCAGACCAAGCTAAATGAATCAGATCCACAGATGTTTTGGTAAACTAAAAAATTAAGAGAAAGCAAATCATTGCCATCTCAGATCAACACACAGCCTTCAGTGGCCCATGCCCTTCCTCACTGCCAGCCCCTCCCTTGCACACGTGTGCACACACACTCATAGACACACACGCACACCACACACTAGGACAGCAGCACTGATGGGAAGCAGTGCAGACGCTGTTCCTGGCATTCCGACACAATGCAGAGCACACACCCCTAATGTGAAAGCACGTTTCTCTCCCCCTCCATGCAGGACATGCTTTTACAATATGTGTATAAACAGTGGCTTATGTAATTACCTTTATGGGGTGGCAATTATTCCTCATAATCAACCAGAGTTAAAGCATGTTCCCCCAAAAGACTTTTGGGGATCAATTCTGGATCAATTACATCAGGCTTTGATCTATAACATGTGTCAAGCCATGTTAAAAAAAGAAAGTTTAAAAAAAACAACCTGAACTGTTATGAGGTAAAGGCTAGAGGTTTGATTTACACTGGTTTGTTCTCAACTTTTTCTCTCAATTGTTCTGCCTTACCCTATCCTGAAAACAATTGTGACTTTCTGGGTTTTATCTGTTAGACAGTTTGCTGTTTGGGAATACCAAATGCAGTGAATCTGGACTACATCCAGATTTGATCACACCACCACCACCACCAAGCCCTGAAAATGTCTCCTGGGACGCAGCAGAGGGTAGGGTTTCATAGTGCAAGCTTTGGGATCTAAGTGATCTGGATTTAGATCCCTATGGTTTTAACAAGATACATATCACCACAGTAGATAATACTTCAAATGGTGGGTGTAAGGTTTAAGTGAGATAATTAATGAAAGGAAATGTGTAAAGCACTTAACTCAGCGCCTGGAACACCGTGAGTACCCAGTGAATTCAGTGATTGCTCCCCACTGATGAACAAGGCAGGGAGAAGGGCAACAGCCCCTCAAAAGGCCCTGCTCCTGTGTAGAGTGCCAGACAAAGCAAAGTGGGTGTTGGTACAAATCACAGGGCTGAACTGTTGAATCCAAAACAGCAGAAGAGGCCCAGTGGAGAGGACTAGACTCTATATGAAGGTACCCAGTTGATGTGGGTCTTTGTAAGTAGGCTGACTGTAAAATGCAGACCAGTAAAGGTGCTCCTCTGCTGGCAAGACACTCTGTCTTCTACAAAGCCTAAAGAACTACAAATGAAAAAAAGCTACTTTACACACCTTATCACCAAGTGTTTACTAAACTCACACCTACCATGTACCAGGCACGGTGCTAGGCGTCAGAAATACAGAGGCAGTTCTTCCAAAAAAGAAAACCTCCCATGACAGGAAATAAACATCTACAATTTATTACAATATAGGTTCAGAACTCAGATTTCCTGAGAGCTACTTCATGCAAACTGAAAGGGACATAACACATATACAATATCACCATTAGGAATTGAGGCTCGGTGATTCATCCTCCTAAAGATGAATTATATAACTAAAGTTATTGGTCAAATTAGATCAATCTCTTGCTGAGAAACAAAATAAAAGTTTTTATAAATTAAATAAAAAGGGATGGTATGAGAACTCTTTAGGGAGCAATATAATACCCCGTTTAAAGAACACTTTAAATCCATTTTATATAGATCAACATTATTTATTCAATAAGAGGGAAACAGCACTTACACAATTCATTTCTCAGACAACACACAGTGCTATTGACAGTATGTATTGGCAGTTTAATTAAGAAGTCTGTTGATAATGTTAAAAACTTGGCACATTTTCAATTCAAATGGACACTACTCAACACAAAGGTATGTCGATTATTGGCTCATACATAAAAATCTGTCACAGACACTACATTAAGGGTCTAGTGTCTGCAGTCACATTATTGTCTTAACACTGGGAAAATCATGACTTACTCTCAGATCACAAATAATATTTTGGAAAAACTGTGTAAGGGATCAACTTATAGAGTATAGAAGACAACACCATGAATACTGAAATAGTTGAAATTTCATACAGAGCCATTTCCAGGTCTGTTTCGCTCCTTTCCTGCCCTGTCTTGGGTCCATGAGCAAGGACCCCCAAGTTTGAGCTAAACCTTCCCCTTCTCCAAACTAATAATTCACTCAGAATAGCAGGTCCCTAGGCCACGAAAGGCAGAGGCCTATTGAGGCAACAGATGTAATTCACCTCCCCACTTCCCAAGAAATGTACAAACACAATATAGTTTTCCAACAGACAATCTATGTCCAAGGGAGAAAAAATAACTTAAATCAAATTAACTCCAACTATAATGTGTTAATATCTCTAAAGTCTACTGAATATTTATAGAATCAATAAAAAGGATCCTACCTATTAGAGGTCCAGAAGAAATGGAATTAAGATAGCCTGAATTGTTCACATTAAGAGGGGTTCTTTTTAATTATTAAAAGAACATAAATTACTTATAGACCACACTTTTTCATTCATTTCATGTCTTAGTCACAATTAAGAGCAGAAGACAAAAAGAGTGCATTGAAATTCATTCAAATCCATTGAAGGCAGGACTGCATCTTGTATGTCTCTCTCGTTTTCCCTCCTGTTCAGTGATTCACAGACAGCAAGGACTCAGGCTGAGAAGGCAACGCATGTTTCAGTTCCCTTTAATTGGGAAGGGTTGCACTGGTTTAAGAAGCAGCTGAGACAAAAAGGATAAGTTCCATCTCTCCTGATTCCTTCGCTGAGCTGGCTTGTGTAACACCGGCCAGTTAACTGCTGGCAGCTGTGGCATTCTGAGTGTTTGTTTCCATTTTTGCTGAAGGGAGCAAGATGATTCTCCAATGGTTGTTTTGCCAATAAAAAAATGTGAAAGGTGACTTGAAGCAGGTACTCAGTGAAGCAAGCATTCGGCCAACCCCTGTCCTACAGAAAGTACAGCTGTGAACAAAAAGGAAACAAATTATTAATCCAAGGCTTTCTAAGAATTTCTCAAAAAGTACAATTGTTGGTCTTTTGCTGATCACTAAAACTACTTAGCTCTACAGTTCAAAATACAACAAAATTACAGGATCTTTTATAGCAATAATGCTGTTTAAAGTTTTCTTTCCTTACCTTAAGTAATAACTTTTAGATCCATGCCACCTCCAGGCGTAGATGCAGATGTAACAAAATCAGAATCACCATATATCCGTTCATTTTGAAAACAAGGTTTCCATACCCAAGTAAGGATTCTATATATTCTTTCCTGCCTTGAAAAACAGTCCTAAAATCCCTCCTGGGTTCTCAAACTCTACCCTTCATGAACATAGCCCCTGCCTGTGTCCTGTCCTGTAGCCCCAGTGGGTCTGGAAGTCTGTTGTAAAGCAGTCGTCTGGCTACAGGAGCAGGAGCACACTTTCTTCAGCACAGGCTCCGAGCTCACCAGGGGGACAAGAGGTCTGTACAGAACACTCCTAACATCGTCTCTAGTGGCAAGCCCTTCCCCCGCCCCACTGTGAGCAGCATGGAAGGATCCAGGTGGGTCTCACCTTAGGCTTTTCAGTCATATCCATGAACTATATATTAGTAACACTATTTTAGACCAAGAAATAATGACATCTTTGCAAGAAACATTTCTATTCATTCACATGCTCAAGGGCTACTGTCTCTCTGAAATGTTCCATTGCAGACCCACTGCCATGAGGTATAAAACCAACAAACAAACAGGTAAGCTTAGCCTTAACACACCTAAATGTATTTACTAATTATTTATTCAAGTTTTTAAAAATAGGCCCAAGGCAATTGTATACATATTTAAAATGCCCTTTCACTCATAAGCAAATATGCCATATATATGAGCATTTAAAATCCACCTGGAATCATTTATTTCCTTCTCTATCCATTATGTCAAATCTGTCACTAAAGCCTGTTACTTCTTTTTTTTTTAATTTTACTTATGAAATTATATTTAACAGGGTGACATTAATCCATAAGAGTGCATAGGTTTCAGGTGAACATTTCTATATCATTTGAACTGTTGATTATGTTGTATACCAGGGGTCCCCAAACTTTTTACACAGGGGGCCAGTTCACTGTCCCTCAGACCGTTGGAGGGCCCAACTATAAAAAAACTATGAACAAATCCTTATGCACACTGCACATATCTTATTTTAAAGTAAAAAAATAAAACAGGAACAAATACAATATTTAAAATAAAGAACAAGTAAATTGAAATCAACAAACTGACCAGTATTTCAATGGGAACTATGCTCCTCTCACTGACCACAAATGAAAGAGGTGCCCCTTCCAGAAGTGCAGTGAGGGCCGGATAAATGGCCTCAGGGGGCCGCATGCGGCCCGCGGGTCGTAGTTCGGGGACCCCTGTTGTATACCCATCACCCAAAGTCAAATCATTTTCCATCAACTTACATTTGTCCTTCTTTATACCCTTCCCCCACCCACTGGTAACCACTTCACTTTTACCCGTGTCGATAAGTCTCAGTTTTATATCCCACCTATATGTGAAATCATGTAGTTCTTAGTTTTTTCTGATTTACTTGTTTCACTCGGTATAATGTTCTCAAGGTCCATCCATGTTGTCATAAATGACATTATGTCATCATTTCTTATGGCTGAGTAGTATATTCCATTGTATATATATATATATGTACTATATCTTCTTTATCCAGTCCTCTATACAGGGACACTTTGGTTGTTTCCATGTCTTGGCCACTGTGAATAATGCTGCAATGAACAGGGGTGCATGTGTCTTTACGTACCAGTGTTTTTGAGGTTTTTTGTTTTTTGTTTTATTTAGACAATTAAATTTAACAGAATGACATTGGTCAATCAGAGTATACAGATTTAGAGAAAACATCTCCACATCGTTGGGCCAGTTGGTTATATTGTATACCCATCACCCAAAGTCAAATGGTCTTCTGTCATCCTATATTTTGTTTCTCTTTAAGCCCCTCCTCTTCCCCCTATTTCCCTCCCTTCCCCCAATGCTCCTCCCTCTCCACCCCTCCCTTCCACCTGGTAACCTCTGCACCCCATCTATGTTCATAAGTCTCAACTTTGTGCCCCACATATGTATGGAATCATACAGTTCTTAGCTTTCTCTGATTTACTTATTTCGCTCAGTATAATGTTATCAATGTCCATCCATGTTGTCGTAAATGATCCTATGTCATCATTTCTTCTGGCTGAGTAATATTCCATTGTGTGTGTGTGTGTGTGTGTGTGTGTGTGTGTGTCACATCTTCTTTATTTAATCCTCTATTGAAGGGCATTTTGGCTGTTTCCATGTCTTGGCCACCATGAACAATGCTGCTATGAACATGGGGGTACATGTGTCTTTACGTACCCATGTTTTCAAGTTTTGTGGGTATGTACCCAGTAGAGGGATTGTTGGGTCATATGGTAATTCTATTCTTAGTTTTTTGAGGAACCACCATACTTTCTTCCATAATGGTTGCACTAATTTACATTCCCACCAACAGTGAATGAGGGTTCCTTTTTCTCCACAGCCTCTCCAGCACTTGTTATTACCTGTTTTATTGATAATAGCTAATCTAACAGGTGTGAGGTGATATCTCATTGTAGTTTTGATTTGCATTTCTCAAATAGTTAGGGATGATGAGCATTTTTTCATATATCTGTTGGCCATTTGTATTTCTTCTTGGGAGAAGTATCTGTTAATGTTCTCTTCCCATTTTTTTTATTGGATTGTTTGTTTGTTGCTCAGTTTTGTGAGTTCTTTATATATTTTGGATATTAGTCCCTTATCTGAGCTGTTGTTTAAAAATTTCATCTCCCATTTAGTTGGTTGCCTATTTGTTTTATTGTCAGTTTCTTTTACTGTGCAAAAGCTTCTTAGTCTGATGTAGTCCCATTCATTTATCTTTGCCTTTACTTCCCTTGCCTTTGGAGTCAAATTCATAAAATGTTCTTTATGGCCAAGGTCCATGAGTTTAGTACCTATGTTTTCTGCTATGTAATTTATTGTTTCAGATCTTATGTCTAGTTCTTTGATCCATTTTTGAATTAATTTTTGTACAAGGAGGTAAACTGTAGTCAAGTTTCATTCTTTTGCATGTGGCTTTCCAATTTTCCCAGCACCATTTATTGAAGAGGCTTTCTTTTCTCCATTGTGTGTTTTTGGCTCCTTTATCAAAGATAATTTGACCATATACATGTGGTTTTATTTCTGGGCTCTCTATTCTGTTTCATTGGTCTGTGTGTCTATTTTCCTGCCAATACCATGCTGTTTTGATTATTGGACCTCATTAGTATATTTGAAGTCAAGTATTGTAATGCCTCCAGATTTGTATTTTTTTTTTCCTTAAGATTACTTTGGTTATTTGAGGTTTTTTATGATTCCATAGACACCTGATAATTTTTTGTTCTATTTCTTTAAAAAATGACATTGGAATTTTGATGGAAATTGCATTAAATTTTTATATTGCTTTAGGTAGTATGGCCATTTTAAATATATTTATTCTTCTATCCACAAACAAGGAATATTTTTCCATTTCATTGTGTCTTTTTCAATTTCCTTTAATAATACTTTGTAGTTTTCAGTATATAGGTCCTTTACATTCTTTGTTATGTTTATTCTTAGGTATTTTATTTTTTTTATTACTACTGTAAAAGGGATTATTTTTTTTAGTTCTTTTTCTGAGGTTTCATTGTTGGTATATAAGAAAGCAATAGACTTCTGTATATTATTTTTGTATCCTGCGACCTTATTGTAATGGTTTATTGTTTCTAATAGCTTTTCTGTGGAGTCTTTGGGGTTTGCAATGTACAGGATCATATCATCTGCAAAAAGTAAAACCTTTACTTCTTCTTTCCCAATATAAATGCCTTTTATTCCTTTCTCTTGTCTGATTGCTCTGGCTAGAACTTCCAGCACTATGTTGAATAGGAGGGGAGAGAGTGGGCAACCTTGTCTTGTTCCTGATTTTAGAGGAAAAGTTTTCAGTTTTTCACCATTTACTGTAGTATGATGTTAGCTGATGGTTTGTCGTAAATGGCCTTTATTATGTTGAGGTATTTTCCTTGTATACTCATTTTGTTGAGTGTTTTAAACATAAAAGGATGTTGTATTTCATCAAATGCCTTTTCTGCATCTTTGATAGGATATGATTTTTGTTCTTTGTTTTGTTGATATCGTGTATTATGTTAATCGTTTTACATGTGTTGAACCATCCTTGTGTTTCTAGGATGAATCCCACTTGATCATGATGAATTATTTTTTTGATGTGTTGTTGTATTCGATTTGCTAGTATTTTGTTTAGGATTTTAGCATCTGTATTTATTAGAGATATTGGTCTGTAGTTTTATTTTTTTATGTTGTCCTTACCAGGTTTTGGTATGAGGGTTATGTTGGCCTCTTAAAATGTTTTTTGAAGTATTGCTTCTTCAATTTTTTGGAAGACTTTGAGAAGTATAGGAACCAATTCTTCTTTGAATGTTTGGTAGAATTCACTAGTATATCCATCTGGCCCCGGACTTTTATATTTGGGAAGGTTTTTGATAGTTGTTTTTATTTCCTCTCTGCTTATCGGTCTATTTAGGCTTTCTACTTCTTTGTGATTCAGTCTAGGAAGATTGTATTGTTCTAGGAGTTTATCGATTTCCTCTAGATTGTTGAATTTGGTGGCATATAAATTTTCATAGTATTCTGTGATAATCCTTTGTATATCTATGATATCTGTGGTAATTTCTCCTCTTTCATTTTGGATTTTGTTTATATGAGTCTTTTCTCTTTTTTCCTTAGTGAATCTTGCCAGGGGTTTGTCAATTTTATTTATCTTTTTGAAGAATCAGCTCTCTGTTGTATTAATTTTTTCTATAGTTTTTCTGTTCTCTATTTCATTTATTTCTGCTCTAATTTTTATTATTTCCTTTCTTCTGCTGATTTTGGTTTGCCTTTGTTCTTCTTTTTCTAGTTCCTTAAAATGTGATGTTAGGTTGTTTACTTGGGCTCTCTCTTGTTTTTTCATATAAGCATGTAATGATATGAACTTCCCTCTTATTACTGCTTTTGCTGCATCCCAGAGATTCTGATATGTCGTGTTGTCATTTTTATTTGTCTGTATATATCTTTTTATCTCTTTTATTTCTTCTTTGACCTATTCATTTCTTAGAAGTATGTTGTTTAATTTCTACATTTTTGTGGGTGTATTTACTTCTTTTTTGCTATTGTATTTAGTTTCAAAGCTTTATGGTCAGAGAATATGCTTGGTATAATTTCAATCTTTCTGAGTTTGTTGGTGTTGGTTTTGTGGCCCAGTATATGGTTTATTCTTGAGAATGTTCCATGTACACTGGAGAAAAATGTATACGCTGACGTTTTGGGATGAAATGTCCTGTCGATGTCTATTATGTCCATTTGTTCTAGTGTTCATTTAAGGTCGATATTTCTTTATTGATTTCTGTTTGGATGAATGATGTAAAGACATCAATGGTGTAATGAGGTCACCAAGTATGATTATATTTTTTTCGGTTTGCACTTTTAGATCAGTTAGTAGTTGTCTTATAAATTTTGGTTCTCTTTGGTTTGGTGCATATATATTAAGGAGTGTTATGTCTTCTTGGTACTGTCCCCTTTATCATTATGAAATGTCCACCCTTGTCTCTGATTACCTTTGTTGTCTTGTAGTCAGCATTGTCAGATATGAGTATGGCTACTCCTGCTTTTCTTTGGATATTATTTGCTTGGAGAATCATTTTTCAACCTTTCACTTTGAATCTATTTTTATCCTTGTAGCTTAAATGTGTCTCTTGAAGGCAGCATAGTATTGGGTTTTGCTTCTTGATCCAATCTGCTACTCTGTGCCTCTTTATTGGTAAGTTCAATCCATTTAGATTTAGTATAATTATTGACACTTGAGGATTTCCTATTGCCATTTTATATACTGCTTTCTGATAGCTTTGTGTCTTGTTTGGTTCTTTTTTTTTCTGTCATTTGTTTTTGTTTGGTGGTGTTCCATACTTCTATCTTCTGTTTCTTCTATTTTTAAACTTTGTGTTTCAGTAGTGGCATTTTGGGGGGTGATTACCATTAGGTTATTAGAAAAAAATTATCATATTTATTAGAGTCCATTATCTCATGAGTGCTTCTGTACTCCATTCTCCTTTGTTACTGCTGATATTTATCCTCTCCCCTTTTGTGTTATTGTTGTCACAGACAATCCTTGTTTTTATTGTGGTTTTGTTAAAAATTTTTTACTTGTAATTTTGTCTTGTTTTGTTCTTTGTATCTGGTTGGATAACCCCCTTTAGTAATTCCTGTAGTGGGGTTTTCTGGTGATAAATTCCCTTGGCTTCTGTATGTCTTCTGTATGTTATTTCCCCTTCATATTTGAAGGATAACTTTGATGAATATAGTATTCTTGGCTGGTAGTTCCTTTCTTTCAGTAGTTTAAATGTTGGGGGTCTACTCTCTTCTGGCTTCTAGAGTTTCTGCTGATAAGTCTGATGATAGCCTAATGGGCCTTCCTTTACATGTTATATCCTTCTTCTTCCTAGCTGCCTTGAGGATTCTTTCTTTGTCATTGATTTGTGATAATTTCATTACAATGTTCCTTGGAGTAGGTTTGTTTGGGTCGAGGTAACTCGGTGTCCTGTTTGCTTCTTGGATTTGAGGCTCTAACTCTTTCCACAGGCTTGGGAAGTTCTCATTGATTATTTGTTTCAATATGTTCTCCATTCTCTTTTCCCTCTCTTCCTCTTCTAATATACTCATTATTCTTATATTGCTCTTCCTGATGGAATCAGATAATTCTTGTAGGGCTTTCTCATTTTTTTAAATTCCTGAGTCTCTCTCTTCTTCTCTCTATAGTATCTCTAGTTGCCTGTCTTCAATGTCACTGATTCTCTCCTCTATATGGCTTGTTCTATTGGCTAAGTTTTACCTCATTTTTCAGTTCATGTATTGAGTTTTTCATCTCTGTTTGGTTTTTTTTTTTATAGTTTCAATTTCCTTGAAGTTGTTTTTTGAGCTCACTAAATTGCCTCTTAGTGTTTTCTTGTATCTTATTGAGTATTTTTAGAGCTTCAATCTTGAATTCTCTGTCATTAAGCTCCAAGGTTTCCATGTAATTGAGTTTTTTTTCCTGAGGATTTTTCATCATCTATCTGAACTACGTCTCTGTCTTGTATATCCATATTTGATTTTTTTTTCCTTGATGGCATTTGTTGGTGATACTGTTAATAACCCCAATAAGAGATCATTATTCCTTTTTCTGGCAAGGGGCGCTACACTACAAGATTTGCCTCTGTGAGATTCTTGGGTGATCTGTTAAGGCCTAGCTGTCGCCTTTGTAATGGCGAAGGCAGAGTCATTGCATTGGTAGGAGGGGTTTATTGCTAGGGCTTTGCAACTTTATACCGGCATTGGCTGACCAGGAGTCCTCCAGGCCCCTCCCCTATGTCCCCACAGAGCAGGGGATCTAGTCTCTGGGTGCCCCCACCTCTCACAGGAGAGAGCAGCCTGGAGACCTAGTGTAGGGGGATCCACCACCACTGCTGTTTTCACAGCAAGGGGAACAATGAGGAACCAGGAGGCTGGGGTGACAGAGGCCAGTCCCTCCTCCGATATCACTCTAAGCTCTCCAGGCACAGCCCTGTGCTGGTCCGGGGGGGGGGGGGGAGTGCCACAAGCTGGTATCTCTGAGTTTCATGACCAGCTGTGGCAGAGATCACAGATCAGGGGCTTCCCGTCCATATACACTGAACTCCCTCCAGCAAGCTGGTGCCCGAGCTTCAGAGCCGGTGGTGTGCAGATCCCAGATCAAGCACGTCTAGTGCCACAAGGCTAAATTGTGCCAGTTGGGTGGGCAAATCAAGCGCACCCCAGTGTCCTGTGGGCCGATCTCCATAAGCTATTCGCCTGCAGTTCTTGGGAGCTTGCCACTGGTTTTGTGTGCGCCCTGTGCCTGTAATAGCTCAGCCCTGCAATCATGGGTGCAGCAGATGCTGGGAAGTGTCCCTGCTCCCCGTTCTTGGTTGTGGCCCCTTGCTCTGCTCCTCCCCCACCCAGGCTCTCCAACCTGGTTCCTCTGGGTCTGAGACAAAGCCTGGGCAAACAGTGCC
Organism: Saccopteryx leptura; assembly: GCF_036850995.1. NCBI lineage: Eukaryota > Metazoa > Chordata > Mammalia > Chiroptera > Emballonuridae > Saccopteryx > Saccopteryx leptura. The sequence goes on from NC_089506.1 coordinate 150,084,015, forward strand.
TCACTCCCTCGGGTCTGTGAGGAAGGGGAAAGACTCAGTCCTCTGGTATTATTTTTTCTTCTGTGCTTTAGCCCACTTTCTTGCACGATCATACCTTTGTCTATCTGGTGTGTGTATGTTTCACCTGGGTTTTTTTCTCTACATATAGTTGTAGAATTTGTTGAAATTTCCAGGGGAGAGATGAAGAGTATCTCTCACGCCACCATTTCTCTTGCCTGTTACTTTTTAATTTGAAATTTACTTTGCAATCTCCTTTCCTTCTGAATTTCTACTAAATCCTACTACCTTTATCAGACCTTGTTCTCTTCACCCTGATATATGACAGCCTCCTAGCTATGCCTGTTTCCTGTGGTCTCAACTTCTTCCAAGTTGATACTGCTTCCCCTGGGCCTCCACTTCTGCTGTTCACCCCAGAATCACTCTGAGCTAGGGCCCCCAAAGTCACCACTTAAAAGGCTCAGAGTGGCTGTGACCTTCAGCCCACCCTCATCAGGCAGGCAAAAGCGGAGTAACCTCAACCCAATAGATAGCATGACTGGAGTTCCCTTTTTGGCTATAAATACACTGACTTTGCCCCACACTGCTTCATTATCCTTTCTCCCTCTCTTTCCCTACTAACTCCAGACATACTGGTCCAGACTTCAGAACTGTCTTCTGCCCTGATTACTTTCCCATTTCCTAAAATGCCTTGTGCCTTGCCCCAAACCTAAATCAACTTGCCTGGGGCTCTGAAACAACCCCATCCCAGATCATATTCCAGTTCCCCAGCTGCTTGCTGGGAAGCCAGGATCAGATTGCCCAGTGCCATGACACCACCATTCTTGACTCTGAATCTCACCTACTATCTACATTCTAGTTGCTCAACCTCCTGCTGAATTAGATCTCCTCAGATTCAACTCTTTTCCTGAGCCAATCCCAGGATCCTCACATCCTCTTGGTCACTGAGGATTGGATGCTGGCAACCCTAGTGTAGCCAGGCTCTCAATTCCTAATACAACCAGTCTTGACTTGCTCCTGTTCCCTGGCAACCTATGTTTCTGAGATACTAAATAGTAACACACTCTTCCCAACTCAGACAAATTCTAACACTATAAGGTTTTATAATATCTATCTTTTATTTATTCATTCATTAATCAGTCATTTATTAATTTATCTTCACTTAATTCCCTAAAAAAATAAAGAGATTAACATTAACTTAGTTTAAACAAAAATCTTACATGACTACCTATGGTATAACACCTGCCTGGTTTTTAAAGTATTGCTCTTCATTCTCTAGTCTCCAACATGAAGTCTCTGCTTCAGGCACAAAAGTCTACTTCCCTCTCCACTTATTCCCAATCTTCATTCATCCTCTTTATTCTACCTTCTTAATTAGCTCTGCCTTCTTAATCACCTTATTTGTGACATGATCCAAGAAGCATTCTCCAAGAAACAAATCCACATTGATTTATTCTTTATCTGGATTCCTATGGAATAATCAATATCACACAGTTTAAGTACTTGGTTTACACTAAATATTTTCATATACATTAGCTTGGCAAACATACTGCTAGTTCTTTGAGAACTGCGAGAAAAGCCATAACACCTATGCATGCTATGGTGCCTCCGAAGTACTTGATATTGACCTCCAGTGGGAGAGCAAAGTTCCACTTCCATCTTCTATCTTTACTCCACTCCCCACCCCCACCCCCGTGGAAGTGGCTGAATCAAGTTATTCAACTCAAATAAACCTTTTAAAAAGGGATAAAGCTTTTGGTGTAGTGAGAGAAAAGGTTAAAGTCCTGGCTTCTGTAGGCTGTTGTTGGTCGGAGTTCGTCTCTTGGGCTTCTTCTCTCTTTGCATTGGCTCTCAGCACTTCAATGTAGCTGATGAGGCAAAGCAACTCTGAAACTGCCTCCCACTTGGGAGGTGCTTCCCAATACCAGCACTCCCAACCCACCCCAGTTAAGGCCTAGAGCAGCCTCATTAAACTAACCCTAACTTAAATTTTATCTTTCTTTTTTTGCTTTTCTCCTACCTCATCTAGCAAAGCAGGACCTAAAGGGCTGGACCTGGGAGAAAGGGACCAAGGAGGCCTATCTGTGCAAGACTCGGTATTTCCAAGCAGCTCTGCATGGACAGCTGAGCTTATCAGAGAATGCACTAGGTTCGGGGTGGGGTATGGTAGGAAAAAGCAGCCCCCAAGTAACAAATAAGAATAAATGCATATGCACTTGAGGTCTATCCTGTGCTTATCTCCGCCAAGTACCTGTAGCCCCAGGAGGTACTTGGGTAAGTATCTGTGGGTCCATCTCAGCATAACTACTACCTAAGTATAGTATCAATAAATATCTGTGAATTGATTTTTCTATAGTAAATATGTAAATATTATTACTCTAGGCCAAGAATTCTAAGAAACTTTGAAATTTTGGGTCAGAGTTGTTTATGATTTATATATTGAATACATGCCTCACTACAACTTTAGAATAATTTTATTTCTACAAAGCCATTTCTCTAAGAACACACCTCTTACAACATAGATCTTGGGCTTCTTCCATTGTGAAATTTGAATTAGCACTTACAGATGACAAGCTTCCATGGTACAATTATAATATCTCACATATTTTGAACATTTAAATATATCATACACACATTATATACATACGTACATAACCTTGATGTACTATTTGAAAAGAAATCATGACTGTAAGTATATCCCAAGTCATAAGATCATCAGTCACTTGTTCAAGTCTGTGGCCAAAATTTCACTTAGAAACAATACTCTTAATTAGCATGTGATGCAAAGACTGCCAATTGTCCCCATCTCCTCCCCTTTTCCTTTATTAATAGAACTCCTGAATTTTGAGAGCTGTGTGGCTACAAAGTATATTTTCAGGCCTTCCTGGAAGCTAGTATGACTAGCAGGATGTGAGTAGAAGTTAGAAGTCCAATATTTAGGGAATGCCTTTAAAGAGAATGCTTATGTATCGTCAGATATATATATGAGTAAGGCTAACACCTAGGGAGAGCAGAGAGTAGGAAGATGAGAATTTCTTTCTCCCTCACCCAACAGTCTAAGCATAAGCAGTCTGGAGGTTAACAGTTCCATTTGGTCAGGTAGCTTTCTCTAGTTTGTTTTAAACCATTATATTTTGGAGTCTCTTAGCCCAGATACAGGTTAGGCTGTTGTAACAAATACAGCACTATAATTCTAGCTCTTACTAGCTATCCAACCTTGAACAAATTATTTAAACTCTATGAACTTGTTTTATTGTTTATATATACTCTATAGGTTGTTGTTTGCAACATAAAACTGTGTCTTTTGTTTTGTTTCCCATTACATCCCTAGCTTCTAGCACAGAATCTGCATTTAATAAGCATTCTAGCGGAGTTCAAAATAATGATTGTAAGGATGCTTAGGGATCTTAGAACAACAATGGAGGAGCAGTTTGAAAACCTAAATAAAGAAATAGCAAGTATAAAAAAGGATATAGAAATATTAAAAAAGAATCAGTCAGAGATGACAAATACAATATCAGAAATGAAGACCACAATGGAAGGAATTAAAAACAGGATGGATACAGCTGAGGATCGAATCAGCGAGTTGGAGGACAACTGGAATGAAGGAATGAAAGCAGAGAAGAAAAGAGAAAAGAGACTCAAAAAGTCAGAGGAAACACTTAGAGAGCTCTGTGACAACATGAAGAGAAATAACATCCGCATCATAGGGGTTCTTGAAGAAGAAGAAAAAGAACAAGGGATAGAGACTTTGTTCAATCATATCATAACTGAAAACTTCCCTAAATTAATGCAAGAGAAACTCTCACAAGTCCAAGAAGCACAGAGAACTCCATTAAAGAGAAACCCAAAGAAACCTACACCAAGACACATCATAATTAAAATACCAAAGCTAAGCGATAAAGAGAAAATATTAAAAGCTGCAAGAGAAAAAAAAGTTATCACCTACAAAGGAGCCCCCATAAGGATGACATCCGACTTCTCAATAGAAACACTTGAGGCCAGAAGGGAATGGCAAGAAATATTCAAAGTAATGCAGAACAAGAACCTACAACCAAGACTACTTTATCCAGCAAGGCTATCATTTAAAATTGAAGGAGAAATAAAAAGCTTCCCAGACAAAAAACAACTCAAGGAATTCATTACAACCAAACCAACGCTGCAAGAAATGTTAAGGGGCCTGTTGTAAACAGAGCAAAGTTGGAAAAGAATATAGCAAAAAAAGGAATACACCTTTAAAGAAGAAAATGGCAATAAACAACTACATATCAATAATAACCTTAAATGTAAATGGATTAAATGATCCAATCAAAAGACATAGGGTAGCTGCGTGGATAAGAAAACAGGATCCATGCATATGTTGTCTACAAGAGACACACCTTAGAACAAAAGACACACATAGATTGAAGGTAAAAGGATGGAAAAAAACATTTCATGCAAATGGAAATGAAAAAAAAGCTGGGGTAGCAATACTTATATCAGACAAATTGGAATTTAAAACAAAGGATATAGTAAGAGATAAAGAAGGCCACTACATAATGATAAAGGGAGTAATCCAACAGGAAGATATAACTATTATAAATATCTATGCACCTAATATAGGAGCACCCAAATATATAAAACAGACTTTGATGGATTTAAAGGGCGAGATCAACAGCAATACTATAATAGTAGGGGATTTCAATACCCCACTAACATCACTAGATAGATCCTCAAGAAAGAAAATTAACAAAGAAACAGCAGACTTATTGGAAACACTAGATCAACTCGATTTAATAGATATCTTCAGAACCTTTCACCCTAAAGCAGCAGAATATACATTCTTTTCAAGTGCTCATGGTACATTCTCTAGGATAGACCACATGTTAGGGCACAAAAGTGCTCTCAACAAATTTAAGAAAACTGAAATCATATCAAGCACTTTCTCCGATCACAACGGCATGAAACTAGAAATGAATCACAGCAGAAAAGCTCAAAAATTCTCAAACACATGGAAACTAAATAGCAGGGTGTTAAATAATGAATGGATTAAGAATGAGATCAAAAAAGAAATAAAAAAATTCCTAGAAACGAATGACAATGAGCATACAACAACTCAAAATTTATGGGACACAGCGAAAGCAGTGCTGAGAGGGAAGTTCATAGCACTACAGGCACACTTTCAGAACCTAGAAAAAGCTCAAATAAACAACAACCCTGCATCTAAAAGAATTAGAAAAAGAACTGCAAGTAAAGCCCAAATGTAGTAGAAGGAAGGAAATAATAAAGATCAGAGCAGAAATAAATGACAAAGAGGCTAAAGAAACAATACAGAGGATCAATGAAACTAGGAGCTGGTTCTTTGAAAAGGTAAACAAGATTGATGAACCTTTAAGTAGACTCACCAAGAAAAAGAGAGAGAGGACTCAAATAAATAAAATTAGAAATGAGAGAGGAGAAATAACAACTGACACAACAGAAATACAAAATATTGTAAGAAAATACTATGAAGAACTGTATGCCAAGAAACTAGACAACCTAGATGAAATGGACAAATTCCTTGAAACATACAATCTTCCAAAAATCAATCTGGAAGAATCAGAAAACCTAAACAGACCAATTACAACAAAGGAGATCGAAACAGTTATCAAAAAACTCCCAACAAAGAAAAGTCCAGGGCCCGATGGCTTCACAAGTGAATTCTACCAAATATTCAAAGAAGAACTAACTCCTATCCTTCTCAAACTATTTCAAAAAATTCAAGAGGAAGGAAGACTTCCAAGCTCCTTTTATGAGGCGAGCATAATTCTGATTCCAAAACCAGGCAAAGACAACACAAAGAAAGAAAATTATAGGCCAATATCTCTGATGAATATAGATGCTAAAATCCTCAACAAAATATTAGCAAACCGGATCCAACAATATATGGAAAAAATCATACACCATGATCAAGTGGGATTTATTCTGGGGAGGCAAGGCTGGTACAATATTCGTAAATCAATCAATGTGATTCATCACATAAACAAAAAGAAGGAGAAAAACCATATGATAATTTCAATAGATGCAGAAAAAGCATTTGATAAAATCCAGCACCCATTCATGAGCAAAACTCTCAGCAAAGTGGGAATACAGGGAACATACCTCAACATGATAAAAGCCATCTATGAGAAACCCACAGCCAACATTGTACTCAATGGGCAAAAATTAAAACCAATCCCCTTAAGATCAGGAACAAGGCAGGGGTACACTCTTTCACCACTCTTACTTAACATGGTCCTGGAAGTCCTAGCCACAGCTATCAGACAAGAAGAAGAAATAAAAGGAATTCAAGTGGGAAAAGAAGAAGTAAAACTATCATTATTTGCAGATGATATGATATTGTATATAGAAAACCCTAAAGTCTCAGTCAAAAAACTACTGGACCTGATAAATAAATTCAGCAAAGTGGCAGGATATAAAATCAATACTCGAAATCAGAAGCATTTTTATACACCAACAATGAACAGTCAGAAAGAGAAATTAAGGAAACAATCCCCTTCACAATTACAACCAAAAAAATAAAGTACCTAGGAGTAAACTTAACCAAGGAGACTAAAGACTTGTACTTGGAAAATTACAAAGCATTGATAAAAGAAATCAAGGAAGATACAAACAAGTGGAAGCATATACCGTGCTCATGGTTAGGAAGAATAAACATCATTCAAATGTCTATATTACCCAAAGCAATCTATAAATTCAACGCAATACCAATTAAAATACCAATGACATACTTCAAAGATATAGAACACATATTCCAAAAATTTATATGGAACCAAAAGAGGACACGAATAGCCTCAGCAATCTTAAAAAAGAAGAATAAAGTGGGAGGTATCACACTTCCTGATATCAAGTTATACTACAAGGCCGTTGTACTCAAAACAGCCTGGTACTGGCATAAGAACAGGCATATAGATCAATGGAACAGAACAGAGAACCCAGAAATAAACCCACAGTTCTATGGACAACTGATATTTGACAAAGGAGGTAAGGAAATACAATGGAGTAAAGACAGCCTCTTTAACAAATGGTGTTGGGAAAATTGGACAGCTACCTGCAAAAAAATGAAACTAGATCACCAGCTTACACCACTCACAAAAATAAACTCAAAATGGATAAAAGACTTAAATGTAGGCCGTGAAACCATAAGCATCTTAGAAGAAAACATAGGCAGTAAGCTCTCGGACATCTCTCGGAGCAATATATTTGCTGATTTATCTCCACGGGGAAGTGAAATAAAAGACAGGATAAACAAATGGGACTATATCAAACTAAAAAGCTTCTGCACAGCTAAAGACAACAAGAACAGAATAAAAAGACAAACTACACAATGGGAGAACATATTTGACAATACGTCTGATAAGGGGTTAATAACCAAAATTTATAAAGAACTTGTAAAACTCAACACCAGGAAGACAAACAACCCAATCCAAAAATGGGCAAAAGAGATGAATAGACACTTCTCCAAAGAGGAGATACAGATGGCCAATAGGCATATGAAAAAATGCTCAACATCACTAATCATTAGAGAAATGCAAATTAAAACCACAATGAGATATCACCTCACACCAGTCAGAATGGCGCTTATCAACAAAACAACACAGAATAAGTGCTGGCGAGGATGTGGAGAAAAGGGAACCCTCTTGCACTGCTGGTGGGAATGCAGACTGGTGCAGCCACTGTGGAAAACAGTATGAAGATTCCTCAAAAATCTGAAAATCGAACTGCCTTTTGACCCAGCTATCCCACTTTTAGGAATATACCCCACGGACACCATAGAACGGCTCGAAAAGGAGAAATGCACCCGCATGTTTGTGGCAGCATTGTTCACAATAGCGAAGATCTGGAAACAGCCCAAGTGTCCGTTAGAGGACGAGTGGATTAAAAAGCTTTGGTACATATATACTATGGAATACTACTCAGCCATAAGAAATGATGACATCGGATCATTTACAATAACATGGATTGACCTTGACAACATTATACGGAGTGAAATAAGTAAATCAGAAAAAAAAAAAAAACTAAGATGAATCCATACATGGAAGGGACATAAAAATGAGACTCAGAGACATGAACAAGAATGTGATGGCAACAGGGGCGGGAGGTTGGGGGAGGAGGGAGGGGGTGAAGAAGGAGAGAGGGGTTAGGGGAGGGGAGGGGCACAAAGAAAACCAGATAGAAAGTGACAGAAGACAATTTAACTTTGGGGGAGGGGTATACAGCACAATCAAATGTCAAAATAATCTAGAGATATTTTCTCTCAACATATGTACCCTGATTTATCAATGTCACTGCATTAAATTTAATAAAAAAAAATAATAAATAAGCATTCTATAAAAATTAGTTATTATTGCCATTTCTGTTGATATGCAAATCTAGACAAATAATGCCATACTTTAACAACTATCTATTAGGTACTTCAAAAAACAAACAAACCATGAAATAATACAACTAACCAACATGATATACATTCGAATGGTAACATTTTCTGACACAAATCTTAGAAAATATAGTCTAACAAGAGGTTTTTATCTGACTTGTGAATTTATTTATATGAAAATTCTTATATGTTAAATGGTTGTCAATGTAAAGAACTGACTTTACTGCTAAATGTCATCTACTTCTCTTGGGCAACTCTGGAGAGTCGAAGGCACGGAGCCCAGTAACACTGGTTCTGTGCCCTCTAGTTTTCATCACAAGGCTCCATTGTGCATGCATATGATGCAAACAAAACAAAAAATGCTGATTTTATAACACATTTATGGTTGTGAATTTGTATTGTAATAGTTCAGAATCTCATGAAAAGTAATTCTTATGTCTTCCCAAAGGAAGACGAGTACTTCTCGCTTCTACAAAAAATAGCATGGAGGAGAGTTTTCAGTAAAACACAGTCCTCCTATTGGAGAGTACTTAATAAACACACACACACCTGGCTGCTTTCATTCCACCACAAGTGGTACCCATTTGCCAGTCATCAAGGTAATATAGTCTGATCTATTGAGGTGATGGATTCTGAAAAACTGTGTAAGCCTGTCATTAAGGGGAGGATAAATTATAGTTTCTATGCAGGACATTATAGTGCTTCCATTCCTCATCCGTACAGCCTAGGAAACACAAGGGAAAGCAACAAGATGATAATAAAGCTGAATATGGACTTATTGTTTCTCTCTCCAATGAATGTTGTGAGCTGGTCACCAGTCTACACTTTCTACTATATATATACATAAAGTCCTATTCTTTCTGGCTAATATAAAACCTTTCATAAAGAAAACAAAGATTATGCACAAAAGTAATTTAAGTCTAACTTGATGCCTTGTGCTTCCACTTCTAACATGTATTTTTCTCTTTTGCTCTACCTATCTATATAGCCATTTTGTTTCTCAATAATTTCTTAGTAACATACTTAAAATTCTCATCAGGATGGAAATTACATCTAGAGTAAAAGTCATTAATTAGGTGAACTGAAAAGACAAGTCTGAATTAATGACAAGTTTTAAGTGTGTATGCAGTGTCAGAAAGATCACAGTAAGAGCAATATGTGATATTTGAGAGGATACTACGAAAAATCATTGGGCTGAACACTTTACATGCATTATCTCATTGAGTCACAAAAGTGTAGGAGGTAATAGCATCCAATTTTCACAAACTAGAAAACAAAACCTGAGTGGTATTAAGTAACTTGCTTAAGGCCACATTGCTAATGAGAGAAAGAACTCCTTTCTAACCCAAGTTGGTCTGACTCCAAAGTTTATGCGTGCTCATTTCCATCACACCAAACTGCTGGGGTTTCTCTTCAACCAATAACAATAAGAGAGCAATATCTCAGATTAGGTTAACAAGACTCTAAAGTACTGAAGAACCCTGCTTTAGTGGAAATATGAGAAGTATCTGAAATCAGCTCACCAATTATTTTAGGAAGGTAATACTATCTGCTATTTATGAAGTACATACTGCACACCAGGTGCTTTCTATACATTAAATCTAACCCTCACAGCAAACCCATAAATTAGATAACTATCTTCATTTTGCGGATGAAGGAAAGACAGTCAGAGAAGCTAAGTAATTTGTATAAGGTCACATAGCTGGTAAGTGGCACAGTCTTTGCACTATGTCATTGGGCCATACTACCTCATTCCCTCTCCTGCAAGGCCTTGCTATAGAGTGCTTAAAAAGACTGCTTCTTAAAGCAATAGTGCCACCCCTCTGTAATTACCATATTTTTCGCTCCATATGATGCTCTAACCATAAGTCACACCAAGGGTTTTAAGGAGGAAAATAAAATAAATAATATTCTGAACCAAATGATGTGTTAAAATATTTAATAAAGTACATTTTTGCTCTATAAGACGCAAGGGCATTTTCGCCTCCACTTTTGGGGGTGAAAAAGTGTGTCTTATGGAGCAAAAAATACAATATATTTATACTATTTATTAGCTCAGCAAAGCTTTTGTTCAGAGACAATGCAAAAGTAAACTTTAAACCAGGTCCTGCCCTCATTATTATAAATTCCAAATTTAGTGAGGTCCATGTTAATGGGTTTTACTGTATATAGGAAAGAGTTTAATAGTCACTTAGCCCTGCTCAATCTCCATTAACAAATCTAGAAAGCCACACAGAGGTGAAGGGAGGAAGAGCAGTGACCTCAAAACTAAAACAGATAAGAAGTGCCTATATTTTGTACTCTGGCAAAAAGTCATAATACATAAGATGTACCAATACAACAATATAGTACATATGCTAACATATGATAACAAATATTCAACCCTACAAGTCTAAGTGCTCTATTCATCAATTAAAGAAAATTAATCCTACTCAAATGTTCATATTAAGGACTACAGCCATAGCAAATTGGCCATAATAATTAAAAGTCCATTTCAAATCTCTTTGGTGAAAGTAAAATGATCTGACATAGCCAGGCGGTCTGGTCCTTTCTGCAGTGCTGTATAAATGTGCACATTATGTGAAAATTCCCAGCTATTTAATATAGTCATCTTTGCTACTCTCTGCATTTGTTTCTAATGAAGACATGCTTCCATGTATACCCTGAGTGAGACAAATGCACAAGTTGTGACAGCCAAGCATATGTCTGCTCCCAGAGCCAAGTCCATAATATATAGGTTTGTCCCACCACAAGTCATCACAATGCAGCAAAGATCTCAAACAAATTCTACCTGATTTGTGGGGGCTCCCTAGAGCAGTCAGGATCCCACAGCTCTGTCAGACTGCACCATGGTTTTTTCCCTTGTCTTTAGGTCAGCTTGTAAACAAGCTACCACTACCTGGGCCTCACTGCAAGAAAAACAGCCTTGGGGCACAAGCAAACCAATCCCGTGGAGGGTGCCCTGACTATTTCAGGCTGATACACTGTGGGGTAGGTGGGTTTAAGATCATTTGTAATCTGGCTAGACTCTCAATAGGTCAGCTGCTTCTTAGTAATAGAGTCAAACCTTAAAGGGGGCAAGGTTGCTGAAAGCCATCCTGAAGAATAGGTTTTGCAATCATGAAACATCCAGAGCAAATTAGTCTCCTATTGCTACTCTACATGAAGTATAAAAGTATAAACGTCCTTACTATATGAATGGAAATGACTCCAAATATCTGAGGCTGCTATAACTCTGTAATCCTGTGTTTTGTGTTGGTTTGCCAACCAGGTTCACAGAAGTATGACTTTAGGACTTAGTCCTTCGCTTCACTTTCAACCCACTTGGCCAGAGTATCATAACGGCTACTATTTCTTTAGTCTATTTCCATTTTAAGTCATCGAAAGACATTACTGAAAAAGAATATGAAAACTTACTCTCTGAAGTTTTCAAAGTTAGAGTGAGGAGAAAACATCTGTCCTGGGATAAACTAAGCTTTCTCAGAATCCTTCCCAACCAATAAGTCTCTGATTATTATTAATCAATTAAATCTTATGAGATACTCAGCAATTCCACTCCTAAGAATCTTGTCTACAGAAGCACTAGTACAAGTTTACAAAAATATGAACACTACCAGGTTCACTGCCCCATTTCTTATGATCGCAAAAAAAAAGTGAAACAATCTAAATGACCAGCAGTTGAAGAATTGTCTTATTAAGAACCGTCTAAACCACAGACCACTGTGCAGCCATTAAAAATAACAAGATAGGTCTCTATTTACTGACATGAAAATGTGTTCAGTGAAAAAAGGAAAATGCAGAACAAAATATATAATAAGTTACCTTTTTGAAAAAAATACAACTATATGTATATAAATAAATGTATATATAGATTATATAAAACAAAAATATGTTTTAGAGAGATGTAAGTATAAAAACTTACTTTTTCACACTTATAAAAAATTTATACTCATAAAAATGTATATTTCTGTTATGTGATATTCATGGAAAGATATTTATTATATACTTATATATACATACATTTCCATATGCATAGAAAAATTAGGAAGAATTAGGCAGCTCTAACAAAATACCATAACTGGGTGACTGAAGTGACAAGCATTTTTTTCTTACAGTTTTGCAGGCTGGGAACTGAGCTGATCTGATTTTTGGTGAGGGCCCACTTCCTGGCTTACAGACAGCCACATTTTTTGCGGTATCCTCAAAAGGTAGGAGGGAAGAAGGGACAGAGAGAGAGAGGACAAAGCTTCCGGAAAGTAAGATTAGTAAAAAAGGGCTTGAACTTTTTGCTCTGTATACACTATTGTATTTATTTAGGTTCCAAGCAATTCCCCCAAATTGATACCCCCTTTCTCTCCTAGGCTCTGAACAAGAGTGTAGTGATTATGTGGGGGGGGGCAGGGGGAGGGAGGAGAGAGGGGGGGAGGGGGGAGGGGGGAGAGGGGGGAGGGGAGGGGGAGGGACACAAAGAAAACTAGATACAAGGTGATAGAGGACAATCTGACTTTGAGTGATGGGTATGCAACATAATTGAATGACAAGATAACCTGGACATGTTTTCTTTGAATATATGTACCCTGATTTATTGATGTCACCCCATTAAAATTAATAAAAATTTATTTATATTTAAAAAAATACAAAAATAAAAAAGGCAAGAGGCTAAAGTATAACCTTTATTACTAATTGAAGGCAGGGTAGAGGAGGTAGCTTAGTGTGGAAGCCAAACCAAGCGTCTCTGTCTAAACTGTAGACTTAAGTCATTTCCACAAACTAGTCCTGCTGCACTGGACTGGGCTCTTGGTGGGCACGCCCTTTCTGGGTAGAAAAAAGGTGGCAAGAATCTGAGTTGGCCCACTTATTCACTCCAAATTTACCAATCAGGTAAATCACTCTCCCTCTAGGGCAGAAAAGAGGTCTGTGAAGTAGGAGTCCAGTCGTGTCTGTGACAGTAGTAACAGTGGTGGCTGAGTCTAAATAGCAGTCTAGGTTAAAAAATAAATAGTGAGAAGGAAAAGGCAAGAAAGTACACAAGAGGAATTAAAAGAAAGAAAACAGAGTAGGGCATTTAGGGAAGGATTATTTTTTAAAGGAAGGGACCAAAAAATGTCAAATGTGGAAAGTGGAAGAGACAAAATAATTTATAGCAAGAGTCTAGACACAGTGACAGAATCAAGAACACAAGTCTTGAAGGTAGATGCCTCTTACTGAGATTTGAATAAAATGGAAGAAAGAGGAAAATCCACAATGATTTAAGGCAAGGATGAAGGAACAGAAGTTGAGTTCTATCATGGGATCAGTTTTGTAAAAAGGTAGAGGGATTCTGGGCTAACGGCAAAAAACAAAAATTAAACTTGCAAACTGCCTCAGGGCTGGCTGTGTTCAAGTCAAGACAAAAGAGCAAAACCAAGACCTACTTGTAAATGTTTTATCATACTGTGATACTTCTGAAAAATTATATGATTTATTATTTATAAGACATTGCTTAGATTAGTATTGATGTATATGTACTCTATATCATTCAACATCATACATCATAATATTAGTTTATTCACATGCTCCTTTGTCCCTGGGAACCCTAAGGAATAAAGTTTTCTTATAAATAACAGTGGTTTAAGCTTGACTGGTCCTGTGCAATTTTTCATTGCAATTCTGGCTACTATTACACCAAATTCCCCAAATCACAATTCAGCATAGTGTAAAATCAAACAGACCAAAGAAATTTGTGGAAAGATTCATAGTCTATAAGTCTGGCTCCATACTTTTACTGATAAAGAAATTTCTGCACTGGAAATGTTTCTGTATTTCCACTGATCTATCTCCATGCTGCAGTCTCAGTGGCCACATAAGTTCTGATAAACAAACTTGTCTAGTAAACAGATTTCTATGAATTTAAAAAAAAAAAAAAGGAGGGAAAAGCTTCATATCTTATAAGAATTCTCAAAGTTATATCCTTTATCAGCATTTTTTTTTCTTTTTTTGTATCAGGTTTTAAAGTTATGTTCCAAGTCTCCATTCCTTGATGTGGTTTAGCTTTACAACCCTTTTAACTAGCAGTTTTTTGACATCATTTAGGTTTGCAAACTGTGCGCTACAGCCCCTACTCATGCTTCTCAGCTACGATGAAAAGTTATGCTGCATTTGGCTAAGTGTCGAGGCTGGTACCAGAGATGATCCATAATGGTGATGATCATGCAAATCAGCCTCTTGCAAGTCCAGCCCCTCAGAGGAGGCCTCCCAGTCCTGAGGCTGGTACCAGAGATGATCCATAATGGTGATGATCATGCAAATCAGCCTCTTGCAAGTCCAGCCCCTCAGAGGAGGCCTCCCAGTCCTGCGTCCCCAGTGTTGCCTCATTGTCCCCAGGATAAAGCAAACCATCTTTGCTGCTGACACTAGACACGGCAGAGACTGGTTCTCCTGACATAAATTAGTGAACAGCAGTGAATCTTTTATTTGGGGTACCAATATGATTTTATTTAAAAGAATAACTATCATAATTGGGCTTCTGTCACTTTAAATTTTTTTTTTTTTTTTTTAAATATTACAGTATTTTATTTTATTTTATTTTTTTACATAGGCAGAGATAGACAGGGACAGACAGACAGGAACGGAGAGAGAGATGAGAAGCATCAATCATTAGTTTTTCGTTGCGCGTTGCGACTTCTTAGTTGTTCATTGATTGCTTTCTCATATGTGCCTTGACCGCGGGCCTTCAGCAGACCGAGTAAACCCTTGCTGGAGCCAGCAACCTTGGGTCCAAGCTGGTGAGCCTTTTGCTCAAGCCAGATGAGCCCGCGCTCAAGCTGGTGACCTCCGGGTCTCGAACCTGGGTCCTTCCGCATCCCAGTCCGACGCTCTATCCACTGCGCCACCACCTGGTCAGGCATGTCACTTTAAATTTTAATGGCGAAGAGTAATATGGAGGCTGCTGGAACTTTAAATTACGGCTTTCAGAAGCTTCTCACTGAATGTTTCAATTATTCTCTGTAAGTACTTTCTCAAAGCATGTAGCACCATGACATTGATATCACAATTCAAATCTAAATTCAAAACTGACTGTAAGGCTATAAGCTATGTGCTGGCATGCCGGCACCTCATTTTATCTTTGAACTTCTGAGGAGGCAAATCAAGAGGCGCTCTCCCAGAGCTCAGCCAGCTGTTTGCCAAATATTCAAATTCCCTGGCATGAAGAGCCTTTCAGATTTCCCCACATCAAAATTAGTGACGACCCCCTATTTCTCTCATTAGTCTCTGGCTCACCGAAATGGTGCACTAGCCTGCCTGCCTCACTGGGCTAAGTGTTGGCTCTCCCCTGCTCACTCACCTCCTGGGCTCCCCCACACCAGTCATCAGATCCAGGGCTGCTAGAACGGCAGCCACTGCACATAACCACGTGGGGGAGGGGCTCAAGCCTGTGTTCCCTTGAAGTGGATCTGAAAGAGGGGCTGAGCTGATATTTGTAGTGTCAGAAGACAGAGAGCAAAGAGTGTGTGGATTTTACTTAAAATGCATTTATTAGGCTGGAGCCAGAAATGGAACTGGTAAGACAGCAGGGAAAAGTGAAAAGGATCTCCTCTTTTAGTTTGGTGTCTTAACTTCCTTGTTATGTACCTCCTTTCTTTAATCATTTTAATATTTTATTTTCATATTCAAACAAGTGGAAATAGATACATGTATTTATAGGCTTAACTTTAGACTGCTTCAACAATTTTAAAATGAGTCCCCCACCTCAGTCAATACAGTGCCACATGCACAACTGTAAATAACTAAATCCAGCTGCACTAATGAACCCACAATGAAAGACAACCCGCATTTCACATTTTAAAGATTCTGAAGCAATTTTCCTCAGCTGGGTAACTGAGAGCAGAGCACATGGGGAGTTTAGAAGGAGAAACGGACCAAGGTGCCATGAGACAACAGCCCCTACCCAATGGCTTTTCAAATCTCCTGATGCTGGACACCACAGCCAGGGTTTCCAGCTCAAGGAGGGGTTTCTTGATTTCTTCAGGAAAAGTGTGTTTTTACTTGTTCATTTTCTGTGATATGTTTGCACTTGGACAGAAGGGGCACAGCAGGGATGCTTTCAGGGCACATTTAGGGGGAAGCCAATCTCCCAGGAGCTGTGAATGCCAGATGTCAAGCCAGCGTGTCCTGCTGAGCCTACTCTAAGCAGGATGCACAGTCACCAAATTATGGTCTGTGAAGACTCTGCTGTCCTAATCTGGGGCCTGGCCTTAACTACAGGCAAAGCATGGTAGAAATTTATGTCATTTAAAAAATAACAACAACAATAAAAGAAGCCACTAACATGCATGTAAAAAGTACCTGAGAACCAGATAGGTTGATGTTATTCCAGATCTGCCAGTCAAATATTTTCATTCCATCAACCCAAATCATCATAAGGCAACTTTCTTCTGGGAACCCTCAGCGGCAAAGGTCAGGAGGCCCACATATGGAGTGGCCAAAGGGTTGGTAATCAACATTTTTTTGGTGAAAACAGCCTTAAACACTGCTTTGCTCTGGGATGAGGACTATGGTGCCCAGAGAACACTCTTCTAAGAAACTGACCATGCACAGAGAAACAAAATTCTTAAAACTCACATTGATTTTGGTTGGAGCCCAAAGCAGCGCAATTACAAATCCTATCTGGCTTGAATATTTAAGGCTTATGAAGTATTTCAAACACAAAACGTTCTACATAAATCATTCACCTAAATATTTATTAAGCTCCCATTGCATACCATGTACTATACTTTGATGAGCCAGTTTTGGTTAAAGAATAATTCTCATACTACTGGAATTCTCTGCAGAATTTAGTACCATGGCTTGCCCCTTCATCTTTAAGTTCTGTAAAAGTTCTCTCCCTGCTGGAGGGGTCTACCTCATGAATCACTGTCCCTTTTTACCAATTCCTCTTCCTCAGCCCTGTCCTCATTTCACTACAGCAATGGGGGGCAAAGGGTAGTTATCAAAATAATTTTAGGGATATTTTTTCAAACTACACAGACAATTTTTACACCTGATTCGCTGAGTCAATTTGAGAATCATTACCTATTATAAACCACTCACTATTTCTATCTGCAGAAATCATACCCCTTAATAGTTTGGGGATGAGAAAAATAAAAGGCTGAAGATCTCTGTACTTAACATTTTTTCTTGACATTATCTGCTCCTGTAATTTCATCTATTACTTATATGCTGATGATTTAAAAATAATATTTTAAGCCCAGACTCATAGATGAAAATGCCTAGTGGACCTCTGTTTTCAAATAACCTACTAACAAACCATCAAGTGCAACCACAGATCTGTTGTCTTGAGCTTTCTTCTCTTCCCCTTGTTCGTAGTATCCACTCAGCGGATACTTCACACCCCACTTCCCAGCACACATACATTACGTGGTTACCAGGCCCTTTCTGTCTTCCTTAGGAACACATCTTGAGTCTGTCTGCCATGTGCCATACTCACCTGGGCCTCTGCAGTGGCCCCTCAATCCTTCCTGCCAGCAGCCTAGCTACTTCAAATTACTTTCTTCATGCTCTTGATTTCTACTGATGGAAGCAGGAAATCTAAAAATGTGGCACTTAAAATATACAAAATGATTTCTGATAGCACACAGACTTACTTATAAAATATTTATATATTTTGCCCTGTGCAGTGAGCTCAGTTGGTTAAAATGCCATCCCAATATACCAAGTTGCGAGTTTGACCCCTGGCCAGAGCCCATACAAGAATCAACCAAAGAATGCATAAATAAGAGGAACAACAAATCTATGTTTCTCTCTCTATGTCTCTCTTTTCCTTTCTCTCTCATTCTCTCTCTAAAAATCAATTTTAAAAGTTATTTATATACTTTAATAGGTTTAGAATAGTAGAATTAACCGATCAAACTGGGATTTTAAGTTAATATTGAGTTGCTTTTAAAATTAATTTTAGTATAAAAACTGGAGAATTAAAAATTGATTCAGGTAGTCAGCAGGTTTTTTTAAAAACATAAAAGTGGCACATTAATCAATGAAGTTTATGAAGCTTGGTCTCGCAATATAGGTCTAAATGTCTTAACATGATGCTAAAAATGTTACATTTCCTCTTTATCTTCAAACAATGTCTCCTCCCACATTCTCTACACTCTACTTAGACCCTCTGTGTATCAGCTTTTCTGTCTAACAAACCCCCTCCCAAACCTACTTGCTGAAATAGTCATAATTATGCAAATCAGTGGGATCTTTCTGTCTGAAGCTGACAACAGATTTCCCTTGGACTCTCCCATGTGTCTGTGGTCAAATGGTGGATCAGCTGTTAACTAGATGATCCAAGATGCTCTCACCCACACATCTAGTATTGATAGTTAGTAGACTGTCAGCTAGAACTCTGTTCTCCTGCTGGTGGCAGGAGATAACCAGGCTCATTAACAATATGGCCTCAGGGTTCCAAGCAGAGAAGCCCCATTTCATAAGCACTTTGTTAGTTTTACCAGCACCAACATTTTGCTGGTTTTACATTTGCTAGTGTCCATTGGTCAAGGCAAGTCACATGGTCAACCCAAATTCAGTGATGGTGCAAACATTCTACTTTTTAATGGAAGGATCTTCAATATCATATTGCCAGGAATTGGATGTAGAAAAGGGTAGAATTTGTGATGACTCTTACAATCTACCACTCTTACCATACCCCAAATATGCCAGGTATATTTGCACACATGTTCATGTTGTTCCATCGCCTAAAATAAATAATCAAACTCCTTTCTGTCCTTCTGTTAAATTCTTTTTTTTTTTTTTTGTATTTTTCTGAAGTGAGAAGCTTGGTGACTGATAGATAGACTCCCACATGCGCCCGACCAGGATCCACCTGGCATGCACACTAGGGGGCAAAGCTCTGCCCATCTGGGGCATTGCTACATTGCAACCAGAGCCATTCTAGCACCTGAGGCAGAGGCCATGGAGCCGTCCTCAGCACCCAGGCCAACTTTGCTCCAATGGAGCCTTGGCTGCAGGAAGGGAAGAGAGAGATAAAGAGAAAGAAGAGGAGGAAGGGTGTAGAAGCAGATGGGCACTTCTCCTGTGTGCCCTGGCTGGGAATCAAACACAGGACTTCCACATGCCGGGCAAATGCTCTACCACTGAGCCAACCAGCCAAGGCCCTTCTGGTAAATTCTTATTTCTTATCCATCAAAGTTCTGCTCAAATATAGAATTCCCTGACATAGTCCTTCAAATTAATTATTCCCTCAAATGTTTCCATAATCCTTTGCATATGCCTCTAATATAATACTCAGTTAATTGTATTATAGTTAATTATAATGTCTTCCTAAATAGACTGTCTTTGTACCCCTGGCATCTAACACAGGCATTCAATAAATGTTCACTAAAATAGTTTTAATTAAATGAATTCAAAATAAAGCTTAAAGTCTTCCTCAAATAAGCTTACATTTAAAAGACTGAAGATGCAACTATACAAAACTAGGACTAGGTAGGACTAATTAGATCTACTTCATCTTATTTGAAGGGCACTAGGGCAATATTACTGGCCAGAAGCTTTCTCCTGTGGAACTGGCACAACGCCTAACCTTCTGGCATGGATTATTGTAAGTCTAAAAATGTTTTGCCGTAGTGCAAGGAACACAGGCTTTAGAGTCTGAAACACTGAGACTCAAAACCTAACTATTTGTGTGAGCCTGACAATTCACTTAATACATTTCTTTGTACTACTCTTTATATCCATACAGAGTTACTGTATTTCCCCATGTATAAGACGCAACTTAATTTGGGGGCCCAAAATTTGAAAACAAATGTATTATATAAAGTTATTGAACTCCAGTTTTATTCATCACAAAATTCATACAACTCCTCCTCACTGTCAAAACTCCCATCCATTAGCTTTGTCCTCATCTGTGTCTGATGACTAATCAGTCTTCATATATTGCCTCATCCTCAGTTCCAATTATGGCATTTGAATTCTACAACCACTGTATAAGACACACCCAGTTTTTAGACCCCAAATTTTTCGAAAAATGTTGTGTCTTATACATGGGAAAATACAGTATATGTTGCAATAACATATGTAAAGAAAGGACCTAGAACAGTGCCTAACATACACAAAACACACATCAAAACCCAGAGTCTCCTATCAGAAAAGCAAATGAGCCTGACCAGGTGGTGGCACAGTGGACAGACCATCATGCTAGGATGCAGAGGACCCAGGTTCGAAGCTTCGAGGTCACTGGCTTGAGTGTGGGCTCACCAGCTTGTGCGCGAGGTTGCCGGCTTGAGCATGGGATCATAGACATGACCCCATGATCGCTGGCTTGAGCCCAAAGGTCACTGGCTTGAAGCCCAAGGTCATTGTCTTGAGCAAGGGGTCACTCACTCTGCTGGAGTCCCCAACCCCACCCTGGTCAAGGCACATATGAGAAAGCAATCAATGAAAACTAAGGTGCCACATGAAGACTTGATTCTTCTCATCTCTCTTCCTTCCTGCCTGCCTGTCCCTATCAGTCCCTCTATCTGTCTCTCTCTGGCTAAAAAAAAAAATTAAATTAAAAAGAAAAGAAAATGATTGGGGCAGGTTGGGGGACCTTAAGCCTTTGTCATTAGTATCTGAGGAGAGTAGAAGAGTAAAAAGAAGAACATGAAACTTAAGTGCTGGAAATTAGACAACTTTACAAAATTTTACTGAAAGCCAGGCTTATGGCTAGTAATTAAACAGTTATATCAGTGTTAAGAGAACCCATCAAGAAATAAAAGCTTTTCCCTGCCTCAGGGTATACTATGACTCTCTGTGGTAATACAGGACTTAGAAATCTCCGCATAATTTTGCTGAGCATCAATATGGAGTCAATATTTACATATTGACTTAGGCAAGACTACTATTAAGAACCTTAAAAAAGAAAAAAGGTTATTTAAGCTCAGATAAGGGCCTAATATCCAAAATATACAAAGAACTCATAAAACTCAACAACAAACAAACAAACAATCCAATAAAAAAAATGGGAGGAGGACATGAACAGACACTTCTCTCAGGAAGAAATACAAATGGCCAACAGATATATGAAAAGATGTTCATCTTCATTAGTTATTAAAGAAATGCAAATCAAAACTGCAATGAGATACCACCTCACACCTGTTAGATTAGCTATTATTAACAAGACAGGTAATAGCAAATGTTGGAGAGGCTGTGGAGAAAAAGGAACCCTCATTCACTGTTGGTGGGAATGTAAAGTAGTACAACCATTATGGAAGAAAGTATGGTGGTTCCTCAAAAAACTGAAAATAGAACTACCTTATGACCCAGCAATCCCTCTACTGGGTATATACCCCAAAAACTCAGAAACATTGATACGTAAAGACACATGCAGCCCCATGTTTATTGCAGCATTGTTCACAGTGGCCAAGACATGGAAACAGAGAGAGACAAGATAGCGCTGGAGTAGGCGGACGTACCAACATCTACCTCCCAGAACCAAAGTAGATTACAAACTAATTTTAAGAACTATCAGCTGGAAAAACCAACTTTGGACTAAACTAAGAGGACTCTTCAACCAAGGAACACTGAAGAAGCCACACCGAGACTGGTAGGAAAAGCGGAAATGCAGAGAGGGCTGCCCAGCTCCCCAAAGCAAACGGCAGCAGGGAGAGACTCGCGTGGCGGGAAGTGAGTTTAGCAGAGGGGGAAGGGTCCTGAGCCCCACAAACAAAGCCCCAGCCTGCAGCCCCAGAGCCCAGAAGAGGCGTAAGGACAGAATTTAGCTGGAAACAAGGCAGGATACTGTTTGTGAGAAAGAGCCTGATTTCTCAGACCCAGGATCCTTCTTAAAGGGACCACGCAGAAAACCTCTCTCACAACCACTCACCCAGGGCTCCTGGGGACGGGGAGAGAGGAGAGGACCAGAGTAACAGGAAGAGAGTGTAATCTAGGAGGCACAGGGAGAAACATTTTGGGAGATAGCCACCCTAACCCTGGGATGAGTCACTCCCCAAAGCTGAAGTGAATATTTCCCCCGGAAACAGCAATACCAGCAAAGGGAAGCAAGAGAGCAGCCAAACAAGCTCCCCCGCAGCACTCAGAGCAGAGTCGCATAGAAGGAGGGAGCTTTTGGGTCTACAGTAGTGAGTCTTAGGGTCTGAGCTGCAACGCCCCCACCCACGCGGCTGAGGGCACGCCGGAGGGCAGGTGGCAGCGGGAGACAAAAGCGTGGTTCTGCTGGCAGGGGCAGAAGCTAGCTGGCCACCACTGGGCTCAGGTGTGAGCTCAATCTTGCCTGGCTGGAGAGAAGGGGGCGTGCAAAAGCAGTCAAGCTCAGCTGCTGGCAGCCTGTAATTCAGCCTGTGGAAGAAGGGCAGGAACCCTGGGAAGGGTGGAGACCAGCCCCTGAGCAAGGGCACAGGAGCACAGCCTTGCCCCGCCCATGCGGTCTGACTTGGTAGCTGGCTCCTCCTGCGGGGGTGGAGCCAAAAGCCCAGAAGAGGCGGAGTTACGCTACTGAGCTGAGCTTGGGCACGCAGTCCTGCCCGGTGGTAGAGCCAAGGCTAGCAGCCATTCCTCAAGCGGGCTCCTCCTGCAAGGGCAGGGCGAAAGCCCAGAAACAGGCGGAGACCCGCAGCTAAGCAAAGGTGCTCACCAGTGCCTAAATAAAGAGATAACAAATATAAAAAAGGACATTGAAATAATAAAAAAGAATCAGTCAGAAATGACAAATATAATATCTGAAATAAAGAATACAATGGAAGGAATTAAAAGCAGGATGAATAAAGCAGAGAATCGAATCAGCGAGTTAGAGGACACGATAAATAAAGGCATGGAAGCAGAGCAGAAAAAAGAAAAGAGACTCAAAAAGTCTGAGGAAACTCTAAGAGAGCTCTGTGACAACATGAAGAGAAATAACATCCGCATCATAGGGGTTCCTGAAGAAGAAGAGAAAGAACAAGGGATAGAGATTTTGTTCAAACATATCATAGCAGAAAACTTCCCCCAATTAAGGCAGGAAAACATTTCACATGTTCAGGAAGCACAGAGAACTCCATTAAGGAGAAACCCAAAGAAACCAACACCAAGACACATTGTAATTAAAATACCAAAGCTAAATGATAAAGAGAAAATATTAAAAGCTGCTAGAGAAAAAAAGACTATCACCTACAAAGGAGCCCCCATAAGGATGACTTCTGACTTCTCAACAGAAACACTTGAGGCCAGAAGGGAATGTAAGAAATATTAAAAGTAATGCAGAACAAGAACCTACAACCAAGACTACTTTATCAAGCAAGGCTATCATTTAAAATTGAAGGAGAAATAAAAAGCTTTACAGACAAAAAAAACCTCAAGGAATTCACTGTAACCAAACCAAGGCTGCAAGAAATGCTAAGGGACCTGTTGTAAACAGATCAAAGGAAAAAAAGTATATAGCAAAAGAGGAATACAGTTTTAAAGAAAAAAATGGCAATAAACAATTACATATCAGTAATAACCTTAAATGTTAATGGATTAAATGATCCGATGAAGAGACATAGCGTAGCTGAGTGGATAAGAAAACAGGACCCATACATATGCTGTCTACAAAAGACACACCTTAAAACAAAAGATGCACACAGACTGAAGATAAAAGGATGGAAAGAAATATTTCACGCAAATGGAAATGAAAAAAAAGCTGGGGTAGCAATACTTATATCAGACAAAATGGACTTTAAAACAAAGACCATAGTTAGAGATAAAGAAGGTCACTACATAATGATAAAGGGAGCAATCCAAAAGGAAGATATAACCATTATAAATATCTATGCACCTAATATAGGAGCACCTAAATATATAAAGCAGACTTTGATGGACTTAAAGGGTGAGATCAACAGCAATACTATAATAGTAGGGGATTTCAATACCTCATTAACATCATTACATAGATCCTCAAGAAAGAAAATTAACAAAGAAACAGCAGACTTAAAGAACATATTAGATCAACTCGATTTAATAGATATCTTCAGAACCTTTCACCCTAAAACAGCAGAATATACATTCTTTTCAAGTGCTCATGGTACATTCTCTAGAATAGACCACATGTTAGGGCAAAAAAGCGGTCTCAACAAATTTAAGAAGATTGAAATCATATCGAGCACTTTCTCTGATCACAATGGCATTAAACTAGAAATCAACCACAATAGAAAAACTGAAAAATATTCAAACACTTGGAAACTAAATAGCATGTTATTAAATAATGAATGGGTTAACATTGAGATCAAAGAAGAAATTAAAAAATTCCTAGAAACAAATGATAATGAGCATACATCAACTCAAAATTTATGGGACACAGCAAAAGCAGTCCTGAGAGGAAAGTTTATAGCACTATAGGCATACCTCAAGAAGCTAGAAAAAGCTCAAATAAACAACTTAAACCTGCATCTAAAAGAACTAGAAATAGAACAGCAAGTAAAGCCCAGAGCTAGTAGAAGGAAGGAAATAATAAAGATCAGAGCAGAAATAAATGACAAAGAGGCTAAAGAAAAAATACAGAGGATCAATGAAACCAGGAGATGGTTCTTTGAAAAAGTAAACAAGATCGATGAACCTTTAACGAGACTCACCAAGAAAAAAAGAGGACTCAAATAAATAAAATTAGAAACGAGAGTGGAGAAATAACAACTGACACAACAGAAATACAAAATATTGTAAGAAAATACTATGAAGAACTGTACGCCAAAAAACTAGACAACCTAGATGAAATGGACAAATTCCTTGAATCATATAATCTTCCAAAAATCAATCTGGAAGAATCAGAAAACCTAAACAGACCAATTACAGCAAATGAGATTGAAACAGCTATTAAAAAACTCCCAAAAAAGAAAAGTCCTGGGCCTGATGGCTTCGCAAGTAAATTCTACCAAATATTCAAAGAAAAACTAACTCCTATCCTTCTCAAGCTATTTCAAAAAATTCAAGAGGAAGGAAGACTTCCAAACTCCTTTTATGAGGTGAGCATAATTCTGATTCCAAAACCAGGCAAAGACAACACACAAAAAAAAATTATAGGCCAATATCCCTGATGAATTTAGATGCAAAAATCCTCAACAAAATATTAGCAAACCGGATCAAGCAATATATAAAAAAAAATCATACACCATGATCAAGTGGGATTTATTCTTGGGAGGCAAGGCTGGTACAATATTCGCAAATCAGTCAATGTGATTCATCACATAAACAAAAGAAAGGAGAAAAACCACATAATAATTTCAATACATGCAGAAAAAGCATTTGATAAAATCCAGCACCCATTCATGAGCAAAACTCTCAGCAAAGTGGGAATACAGGGAACATACCTCAACATGATAAAGGCCATCTATGACAAACCCACAGCCAACATTGTACTCAATGGGCAAATATTAAAAGCAATACCCTTAAGATCATAAACAAGGCAGGGGTGCCCCCTTTCACCACTCTTATTCAACATAGTTCTGGAAGTCCTAGCCACAGCAATCAGACAAGAAAAAGAAATAAAAGGCATCCGAATTGGAAAAGAAGAAGTAAAACTATCATTATTTGCAGATGATATGATATTGTATATAGAAAACCCTAAAGTCTCAGTCAAAAAACTACTAGACCTGATAAATGAATTTGGCAAGGTGGCAGGATATAAAATCAATATTCAGAAACCAGAGGCATTTTTATACACTAATAATGAACTGTCAGAAAGAGAAATCAAGGAATCAATCCCCTTTATCACTGCAACCAAAAAAATAAAGTACCTAGCAATAAATCTAACCAAGGAGATTAAAGACTTGTACTCAGAAAATTATAAAACATTGATAAAAAAAATCAGGGAAGAAACAAATAAGTGGAGGCATATACCATGCTCATGGTTAGGAAGAATAAACATCATTAAAATGACTATATTACCTAAAGCAATTTATAAATTCAATGCAATACCGCTTAAAATACCAATGACTTACTTCAAAGATATAGAACACATATTCCAAAAATTTATATGGAACCAAAAGAGAACACAAATAGCCTCAGCAATCTTGAAAAGGGAGAATAAAGCGGGAGGTATCACACTTCCTGATATCAAGTTATATTATACGGCCATTGTACTCAAAACAGCATGGTACTGGCATAACAGGCACACAGATCAATGGAACAGAACAGAGAACCTAGAAATAAACCCACAGCTCTATGGAAAACTGATATTTGACAAAGGAGGTAAGGAAATACAATGGAGTAAAGACAGCCTCTTCAACAAATGGTGTTGGGAAAATTGGACAGCTACCTGCAAAAAAATTAAACTAGACCACCAACTTATACCACTCACAAAAGTAAACTCAAAATGGATAAAAGACTTAAATGTAAGCCATGAAACCATAAGCATCTTAGAAGAAAACATAGGCAGTAAGCTCTCGGACATCTCTCGCAGCAATATATTTGCTGATTTGTCTCCACAGGCAAGTGAAATAAAAGACAGGATAAACAAATGGGACTTTATCAAACTAAAAAGCTTTTGCACAGCTAAAGACAATAAGAACAGAATAAAAAGACAAACTACACAATGGGAGAATATATTTGACATTGCGTCTGATAAGGGGTTAATAACCAAAATTTATAAAGAACTTGTAAAACTTAATACCAGGAAGACAAACAATCCAATTCAAAAATGGGCAAAAGAAATGAATAGACACTTCTCCAAAGAGGACACACAGATGGCCAATAGGCATATGAAAAAATGTTCAACATCACTAATAATTAGAGAAATGCAAATTAAAACCACAATGAGATACCACCTCACACCAGTCAGAATGGCGCTCATCAATAAAACAACATAGAATAAGTGCTGGTGAGGATGTGGAGAAAAGGGAACCCTCCTGCACTGCTGGTGGGAATGCAGACTGGTGCAGCCACTGTGGAAAACAGTATGGAGATTCCTCAAGAAATTAAAAATCGAACTGCCTTTTGACCCAGCTATACCACTGTTAGGAATATACCCCAAGAACACCATAGCACTGTTTGAAAAGAAGAAATGCACCCCCATGTTTATGGCAGCATTGTTCACAATAGCAAAGATCTGGAAACAGCCCAAGTGTCCATCAGAGGACAAGTGAATTAAAAAGCTGTGGTATATATATACTATGGAATACTACTCAGCCATAAGAAATGATGACATAGGATCTTTTACAACAACGTGGATGGGCCTTGATAACATTATACTGAGCGAAAGAAGTAAATCAGAAAAAACTAAGAACTATATGATTCCATACATAGGTGGGACATAAAGATGAGACTCAGAGACATGGACAACAGTGTTGGGGTTACAGGGTGGGGGGAGGAGAGGGAGGGGGTTGGGGGAGGGGAGAGGCACAAAGATCATGGCTTTTCAGCATTTGCCATATTCCCCCTTTAATCTATAGACAGACAGCAAATATTTACTTATGGTATTTCCACTATAAAGACTGCTGTCTTAGGGACAAATGCTGATGAACTATTTCAGCAGTTCCTCCTTCTTCAAAGACTTATAAGTCAACATAGAGCTCCATGTTTCATAGGACATACTCAAGCTCACTCCATGCTCCCTGGAGCTTTAGCACAAGGGAATGCCCTTTTTTCTTTTCTTTTCTTTTTTTTTCTCTTTTCTTTTCTTTTTTTTTCTTTTTTTTTTTTTTTGTTGTTGTTGTATTTTTTCTTTTATTTATTTATTTTTTGTATTTTTCTGAAGATGGAAATGGGGAGGCAGACAGACACCCGCATGTGCCTGACCGGGATCCACCCGGCATGCCTACCAGGGGGGAATGCTCTACCCATCTGAGGTGTTGCTCTGTTGCAACCAGAGCCATTCTAGTGCCTGAGGCAGAGGCCATGGGGCCATCCTTAGTGCCTGAGGTGGCTTTGCTCCGGTGGAGCTCTGGCTGCAGGAGGGACAGAGAGAGACAGAGAGGAAGGAGAGGGGGAGGGGTGGAGAAGTAGAAGGGCGCTTCTTCTGTGAGCTCTGACTGGGAATCAAACCCAGGAATCCTGCACACCAGGCCAATGCTCTACCACTGAGCCAACCGGCCAGGGCCTAGGAATGCCCTTGTTGATCAAGCTACCCAAAAGAAAATTATATGGTGCAACCATGACAGACCGAGCAAGTCAGTCTCATACTATTCATCACCAGAACGCTGCAGCCCGGTGTAAACAGTTTCAACTTTCTCGGGAAGCAGCACGGCAGATTGGGAAATCCTGTCCAAGGGGTCCTATACTGCCCCTTCATTTGGAGTTAACCCTCAAGGACCCCTACCAGGACAACTTTGGCAGATGGATGTTACTCATATACCTTCATTTGGCAAACAGTCGTATGTC
Source organism: Saccopteryx leptura (assembly GCF_036850995.1). Taxonomy (NCBI): domain Eukaryota; kingdom Metazoa; phylum Chordata; class Mammalia; order Chiroptera; family Emballonuridae; genus Saccopteryx; species Saccopteryx leptura. The sequence continues at coordinate 150,112,711 of NC_089506.1, forward strand.
CACATTACAGTGGATACATATTCCGGATCTATAGTAACCTCTGTCATAACAGGAGAGGCTGCTAAGCATGTGATAGCTCATTGTCTGTATGCAGTGATCTATTATTGGATTTCCTAAACTGGCTAAACTGAAAATGCTCCTGCATATGGAGCAAAAGCATTTACTGTATTTTGTCATGCTTACAATCTTTAAAGTTAAGGTATTATTAAAGTGTACTCAGCAAACATTTTAAGGTCAATTTAAAAAAAAAAATTTTTTTTTTAAGGGGGTAGTCATATCCTGGAACTCCTACGGGTCTACCATATCATGCTTTTTACTTAAAAAAAAAATTTACATTTCTTTTGAATGCTGATGAACAGGAGACACCAAATCTTTTTCGCCTGCAAACTACTACCTTCTTTATTAGATCCAGCTAACAACACTGTTTTGTCTTTTTCCAAATAGCTCCAGATATATGGAAAAGATTTATATAGGCAGATGGGGATCCTCAAACCCCTCAGCGAGATCTTCTGAGTATGGCTTTTAAGATACCTAGAGGCAGAAAAAGCCCAATAGAGATCAGGGGAACTACCAGCTTTTAGAACACACCCTTAAAGGCTCCAACGCCCCAAAGGGGTCTCATACGATGCCATCTGGGTCCTGCTTCAATAGTGGAAAGGAAGGTCATTGAGCTAAAGCCTGCCAGGCTTACATGCCTCTGCTGTGAGGAAACAGGGACACTGGAAGGTAGGCTTCCCCCTCGCTCCTCTAAGGGAGGGTTCAGTCTCTTCCAGCCCTGCTCCAGCCACCTATGACCTAACCTTGCCCATAAAGCTGGGGTTTGCCACTGAAGGCTGAAGGTGTCCAGGGCCATCAGCCCCATCTACAACACTGTGGACGAGCCTAGGGTATTTCTTCCAAGAATCAGGTAAACTGATCTCATTTGCACAAGGGCCACTTAACTATGTCTTGCCTGAATAGTCCGGTTTTCTATTCTTCCCTCAAAGATCTCTGTTGTGGGTGTTGATAGTCCTATTTTCTGCGACTTTGCTTAATATATAGTATTTCCTTTATCCCTCCTACCTCAATGCCCCACTCATATTTCAGGCTGGGACCTACTCCTAATTTAGAGCTCTCTTTCCCCCTCTTGCCAACATCTATTATGAATCTACCTTTGCCACCCAGCTTAGGGTATCCCAAGGTTCTCTTTACCATGCCACAGTCACAGAGCTCCAGGGAAAAGCACCCTGGTCTCATCTCTCCAGGCAGAGGAGAACAGAAGCTCCATATTCACGCATGCTGCAAATGGCTTTTCCAGTCTACCTGAATCATTACCAGCTATAAGCAGCGGTCATTGGGACTTGGACATGAGCTGCAAAGTATAGAATGGTGACAACAATTCCAGTGCCATGCAGACTTTTCCTGGCGGTGGACTTTTCCTGGACTCCTGCTCCCTGTGACAGCTCCTAACAGACTAAACTGTGGTTGGGTTGCATTTTTTCAGGGATTTGGCATGGTGATGGGGCCAACTTGGACTTGGTGAACATGTTAAGGACACTACTCTTTTATGGATTCTTGCTGTATTGGCCAAGAGTTTGCTTAAAGGCTTTTAATCACTGTAAAAAAAATAGAAGACTGGATAAAGAAGATGGGGCACATATACACCATGATATACTATTCAGCTAGAAGAAATGATGACATTGAATCACTTACAGCAGAATGGTGGAATCTTGATAACATTATGTGGAGTGAAATAAGTGAATCAGAAAAAAACAAGAACTGCAGGATTCCATACATTGGTGGGACACAAAAGCGAGACTAAGAGACATGGACAGGAGTGTGGTGGTTACGGGGGGTGGGGGGAGGGAAGGAGGGAGAGGGGGAGGGGAAGGGGAAGGGGTACAAAGAAAACTGGATAGAGGGTGACGGAGGACGATCTCTCTTTGGGTGATGGGTATGCAACAGAACTAAATGACAAGATAACCTGGAAAGGTTTTCTTTGAATATATGTACCCTGATTTGTTGATGTCACCCCATTAAAATAAAAATTTATTTATAAAAAAAAAGACATGGAAACAACCAAAAAGCCCTTCAATAGTAGACTGGATAAAGAAGATGTGGCACATATACACTATGGAATACTACTCAGCCATAAGAAATGATGACATCGGATCATTTACAACAACATGGATGGACCTTGATAACATTATACGGAGTGAAATAAGTAAATCAGAAAAAACCAAGAACTGTATTATTCCGTACGTAGGTAGGACATAAAAATGAGACTAAGAGACATTGATAAGAGTGTGGTGGTTGGGAAGGGGGAGGAGGGAGAGGAAAAGGGAGAGGGGGAGGGGCACAAAGAAAACTAGATAGAAGGTGACGGAGGACAATCTGACTTTGGGTGATGGGTATGCAACATAATTGATTGACAAGATAACCTGGACATGTATCTTTGAACATATGTACCCTGATTTATTGATGTCACCCTAGTAAAATTAATTTAAAAATAAATAAAGATAAAAAAAGAAAAAAGGTTATTTAAAATGATGTTACTCTAATTGTTTTAATGAATATTCCCACACTCTGTTAAAATGTATTTTATTTATTTATTTAAGAGAGCAAGAGTAGCATTCATTGTTGTTCCACTTAGTTATGCATTCATCAGTCGCTTCCCATATGTGCCCCAACTGGAGATTGAACCCACAACCCTAATATTTCAGAACAATACTCTATGTGACCAAGCTAACTGGCCAGGGGAAAAAAATATATTTAAATTATACATTGGAAAGGGCCGTTTGGTAAATAAGGTATTTTTTTTCCCTAACTCAGGATACAATTTCTTAGGTGAGAAAAATGAAAATTTTACAAACACAAAATTCTACACTTCAAGTTATGTCATTTCTATAGAAAATGTTATATTCAAATCAGTATGAAGTGAGTGTTAGACACACTGAAATCCTGTTTCAAAGGAAAGCCTAATACAGGCTTTACAGAATCCAGGTAGGAACTTGCCTCACATAAGAAGTCTCTATAGTTGTCTCTCCTGAGGCTGCCCTCATATCTCAGTGTCTGAAACATTTCCACAAGTAGTGTACAATAAGTCAGTGTACGTTTGTTGATATCTAGCCCTGTAAATGAGTCTCCATCATGCCCCTTGTGGTCTTTCATCCCATCCACTCCTGATACCCAGTATTCCACTGTCTGTGTTTTCCTAATCCACCTCTCTCCACTACTAGCAGCAAGACTGTATTCAATAAATGTTCATTTATGGCTGACAAGAAAATGGATAAGTAACATTTGCTGATGTAAATTCCTTGGTCTGTTCAAGTTCAGAACAGACTTCTAGAGACCTTAACACTAAAAATTATGGTATTCCCCTCTATGCGCATATGTATAAGTCAAAATAAAATGACACTGAATTATAAGACACAAAACTTATATATTCAGATTAAAATAGATTCTGCTAGAAAAATTTTAGGTAAGCTAATCAAAGGCTGAACTCCTCTCATTTGTTCCCCTCCCTATTAGGAGAGAAGGAGGGAGAGAAAGAGGAAGGGAGGGAGGAAGGGGAGAATGGAGGAAGGAAAGGAGGGAGTTTAATTGATTATTCGATCAAGTGCACAAGAACATGTTTCTGATTTCCCGGTGCCTGGACTGCTATAGGATAGATACCCCAATTCTGAGTTAACACCATAAAACTACGTCAGGATATTAATTATAAGTATGTATGCTACAGAGTGTAGAGAGAGAAATAAAATAATTTCCTAGATAGATAGATATTTGATGTTGCCCTGCAGGTGTCTAAATCCTATTGCAGGTATGTAGCAGAACAGCTTAACAGGATAGGAATAGAAACAATGTAACATATTGCTTTGTCTGTTACAATTGTATCATACAGCATGTCCCTAAAGTCATGGTGCACTTTTGACCGGTCACAGGAAAGCAACAAAAGACAATAGAAATGTGAAATCTGCACCAAATAAAAGGAAAACTCTCCCAGTTTCATACCTATTCAGTGCAGTTTGATGTGGGCTCACGCATAGATTTTTTTAAGGCTCCTTAGGTAGCTATCCCATAGAGCAGTGGTCCCCAACCTTTTTTGGGCCATAGGCTGGTTTAATGTCAAAAAATATTTTCAGGGACTGGCCTTTAGGGTGGGACGAATAAATGCACAAAATAAAATTATGCGACCATGGTAAAAACTGTGGTATTTTTAAATATAATTGTCGAACTTATGAGACAAGCGTCAAGAGTGTGTCTTAGACAGATGTAACAGAGGGAATCTGGTCATTTTTAAAAAATAAAACATCGGAAGATGGCAGCGGAGTAGGCAGACGCACAGACACCCAGCTCTCACCACCAAACTGGAATACAAATCAATTTAGGAAAAATCAGCGTGAAAAACCAACTCTGGACTACAAGAACAGCTCTCAAAAACCAAGGAGCAAAGAAGAAGCCACAACAAACCTGGTAGGTAGTGCCTGAATCTCCCCTGCTTACAGGAACGGGGGTGGGGGGTGAGGCTGAGAGCCCAGAGGGTATCTCACCCCAGGGAAAAGAGCAAAAAATACTGCTCACAGCCACTTGCCTGGCGACCAGGGAGCAAGGTGTGTTGAAAAGACCAGCTTATCTCCCAAGTGGAAAGGAGAGAGAGAGGGACAGACTGTGAGGGGCTAAGGAATGCAGAAGATGACCTAAAAAAGCTGACTCATCTGTGCTGGAGGTGGCCATAGCTGGGGGAGAGACTGATCCTTCCACAAAACAGTACTGAATTGCTTCCGGATCAGAGATCTCCAGACATCTCTCCAGCTCCAATCAGTGCAACAAGACACAGCTGAAAACAAGAAGTGGGGAGGAGGGGCAGTAACTCAGGTCTCCATGGATATCTGAGATACACCTCCCCCTACTGAAGCTGAGAAAACACCCTGCCCCCAGAGAGATTAGTTGGCTGAAGAGGCCTTCAGAGTCTCAGGTTACACCCAGGCAATCCTGGATACAGTTTCAAGGAAGCCCGCTGCTGAGATCAGTAAACAAGACTATCACCTGTTAAGAAAACAAACAAATCAAGACTTCAAAGCTGCCCAAATCCAAAAGTGGATTACAAATTTACAAATAATAGCTGATACCAACCCAAGAAGACCTAGAAATAACACAATTGAAAACTGGAGGCAGACAACACCAAGCCTAGACTCAACCAACTCTACAAACAAAACAGAGACAATGAGAAGACAAAAAAGTGCAATCCAAATGAAACCTTCAGGAGATGAACTGAGTGATATGGAAATAATCAAACTTCCAGATGCGGAGTACAAAATAATGATTGTAAGGATGTTTAGGGATCTTAGAACAACAATGGATGGTCATTATGAACACCTAAATAAAGAAATAGCAAGTATAAAAAAGAATCAGTCGGAGATGACAAATACAATATCAGAAAAATAAAACATCGTTCAGACTTAAATATAAATAAAACAGAGGATGACGTCACAGTGATGGCGCGGTAGGAAGCGATACCAAAAATCTCCCCATAAACTCAACAAGTTCTTCAACCAGAAACAGAAAAACCTATCCTTGGAGTCTTCAGATGCTTCACAACACACCCGAAGGTAGGATCGAGCGAAAGATTGGCTAAATATATGGTCAAACCCCGGGGGAAATAAGGAGTAAGAAATGCTCCGCCTTCCTCTCTAATCCAAACAGGATGGCTTTCACTGAGAACTGAGAATATAGAAACTAAGGCGGGCATAGGGAGTGAATAGATCCAGGCTGCAGTACAAACAGCCAAACCAGGCTGTGGCACAGAGATCCAAGCCGTGGAAAAACCTGGGCAATTCAAGCTAACACGCGCGCCAAACCCAGACAAAGAAAGACAAGTGGGGCAGCCATTTTCCGCATCTCCTGGCTGGCGCGCGCGGGGTTAGTGGGCAAGAGATTCCTACGAACACTTCAGGGGTGGGCGCAGCCCGTGCTAACCCACAGAGAAGCAGAGTCAGAGGCCTCTGTGAGGGCAAAAAAAAGCAGCATCTCCTAGGAGCCCCAGCACCCTGAGGGGACCGGGCACGGGGAGGGAGCTGGAGCCAACTCCAACGGTGGAACTTTTCTATGCGGGAGGAGGGCTTTCTCGGAGTGAGAGGCGTCCCGCCTAATATCCTGGTCAGCGCACACCGAGAGTGGGCAGGAGATTCCTCCGAACTCCTCAGGGTTGGTGCCCGTGTTTTCCCACAGAGGGGCAGAGTCAGAGGCCTGTGAGCGGGCCAGGAGCGGAATCTCCTGGCTGCCCCAGCGCCCTGGGAAAGCCGCATGGGGACGGAGTGAAAGCCAATTCCAACGGCGGAACTTTTCCTTGTGGGCAGAGGGCTTTCTCGGAGCGAGAGGCGTCCCGCCTGAGACTCATAATCTGGTCAGCGCCCACGCACGGAGAGTGTGCAGGAGATTCCTCCGAACTCCTCAGGGGTGGGCGCCCGTGTTTTCCCTCAGAGGAGCAGAGTCAGAGGCCTCTGTGAGGGCAAAAAAAAGCAGCATCTCCTAGGAGCCCCAGCACTCTGAGGGGACCGGGCACGGGGAGGGAGCTGGAGCCAACTCCAACGGCGGAACTTTTCTGTGTGGGAGGAGGGCTTTCTCGGAGCGAGAGGCATCCCGCCTGAGACTCATAATCTGGTCAGCGCCCACACACGGAGAGTGGGCAGGAGATTCCTCCGAACTCCTCAGGGGTGGGCGCCCGTGTTTTCCCTCAGAGGAGCAGAGTCAGAGGCCTGTGAGTGGGCCAGGAGCGGAAGCCCCAGCGCCTTGGGAAAGCCGCACGGGGACAGAGCGAAAGCCAATTCCAACCCAGTAACTTTTCCGTGTGGGCAGAGGGCTTTCTCGGAGTGAGAGGCGTCCCGCCTGAGACTCAGAATCTGGTCAGCGCGCACGCACGGAGAGTGTGCAGGAGATTCCTCTGAACTCCTCAGGGGTGGGCGCCCGTGTTTTCCCTCAGAGGAGCAGAGTCAGAGGCCTGTGAGTGGGCCAGGAGCGGAAGCCCCAGCGCCTTGGGAAAGCCGCACGGGGACAGAGCGAAAGCCAATTCCAACCCAGTAACTTTTCCGTGTGGGCAGAGGGCTTTCTCGGAGTGAGAGGCGTCCCGCCTGAGACTCAGAATCTGGTCAGCGCGCACGCACGAAGAGTGTGCAGGAGATTCCTCCGAACTCCTCAGGGGTGGGCGCCCGTGTTTTCCCACAGAGGAGCAGAGTCAGAGGTCTGTGAGCGGGCCAGGAACGGAATCTCAGGCAGCCCTAGCCCCTTGGGAAAGCCGCATGGGAATAGAGCGAAAGCCAATTCCAAAGCTCGATCTTCTCCGTGTGGGTAGGGATTTCACTCGAAGTGTGACCTGTCTGGTCTGACATCCTGGTGGGTGGGCACGGAGAGTGGGCAAGAGATTCCACCGAATGCCTCAGGAGTAGGCACTCGAGTTATCCCACAGAGGAGCAGAGCCAGAGGTCTTTGAGTGGGTGGAAGCCACGCCTGATTATGCTAGCAGCTCTGACTGACTGAGCCTTACTCAGAGCCCTGTGCTGAGTGGGAATAGAGTGGGGAGTTGCCAGCTCTTTGAGACTCTTACTATCCAGGCAGAGGCAGCAGCAACCCCATAGCTGGATTATCAGGCTTCTAATTGTGGAAGGAAAGACTAGGAGAGAGGCTCCAGGAACACTCTCACAGTGAGAGATCCTCTCACTGTTGGAGCCTATAAACACTAATGAGCCTCGACTGCCAACAAGACTGAAGCCCAATACATGACATCGCCATAGAGAATTATCAACTGCAAACCTCTTCCAGAGCGTGCCACAGGGGCAGAACCCGGGGTACAAAGTCACCGACCAGAAAGACAGAAAAGAAAAAGCAAGATGACAACCTCTCAAAATCAAGAATAATCTGCAGACTTTATAACCTATCCCATTTTATTATATTTGTTCGTCTGTGTCTCTTTTCTTCATTCTTGATTTTTTTTTTCTACTCCAATTTGGTCATTTAATTCTCTCTCAGACTTACTCTCGCCTCTCTTTGAACTACACTACCCATAAGTGTTACATCTCCCATTATCTTTTCTTTCCTCCTCCTTTCTCTCTATGAGGGTTGCAATCCAAAACCCCTTACTCTCTCTTTCTCTCTCCTCCTTTTTCTTTTTTCTTCTTTAAGTGGTTCCATCTTTTCTCTCTCTCTCTCTCTCTCTCTCTTCTCCCTCTATATTAGTCTCTTCCTCTCTCCTTTATGTCTTCTCTCATTCAAACCTCAATAACGAACAAATTATCTTATCTGGGACTCAAACTTAAGTTTGTGGCATTTTGGAGGGTTTTTACTTCACCTTTTTAACACATTAGCAGTGCTCCCATCCCTGGCTCTCCATTTTATCTAGTTCTTGTACCACTAAATACAATAGTAATTTTTTAATTTTCCACCCCTTTTTCCTGTTTCCCTCTTATTCCTCTCATCATAACTCTGAGTCAGCCAACACCTAAAAGCAAATCATTTTATTCTTGACCCCAATTTTTTCCTAATTTGCTTTTTGTGGGTCTATACTGCTCCCCCCCTTTTTATATATAAATATTTTTTTCTTTTCTTTTTTTTTCTTTTTTGTCTTTTTCCTTTACCCCTATATTACTTCTCCCCAATTCAGGCCCTCCGCTACAGGTATTGTTTGTTCTATTTAGTACAATATAATTCACAGTTCATCACAAGATTTTCTCAAAAAAGAGGGGAGAGGAGAGGAGAGGAAAAAAGGAGGGGAAGGAATTATTCCTTTTTTTTCCTCAAATTTTTATCTTATTTTATTTTTCTTTATTTAATGATTAATTTTTAAAAAAAAAACTCAATTTTTTATTTTTATTTTTTTATCTTTTTATTCCTTATAAAATCTCATTAATACTATCAAGAAAACCACCCTCAGATGCCATTAAAGAAGAGAAAATCGAATATCATGGATACAAAAGAAAGAGAGGTAACACAGAGAGATGAGGAAAAATCTATGGAGAAAAAATTTAAGATATTGGAAACCTTGGAGTTAAACGACAGAGAATTTAAAATAGAAATCCTAAAAATACTCAGAGATATACAAGAAAACACAGAAAGGCAATTTAGGGAGCTCAGAAAACAACTCGATGAACACAAAGAGTATATCTCCAAGGAAATTGAAACTATAAAAACAAATCAATCAGAGATGAAAAACTCAATTCATGAGCTGAAAAATGAGGTAACAAGCTTAGCTAATAGAACAGGCCAGATAGAAGAGAGGATTAGCGAAATAGAAGACAAGCAACTTGAGGCTCAACAAAGAGAAGAAGAAAGAGATTCAAAAATTAAAAAAAATGAGATAGCCCTACAGGAATTATCTGACTCCATCAAAAAGAATAACATAAGAATAATAGGTATATCAGAGGGAGAAGAGAGAGAAAATGGAATGGAGAACATACTCAAACAAATAATAGATGAGAACTTCCCAAGCCTGTGGAAAGAACTAAAACCCCAAATTCTAGAAGCAAACAGAACTCCAAGTTTTCTTAACCCCAACAAACCTACTTCAAGGCACATCATAATAAAATTGGCACAAACCAACTGCAAAGAAAAAATTCTCAAGGCAGCCAGGGAAAAGAAGAATAAAACATATAAAGGAAGGCCCATTAGATTATCATCAGATTTCTCAACAGAAACTCTACAAGCTAGAAAAGAGTGGACCCCAATATTTAAAGTCTTGAAAGAGAGGAACTTTCAGCCACAAATACTATACCCATCAAAGCTATCCTTCAAATATGAAGGAGAAATAAAAACATTCACAGATACAGAAAAGATGAGAGAATTTATCACCAGAAAACCCCCACTCCAGGAAATACTAAAGGGGGTTCTCCAATCAGATACAAAGAATAAAAAAACAACAACAACAACGCCACAAGTAAAAGCTCCAAGAAGAACATAACAAAACCAACTTTAAACTGTGACAACAATAAGAAAGGGGGGAGAGGATGAAGATTAACAGTAGCAAAGGGCGATGGAGGGCAAAAGTACTCACAAAATAGTGCACTACAATGAATAGGGTAGGAACCCTTTTCAGTACTTAATGGTAACCATCATTGAAAAAACCACCACAGAAGCACATGATTTAAAAAAGATAGCAACAGAGGAAAGATGTATGGAACACATCCAAATAAAAACAAAAGATAAAAAACAAAAGAGAAGAATCAAACAAGGCACAAAACTAACAGAAAGCAATCTATAAAATGGCAATGAGGAACTCACAAGTGTCAATAATTACACTAAATGTAAACGGATTAAACTCACCAATAAAAAGGCACAGAGTAGCCGAATGGATCAAAAAAGAAAATCCAACTATATGCTGCCTACAAGAAACTCATCTAAGTAACAAGGATAAAAACAAATTCAAAGTGAAAGGCTGGAAAACAATACTCCAAGCAAATAACATCCACAAAAAAGCAGGCGTAGCAATACTCATATCTGATGATGCTGACTACAAGACAGGAAAAGTACTCAGAGACAAAAATGGCCATTTCATAATGGCTAAGGGGACACTGAATCAAGAAGACATAACAATTCTTAATATATATGCACCAAACCAAGGAGCACCAAAATATATAAGACAGCTACTTATTGACCTTAAAACAAAAACTGACAAAAATACAATCATACTTGGAGACCTCAATACACCGCTGACGGCTCTAGATCGGTCATCCAAACAGAGAATCAACAAAGACATAGTGGCCTTAAACAAAACACTAGAGCACCTGGATATGATAGACATCTACAGGACATTTCATCCCAAAGTGACAGAGTATACATTTTTCTACAATGTACATGGATCATTCTCAAGAATTGACCATATGTTGGGCCACAAAAACATCAGCAAATTCAGAAAAATTGAAGTTGTACCAAGCATATTTTCTGGTCATAAAGCCTTGAAACTAGAATTCAACAGCAAAAAAGAGGGAAAAAATCCCACAAAAATGTGGAAACTAAACAACATACTTTTAAAGAATGAATGGGTCAAAGAAGAAATAAGTGCAGAGATCAAAAGATATATACAGACAAATGAAAATGATAATACGACATATCAGAATCTACGGGATGCAGCAAAAGCTGTGATAAGAGGGAAGTTCATATCACTTCAGGCATATATGAACAAATAAGAGAGAGCCCAAGTGAACCACTTAACTTCACACCTTAAGGAACTAGAAAATGAAGAACAAAGACAACCCAAAAACAGCCGAAGAAAGGAGATAATAAAAATCAGAGCAGAAATAAATGAAATAGAGAACAGAAAAACTATAGAAAAAATTAATAGAACAAGGAGCTGGTTCTTTGAAAAAATCACCAAAATTGACAAACCCTTGTCAAGACTTACCAAGGAAAAAAGAGAAAGAACTCATATAAACAAAATCCAAAATGAAAGAGGAGAAATCACCACAGACATCGTAGATATACAAAGAATTATTGTAGAATACTATGAAAAACTTTATGCCACTAAATTCAACAACCTAGAAGAAATGGATAAATTCCTAGAACAATACAACCTTCCTAGACTGAGTCAAGAAGAAGCAGAAAGCCTAAACAGACCTATTAGTAGAGAAGAAATAGAAAAAAACATTAAAAACCTCCCCAAAAATAAAAGTCCAGGCCCAGACGGCTATACCAGCGAATTTTATCAAACCTTCAAAGAAGACTTGGTTCCTATTCTACAGAAAGTCTTCCAAAAAATTGAAGAAGAAGCAATACTTCCAAACACATTTTATGAGGCAAACATAACCCTTATACCCAAACCAGGCAAGGATGGCACAAAAAAAGAAAACTACAGACCAATATCTCTAATGAATACAGATGCTAAAATACTAAACAAAATACTAGCAAATCGAATACAACAACATATTAAAAAAATAATACATCATGATCAAGTGGGATTCATCCCAGAATCTCAAGGATGGTTCAACATACGTAAAACGGTTAATGTAATACACCATATAAACAAAACAAAGAACAAGAATCACATGATATTATCAATAGATGCAGAAAAGGCTTTTGATAAAATACAACACAATTTTATGTTTAAGACTCTCAACAAAATGGGTATAGAAGGAAAATATCTCAACATGATAAAGGCCATATATGATAAACCATCAGCTAACATCATACTAAATGGCACAAAACTGAAGGCTTTCCCCCTTAAATCAGGAACAAGACAGGGTTGTCCACTCTCTCCACTCTTATTTAATGTGGTACTAGAGGTTCTTGCCACAGCAATCAGACAAGACAAAGAAATAAAAGGCATCCATATCGGAAAAGAAGAAGTAAAGGTATCACTTTTTGCAGATGATATGATCCTATACATCGAAAACCCCAAAGAATCCACAAAAAGACTACTAGAAAAAATAAGCCAATACAGTAAGGTCGCAGGATACAAAATTAACATACAGAAGTCAATAGCCTTTCTATATGCCAACAATGAAACATTTGAGAATGAACTCAAAAGAATAATCCCCTTCACGATTGCAACAAAAAAATAAAATACTTAGGAATAAACATAACAAAGAATGTAAAGGACTTATACAATGAAAACTATGAACCATTGTTAAGGGAAATCGAAAAAGACATTATGAGATGGAAGAATATTCCTTGTTCTTGGTTAGGTAGAATAAATATAATCAAGATGGCCATATTACCCAAAGCTATATACAAATTTAATGCAATTCCCATCAAAATTCCAATGACATTTTTTAAAGAAATGGAGCAAAAAATCATCAGATTTATATGGAACTATAAAAAGCCCCGAATAGCCAAAGCAATCCTAAAGAAAAGGAATGAAGCTGGGGGCATTACAATACCTGACTTCAAACTATATTATAGGGCCACGACAATCAAAACAACATGGTATTGGCAGAAAAATAGACACTCAGACCAATGGAACAGAATAGAAAGCCCAGAAATAAAATCACATATATATAGTCAAATAATTTTTGATGAAGGGGCCAACAACACACAATGGAGAAAAGAAAGCCTCTTCAACAAATAGTGCTGGGAAAACTGGAAAGCCACATGCAAAAGAATGAAGCTGGACTACAGTTTGTCCCCCTGTACTAAAATTAATTCAAAATGGATCAAAGATCTAAACATAAGACCTGAAACAATAAAGTACATAGAAGAAGACATAGGTACCAAACTCATGGACCTGGGTTTTAAAGAGCATTTTATGAATTTGACTCCACAGGCAAGAGAAGTGAAAGCAAAAATTAATGAATGGGACTACATCAGACTAAGAAGTTTTTGTTCAGCAAGAGAAATTGATAACAAGATAAACAGACAGCCAACTAATTGGGAAATGATATTTTTAAGCACCTGCTCAGATAAGGGCCTAATATCCAAAATATACAAAGAACTCATAAAACTCAATGACAAACAAACAAACAATCCAATAAAAAAATGGGAAGAGGATATGAACAGACACTTCTCCCAGGAAGAAATACAGATGGCCAACAGATATATGAAAAGATGCTCATCTTCTTTAGTTATTAGAGAAATGCAAATCAAAACTGCAATGAGATACCACCTCACACCTGTTAGATTAGCTATTATTAACAAGACAGGTAATAGCAAATGTTGGAGAGGTTGTGGAGAAAAAGGAACCCTCATCCACTGTTGGTAGGAATGTAAAGTAGTACAACCATTATGGAAGAAAGTATGGTGGTTCCTCAAAAAACTGAAAATAGAACTACCTTATGACCCAGCAATCCCTCTACTGGGTATATACCCCCAAAACTCAGAAACATTGACTTGTAAAGACACATGCAGCCCCATGTTCATTGCAGCATTGTTCACAGTGGCCAGGACATGGAAACAACCAAAAAGCCCATCAATAGATGACTGGATAAAGAAGATGTGGCATATATACACCATGGAATACTACTCAGCCATAAGAAATGATGACATCGGATCATTTATAGCAAAATGGTGGGACCTTGACAACATTATACGGAGTGAAATAAGTAAATCAGAAAAAACCAGGAACTGCATTTTTCCATACATAGATGGGACATAAAAGTGAGACCAAGAGACATTGATAAGAGTGTGGTGGTAACGGGGGGAGGGAGGAGAGGGAGAGGGAAGGGGGAGGGGGAGGGGCACAAAGAGAACTAGATAGAGGGTGACAGGACAATCTGACTTTGGGTGATGGGTATGCAACATAATTGAACTTTAAGATAACCTGGACATGTTATCTTTGAATATATGTATCTTGATTTACTGATGTCACCCCATTAAAAATAAATACAATAAAAAAAAAGAAAGAAAAATAAAAATAAATAAATAAATAAATAAATAAAACAGAAATAATGTAAGTTATTTATTCTTTCTCTGCAGGCCAGTACCAAATGGCCCATGGACCGGTACTGGCCTGCAGCCGGGGGTTGGGGACCACTGCCGTATAGCCTCTACAGACTCGTCACTGACTGATGGCCTATCAGAACAGGGTTTCTCCACCAAACTGCCAGTTTCCTTCAACTGCTTATCCCACCAATAATGTAATTCCTATGTGCTGGCGCTTCATTATAAACGTGCCGATATTCACGTTGCACTTGGGTCACAGATTCTAATTTAGCAAGTCACAGAACACACTGAACTTTCCTCTGTACCGTCTACATCTCGACTGGCATGGCCGTGGGCTGCTCCGCTGTATACATGGTGTTAGGTCATCATCTGCGCATGCGCACATGCTGCCTCATAATCCTACAGAAACGGGGAGGGTTTTCCTTTTACTTGGTGCAGATTTCACATTTCTACTGTCTTTTGTTGCTTTCCTGTGACCGGTCAAAAGTACACCATGACTTTACGGACACACTGTAGTTGTATATAGAAAAAAAGGCTCAATAAATGATTGTCAGCAAAGCACACAGAAGCACAAGTTTTTTGCATTTTATTCCATTAGACTCAAATATTTATAAAGGCAATGAGCACCAAATTATATTTGGATAAACCTCCCATAAATAATGTTTTCACAGCAGTCACAAAGTCTAGAATGTAGATGCTAATTACAGAACCAAATCAAAACCATCATTTATAATTAAAAACTAAAATATTTTCACTTATAATGTGATTCTCATATCCATAGTAACAGATATTAATTAATATTTCCATTAAATTTGAATATACTTTATGCTTAGATATAATTGTTTCAGCTGATCTGTTTCTACTTTTGTATTTTAAAATCTGAATGAGTGTCTCATGAGTGGAATATTTTATTTTGACATACACAGGTTGACTTTGTCTTATATAAAAAAATGTTTGAATACCTAGGAAAACATCATTAAAAATATCAGAAATTTCTTGTGATGTATAAGCACTTTACCTCTGATTTTATAGAAACTTTAAAACAGTAAGTATCTTAAAACCTATACTGACAGTGAAGTGCAACAAGAATGCAAATTTAGGAATGAAATTAAATCATTTAGTACCTTGTCATGTGATCATTTCTGATTGGTCCTAAGATGTGTCCAATATTTAAAAAAAAAAAAAAAAAGGAAAATATTTCCCTTGGTGGCATTGGTCTAAGAGTGGAGGGTGTATTGTGTCCATTAAATAGGAAACCAAGAATTATTTGAACAAATAATATTACAGCTCTGTAAAATGACTGATGGTCTTTACGAAGGCCTAGACTGGTTTCATCTTTCTTGAGATTTTTATCACTGATTTGTTCTTAGTCATGTGCAGTCACTAAGGCCAGCAGAGGTAACAAGTGTTTGATGTATGATTCCTGGGCCACTTGTGTCAGATTGCATTTATTTTAAGCTGTACTCATCCTTGGTACTCTTATATGTGTATGTTCTTGGGCTTTAGTATTTTCTTCTTTCTTATGATGAGTCAAACATATATGAAAATTATAATAACACTACCCTCTAATGCTCTATAAATATAACATACATTTGTTTTCTTGTAAGGGATTTCCTTTCCATTGCAGATTAAATAAATTATATAGAGCAAGCACCTGGATATAAGGACTTAGCCTTTGTTGCTTTATTTGCACAGCTCACAACTTATCCCTTACCTTTTAGCATATATTATCCATTTCAATTCAATTCATGTTTTACAATCTGCAGCAAGCCATAGAAGTTCTCTTCTACTTGAAAGAAAATTTCAAGGAAGGAGGGGTGTGGAAAAACACATTTAATTTATCTTATTGAAAAGGGACCATTCTGAATAGTTTCTGAGCACTTTTGAATCCTCTTAAACACTGCAAATCAGCTTAGATATCTTAATCAGTGGCTAGAAACATATCCTTATCAGTAACATATTCATGAAAGATGGTATGTGTATGAGCTGCAAAATGTTTGGCAGAGACCCAAGAATGAAAAAGAAAGAATATGGTAAAGAGTTGATGAAATAGCTTTGTTTCTACCCTATTCATGTTCAATGTTTTCTAATCTCTGTTTGTTCTATTTGGAAGGGTAAAAAACAGACAAACAGAATGTCAGATATCTAAGATATGACTTCATCTATATATAGATACACATACTGTATAATGATACAGAATGGAACTGTATCTATACACAGTGGTGACTATAAGTATATATATGTGTGCTCTCATTTCTCTTTATAAATTTTCCTATTCATGGTATTATTTTATGCTAAGTTTAGTGCTCTTCTGCTTTAACAATCTAAGCACTGTCTAAACATTATTTCACAAAATCAAGAGTAGATCTTGACAATTAATTTCTACAGTCAATAGCCTTCTCAAACTGGGCACTCCCCTGGAACTTTGGAGCTACAGCAGACTGTATGCGTGAAAGAGCAAGACAATTCATTAGCTGATTCTGCAGCAACTCAAAGTGGTGGGGGATGTCAGCCCCTGCTCTGGCGCTTCAATACTAATGAGAGTCATTGCATATTCATAGCCCCAAATACAGTCAGCTTCTTGTAAAAAGTTTTGTCACCCAGGCTTCATGGCAAGAGCAAAGCACTGCACAATTTGTGTTGTGGCACTTCCGCCAAGTGAGTGCAAGAGCAAGATTGACTGTTTCTCAACGTAGCCTGATGGGGAACTAAAAGATGCTGCTTCAAGGGTCCTAACACTCTGCTTAGTTTGACTGCAAAGCCCCAAATACTCAAAGAAACAAAAAAGGAGGCAGTGGTGGGGAATATGGATGTCTATTATATATACAACATACATTAAAAATATCCACATATATATAAAGAATATTTCAAATAAGGAATTTGGCTTATTGGGTGTTCACAGTAATTATCTGTTAGAAATGTAAAACCACTCACATCAATTCTCATCATTTTGAAAAAAGAATGGTGTGCCCCAGTAAACTTGTTCTCACATTGTAGAAACACCACGGCATATCTTTATAGAAACAGATTTCTAAAATTGTCTGAAGTTTCCCGTCATTATCAATACCAAAGCTGAGTGAACTGAACCTGTCAGCTCTGCCAACTCTAGAGCTACCTGGAATCCAATTCCTCAGGCAGCTTTTTATGTTGTTGTCACTGCCTCCTTTGCTTTATCATCACCATCATTAAGATTAGTTCCCAGAAGTAAGCCACTTGGTGTGCTTGCCAGGAAATCCTAAGGGGCTGGCACTACACCATTTGACCCCAAAATACCTGTCTGTTTTGGGTAGCTACCAGCATCCCCTGGAGTCAGAGAAAGGAAATGTATGTTTCAGCACCCACTTTGAAAAAGCCTTGAGCACTTTTTCACTCATAATGATGTCTTCAGCTAGAATGCCAGAACACTTCCACATTTTCCTGACAGGCATACAGTCTATAAACTACCCATACAAATTAAATAAAACAGGACAGTGAAAGAAAAGTTTCTAAATTTGATCACACTTCAGTTGTTAAAAGTTATTTGCAGATGCATAATGTGTATAAGTATCTGCAGAGCTGAAAACAAATCAGGAATATTGGGAGCATGGTTGGGGGACAGACGATGAGGTATTGTGGGGGAAGGGTCTCACCAAACTGTTTTATATCTTAGTCACAGACACACAGCTTCGAAAATAGAAGGATTTGTGTTTATGATTGATTGAGGTAACTGATTATCCACAGATATTTTAAGTGTTGAGACATTAAATTGTCAGCTCTATCAGTTTGATTGCAGTAAAACATGAAAACATTGACTTTTGTCTAGTTAGAGAAATTTATTTTTCCCAGAATGACAATCCTTTAAGTAGAAGCCAGGCAGCTTGCCAGATTTCTATGTCATACACTGAAGTTTGCAAATGCAACCCATATTTTCAAGTGTTTTTCAGGGTTCAGTGAATGGTGTATAGGTCTTTTGCAAATAATCTTATAATAAACGGATTCCTGCATTGTGCTTCCTTCTTTAAGCATGAAAAAACATTTACTCATTTTGAAGGGAAAAATAACTGTAGCTTTGTATTCATGAAGAATATGTTACCAGTGCTCCTCAGTTATTTAAAGTATCTCTTAAAAATAAAATAACCCTCTTTGGACCACCACTTCCGAGCAAGTTTGATTAATATGTTTTATAAGCCTGAAATAAACGCTCATCATAACTGTCAGTAAGCTGACAGCTTTCAAAAGCCTTTGTTCCCAGAAAGAATGATTTGTCTGAAGTTCTGTTAGATACCATATTCCAGCCTAAAAGGAAGATGTTACAATCTAGTAAATTCTACTAAAATTTGATTGCTGTTAAATCAGTTTTGTACTCTGGATCCTTGCATGCACTATATATGTGCACACTACTTTATAAAATATATAAAAACACCACATCTTATTTGTTACTATTGTTTGTCAGAACAATCATGCTTTTCATTGGGCAGCACTGTGGTTCCACTGTTTAAAACCTAGTCTACCATAAGAATAAAATACATCAGATACTATATGTACTCAATCTTTTAAATAAAACCTGTGACTGGAAACTCATCAATAGGCCTGATGACCTAAATGAAAACACCAATCAAAAGATAGACGTGGTCATTAACCCTACTAAAACACCAATATCTCTATATTTGCTGCATATTTTTTAAGCATTTATGATATGACCATTAAAATACAGTATGTTCTAAAGACTGGCAGACCATTGAGCTCTTCCCATCTGAATTCTGCAGACAACAGTAAATAATACCTGGCAAAGAGAGAACCTGAGCAGCTAAGCAAGCTGTACCAACTAAGAGAACACTTCTTCCTGGCTTCTTTCACCAGCCACCGTGTTTCCAGGAGCACTGGATTTGGCTGCCCTTGTTATCATATGTTACAGAGTAGCAACTGTTATAAGTGGTCGTTAAATTACCCATGCTTCTACTCTTCTGTTCTGGTCACCACTGAGCTTTGTTGCTGTTCTGCGGCAGAGCTTTACAAAGCACCTTGTCTACATATTGCCTGCAAGTACAGTTCCTTCTGGCAACATGCTTTCTCCTTCATTTAGTTCTACCTACTTTCACACCATGCCTGCAGTTGTTAAAATTATAGATCATTTTCCACTTAACACTCCTTTGTCATTTACAGTTTTCCTAATCTCTAAGGGTCATTTTTTTTATAACAATTGTACTTCTCCTCTATCACCTTTGTCCACAGGAAGTAATTTTTCATTTATTTTCCAAACTGCATGTTCTATACATATAATCATTTGTACATTGCAAGCATTACTGCTCTTCTTCATTATAATACATGCATTATTTAATTTTAATGAAATCAGTTTTCATTATTTATCTGCTTTCTACACCTTAACTACCCCATATAATTTCTGATATGTTGTGGCAGTTCTGATAACAATGTTCTTTCATATCTTATATACTAATTATACAACTTTTGTTATATCTCATCACTTATAAGATTTTAGTCTTTAGTTCACAAATTAGATAAAAAGAAGATGACTTATTTTGTTCCCCTTGGTTGGTTGTTTTTCCTTTAAGAACACTAGAATTCCCTTGCAGCCCAAATAAAACAATCGATATTACTATTCACATGCTTATAATAATTTCCTAATTTCAGTATTACACAATGTTTTCTAGACCTTCAAATTCATTTTGAAGTACTATACTGAATATTAGAGTTACGTTGTTAACTCTAGGAAACACAGGGAAATGACACCTGCTCAGGTTGGGTTCATCTCTGACATTGCAGGTACCATTTCCAAGAAGTGTATATGCATATGGCAGTGATTCAATAAAACTACTGAAGTGGCCACAAGTATGATGCTTTTAACATTGTTCCTTTGACTGCTCTCTTGTTGATCCTGAATCATTTTTTTCATCATCTGCCCTCTTTTAAGGTTCACTATGGCCTTATCATTTTAGTGATAATAGCCTTACCATGATTATAAACTAAAGTAGAATTTCCACACTTCACTTCTTCCTCTGCTTCATTCCAGTTGCACAAAGAAACTGAAATAAAAGGTAAGCTTTATTGCAGCTACCTAAATAAGTTTCTTCATACTACCTACAGCAAGTCTTTCTTAAAATTCTATGAACCCTGGAACCAAATAATAAGCTTTGCCCTAGTGCCTAATACATCCCCATATGTTCTTTTAAGTATATCAGTATTTACCAACCATATCTGCACATTAGTAATATTTAAAAGGACAACTAATCTCTTCTTACAGCCAGTAAAATGTAAGATATCCCTGTGCCTACATAAAAATATAATTACATGCAAAACTATTTGCTCTTTCCCCTTTCTTTGCTGGAAGGAATGATCACTTTAGTACAGGAGTCCTTTTCAGAAGAAAATGAGGGAAGGGGATAACAAGTGGAAGGTTCTCCAGCTAAAATAATTGTAAACTTACAAAAAAGTTATAATCATAGTATAAAGAATTCCTGTATGTGCTTGACCCAAACTGTTAACATTTTGCCACAACTGCTTTATCATTCTTTCCTATCCTCCCCTCTCCTCTATGTCCTATTCTTCTTTCTCTCTTTATATATATCTTTCATTTTCTAAATCATTTGAGAGTTACAAACACCATGTTCCATTACTTCTAAATACTTCACTAAAGATTTCTCAAGAACAAGGATAGTCACTTATCACAGTATAATAACACCAGGAAATTTAATACTAATACAATGCTATTACCTGATCTATAGAATTTATTTAAATTTTGCTAACTTTCCCCAAAGTGCCCTTTATAGAAATTTCTGTTTTCTGGTCCAGAATCAACCTTTCTTTTATTTCACAACAATAATGTTTATGAATACTACCAGTGACTTCCTTTGTAAAAATTCCTCAATTTGGATTTGTCTAACATTTCCTCATAAGTAGACTCAGGTTATATGTTTTGGGCAAGTATATTATATAAATGATGTTGTGTTCTTCTCAGTGTATTGTATCAGGAAGCACATGATATTGGTTTATCCAATTATTACCAATATTAACTTTGATTAATTATCACTGGGGAACAATTTTTTTTTCCTGTTGCATGAGGTTTTAGAACTGTTTCTATATACTATTTCTGCATTGCTGATTCCAAATATGAAATTGTTTTTTGGTGTATGCTCTAGTTTTTATGCAATTTTAATTTCTTTTGTTACAGTTAATGGCATAAATTGGTTTTTAAATTAGAGTTAAAGGGCAACGACTCTTGGATTGAACGTAACCATAAGGCAATTAATGTTTTACAAATATCACTTTTACATAATTGTAGTTGTTTTTAAATGTAAAAAAATTATTATCTGATAAAAACATCCTCTTATTCTGTTTTAAGATTGAATCATGGCTTCTTTGAGTAGGTGTAAATGTAAGAATAGTCCTGACACCTTCTGTTATATATGTGGCTGTTACACACTTCAACGTCAAAGGCACAATATTTCATCATTTGTGACACGTGCATATATTGCCTATTTTCAGCGGTTCCAATTAGTTATTCAACTCATCTGCAAGAAGATTATAATAATATAAAATTTGTCCTTGACTTTCTGAAATATGAGGAGCGTAACTGGATCATTTGTGCAGATCTTAAAATGGTAAGTTTCCTGCTAGGGCAACAGAGAGGTTTCACGAAGTATCTTTGTTTTCTGTGTTTGTGGGACAGCCGAACTTGGGAGAAACACTGGACACAGAAGGAGTGGCCGAAACGTAAAGCTCTGAAAGTAGGGATGCAAAATATTGTGAATGAACCATAGTTAATCAAGACAGGATCATTTTTCCCCCACTTCATATCAAACTTGGCTTAATAAAGCAGTTGGTTCAGGTTTTCAATAGAGAAAGTGAATGCTTTCAACATATTATTTCTGCTTTTCCTACCTTGTCTTTTGAGAAGATAAAAGCAGGTGTATTCGATGGACCTCAAATTCAAACCCTCATACGTGACAAAGAATTTGCCAGGAAGATGAATAAGGAGGAGAAAGCAGCATGGCAGTCTTTTGTGGCAGTTACAAAGAACTTCCTTGGCAACAAAAAAGCAGAAAACTATGAACTTCTGTTCAAAGGATGCTGTTGGCTTTCCGCAACATTGGATGTAACATGAGCATTAAGGTTCACATCTTGAACAGTCACCTTGATAAGTTTCCCAAAAATCTTGGAGCTGTTAGTGATGAGCAGACTACTGCTAGAGCATCAAATGAGATTGTCCTTAACAAGTACACAAACGCAAGAGCTACAAACACAAATTTTTGCCTGAATAGAATTTAAATGTTTTGCACTAATTTTATGATTAAAATAAGTGTTTAAATATGTTCTATTTCGAAATTGTAAACAAATTCTGATGCAATCAAATCTTTTAGTATATTAGTGTATTTACTGCATTATATAAATTATTATATTTTCACAAAGATGATGCCCAAGAAGACATTCTACTTCATTATGTTAAACTAAATGTCAAAAATTTTACAATAAGATGAAAACCTAAAATCTTGAATTGAAAAAAAAACTGTAGCTTACAGAGAAAAATTAATGTCAGATTTGAGATCAGCACACTCGAATTAGGTAAGAACAAGTGTTTGTGTGGATGCAACAAAAATTTTGTTCCCCAGTGTTATATAAATAGTTAAGGTGGTATCTACCAGGTTACTCCACAGTAAAGTTCTTATTTTTCCTTTGTAATTAAAGAATAACTCATGGAGAGATACCTTTAAGACAATAACTATCCAAGTCCTCAAAAAATTCTCAGTTCCTGGTTTTAGCTTCCACTGATTATTCTTGTCTGCTAGTTAAAATGGTTGCAAAATTGTTATTTTCTAACACTATCATTCCCCTAACAAAAATAGATAATTCTATTCTATTATAATGGTTTGCTGTAAGTGTAGACTGATGGATTTTTCATTCAATTAATTAAAACTAATTAATCTCTATTTTAAAATCCAAATTGTCTCAGATTTGGCCAATGGGTACCTCCTTGATCTGACTTCTGTGGTTTTTTAGACATGTCCCTATCATTTTTTAAGCTGAAATACCACTTTTATTTATTTATATTTGGGATTCGTTTCCAAACAATGCTTTTTAAAGTTTGAAACTCACAACTAATAAGATCAAAGCAGTAATAAAAAAAATAAATTCCCAGCAAACAAAAGTCCTGGACCAGATGGCTTTAAAGGTGAATTTTACCAAATATTCAAAGAAGAACTAACACTTATTCTTCTCAAACTATTCCAAAATATTGAAGACTCCCAAGCTCATTTTTGAGGTTAGCATTATCTTAATTCCAAAACCAGATAAAAACACTACAAAAAAGAAACTTAAGGCCATTATCTCTGATAAACATAGATGTTATAATCCTCAACAAATTATTAGCAATCCAGATCCAGCAAAACATTAAAAGATGATATATCATGATCAAGTGGAATTTATCCTGGGAAAGCAAGGTTGGTAAAACATCTGCAAATCAATAAATGTGATACACTACAAAATAAAATGAAAGATAGAAACCACATGATCATATTAATAGATGCAAAATAAAAAGATTTGAAAAATCCAGTGCCCATTTATGATAAAAACTCTAAATAAAATGTGAATAGAGGGAATATACTTTAATGTAATAAAGGCCATATATGACAAACCCACAGCCAACATCATGCTCAATGGGCAAAAATTACAAGCATTTTCTTTAAGACTGGGAACAAGATAGAATGTCTGCTTTCACCACTCTCACTCAACTTAGTACTGGAAGACCAGGTCATAATCATCAGACAAGAAGAAAAAACAAAAGGCATCCAAATGGGAAAAAAAGACAAAACAAAACTGTCATTATTTGCAAAAGACATGATATTGTATATAGAAAACACTAAAGAGTCCACAAAAAGTTAAACTAGAACTGATCAACAAATTCAGTAAAGTAGCAGGATACAAAATAAATATCCAGGAATCAGTTACATTTTTATACACCAAAAATGATCAGAAACGAAACTAAGAAAAAATCCCATTCACAATTGCATGAAAAAGAATAAAATACCTAGGAATAAAGTTAACCAAGGATATAAAAGACCTATAGTACTCAGAAAATTATAAAACACTAAAGAAAAAAACTGAAGAAGATACAAATAAGTGAAAGCATATACTGTGTTCGCTTGACCTGCAGTGGCACAGTGGATAAAGCATGGACCTGGAATGCTGAGGTCACTGGTTCAAAACCCTGGGCTTGCCTGGTCAAGGCACATACAGAAGGTGATGCTTCCTGCTCCTCCCCCTCTTCTCTCTCTTTCTCTCTACTCTCTCTCTCTAAAAATAAATAAATAAAATCTAAAAAAATTTATATCCCTTAAAAGAAAAAGCATATACTATGTTCATGAAAAGGAAGAATTAACATTATTAAAATGTACATACTACCCATTACAATCTATAGATTCAACATAATTCCTATTAAAATACCAATGGTATATCTCTTGGAACTAGAACAGATATTCCAAAAATTTATAGGAAAAAATGAAAAAAAGAAGACCCCAAGTAGCCTCAGAAATCTTAAGAAAGAAGAACAAAGTTGGAGGAATCATACTACCTGATATCAAATTTTACTACAAAGCCATAGTAATCAAATAGCATGGAACTGGCATAAACAAAGGTATATAGCTTAATGGAACAGAATAGAGAGCCTAGAAATTAAGCCAAGCCTTTATGCTCAGTTAATATTTGACAAAGGAAGTAAAAACAGACAATGGGGTAAGCACAGTCTCTCCAATAAATGGTGTTGGGAGAATTAGACAGATACATGCAAAAAAAAATGAATGACACTAAACCACCTCCTTATACTATACACAAGAATAAACTCAAAATAGATTAAAAATTTAAATGTAAGTCATAAAACCATAAAAATCCTAGAAGAAAAGATTGGCAGTAAAATCTCAGACATTTCTCATAGCAATATTTTTTTCTGACATATATTCTCAAAGGAATCAAAAGAAAAAATAAACAAATGGGACTACATCAAACTAAAACCTTTTGCACAGCAAAGGAAACCATCAACAAAATGAAAACACAGTCCACTGAATGGAAGAACATATTCGCCAATACATCTGATAAGAGGTTAACATTCAAAATTTATAAAGAACTTATAAAACTCAACACCAAAAAAGAAAATCCAATTTATAAAATGAACAAAGGACCTTAATAGACACTTCTCCAAAAAAGACATACAAATAACCAACAGACACATGAAAAGATGCTCAACATCACTAATCATCAGAGAAATGTAAATTAAAACCACAGGGAATTATCACCTCACACCAGTCAGAATGGCTATTATCAATAAATCAACCAACAACTTCTGTGAGGGTGTGGAGAAAAGGGAACCCTTATGCACTGTTGGTGAGAATGCAGATTGGTGCAGCCATTGTGGAAAACAGTATGGAGTTCACTCAAAAAAATTAAAAATGGAACTGCCCTATGACCTAGCTATTCCACGTCTGTCAATTTATCCAAAGAAACCCAAAACACTGATTCAAAAATATATGCAACCCTATGTTCATTGCAGTGTTATTTACAATAGACAAGGTATGGAAGCAGCCCAAGTTCCTATCAATAGATAAGTGGATAAAAAAAGCTCTTGTACATTTACACAATGGAATACTATGTGTCCATAAAATAAGGAGATCTTACCTTTTCTGACAGCATGGATGGACCTGGAGAGCATTATGCTAAGTGCTAAGCCAGTCAGAGAAAGACAAGTACCAAATGATTTCACTCTTATGTGCAATCAATTGAACAAAATGAACTAACAAGCAAAATAGATACAGACTCATAAAGAGTGGGCTGAGAGCTATCAAGGGAGAGCTAAGGGGGATAGAGGAATTAAGCAAAAAAAGGGCCCCAAAAAAGAGAAAAAACTCATGGACTTGAACAACAGTGTGGTGATTTCCATGAGGGGGAAGGTGGAGGAGAATGGAAGGGGGAAAAATGATGATGGACAAAGATTCAAATTAAGGGGCAGGAGTGAACAACACACAATACAGTGTACAGAGATGTGTTGTAGAGTTGGACACCTGAAACCTGTTTAATTTTGTTAACCCATGTCACCCCAATAAATTCAACTAAAAAATACCATAGTACATTTACACAATAGAATACTAGTTGGACATAAAAAGGAAAGAAATCTTACTTTTTACAACAGCATGGATGGACCTGAAGAGTATATTATGCTAAGTGAAATAAACCAGTCATAGAAAATCAAATATCACATGACTTCACTTATATGTGAAATCTAATGAACAAAATAAACTAACAAACAAAATAGAAACAGACTCATAGATAATAAAACAGACTGACAGATGTCAGAGGTGAGGGGGATTGCGGTGGCTGGGTGAAAAATGTAAAGGAATTAAGGAAAAAAAACCATAAACACAGACAACAGTATGGTGATTGCAAGAGAGAAAGGGGGTGAGGGGAAGTAGAAGAGAGCAAAGGGGAGATAATGGTGGCAGAAAGAGACTTCACTTTGAGTGGTGAGTACACAATGCAATAATACAGATGATGTGTTATAGAGTTGTACACTTGAAATCTGTTGGCTCTATTAACCAATGTCACTCTGATAAATTCAACTTAAAAAAAAAAAGACTACCCACCGGTGGTGGTGGTGCAGATGGATAAAGCATCAACCCAGAATGCTGAGGTTACTGGCTTGAAATCCCAAGGTCTTAGGCTCTGTGCATGGGCTCATCAGTGCAGGGTCATTGGCATGACTGGGGGATCCTCTGCAAGATCCCAGAGCTCACTAGCTTAGCCCAAAGTGTGCTGGCTTGAGCAAGGGGACACTGCCACAGTCCTGGTCAGGGCATGTACATACTCAATGTACAACTAAAGGGGAAGCAACTACGAGTTGATTCTTCTCACCCTCTATTTCCCTCTCCCTCTCTCTCTCTCTCTATGACTCTCTCTCAAAAAAAAAGAAAGACTACCCAACATTCAGATTATTTAAATAAATAAACTCAAGTCCTGTGGCTCTTAGGAAAAAAAGATATATGAAAAATAAATAAAAGTTTGAAATCCATATTGAAAAAAATAATTTTTTCTTCAATTTTCCTTATTTTGAGTCAGGTTTGTATGAAAGTAAGTAAAATATAGAGAAAAGAGAATAAAATAAGTGATGGTAACCTCTCTGCTTCTGTGACCACACTGGTCAACATGATGTCCCTCCCACCTGCAGATATGTTCCTGTATATCCACTGTGTCCTTGGCCTGAGAATCTCCTCTCCAGCCACCTTCTCAGGGAAGCATTCCTTGACCACCTTTATAGTTAAAGCACTGTTTAAACATCCCTTTGATAGTAATGTCTTCATTCTCAAAGCTTCATTTCAAAGCAAGATATAAAATGAGAATAGGTTTAACCCATGAATGGCAAGTCAGAGGCATGATCTTAAATCTTACTTATTCTCCAAGTTAGGTAAGTGGTGTATAGTGAACTACAGTATAACTTCAAATCTCCTGGCTACCTAGTTCATTTAGTGAAATCCTTGAGTGATTTATTTACCAGTGAATACCCTACAGTGTTAACTCACTTCCCAAAGTACCTATGTTAGGGCACTGCAAGGTCTAGCTGATTTTAAGTGAAACTTCATTGTCTCAAAAATATAAGCATGTAAAATCAGTGGCCATTTGTTTTTTTATTATAACGTTATCCTGTAATAAAAAAATATATATCATAGCACTTAGTCTTCTAACATACAAAGAATTACATTTATAATGTCTTGTTCTTGAGGTCAAGACCTGAGCTGTCCAAAAGTGGTAGCCAGCAGCCACTTGTGGCTACTGAGTACTTGCAATATATCTAGTCAAAACTGAGACATGCCAAAGATACATAGCAGAGTTCAAAATATAGCATGAAAAATATGTAAAGTATCTCACTAGTAACTTTATGTTGATTATGTATTAAAATATTCTTGATACATTGGATTAAATAAAACATTATTAATTTCACCTGTTTCTTATTTTTTAAAATGTGGCTACTAAAAAATGTTTAATTATATATGCGGCTCATATTTTATTTCTATTGAGGAGGGTTTGTTGACAAAAGTCATAATTATAAAGACAGTTCCATAGTGTGTGTTAAGTATCCTGCCACCACACTACTTTCTAATTTTTTAAGCTTATTAGCAGATAAACCTCATAAACAACAGAAGATTAAGCCTAGGTAAATTCAGTTTGTAATAAATAAAATAATAAATCTTATATATGGAGATATTTTCTCTGAACATATGTACCCTAATTTATCAATGTCATCCCATTAAAAGAAAAAAAAGAAGAAAACTAAATCATATATATTAATGGTATCATAGTAGTTCATTAGGAAACACGTTAACCACCTCTTATAATTGTCTTACAAATGATGACCAATAGTATTATTTATATAGTCAAAGTTTACAGATTTTATTTTATATTATTTTATTCCTGTAAATGCTATACTAAATATTATTATAAACAGTTTACTATCTACTAAAAATCTTCATTTGGATATAATAGGCATTTTAAATTCAATATGTCAAAAGTGAAAGCATTACCTTGCTTATAAGAGGCAATTTTCCATGGTGTTTCTGTGTCTCAGAATAGAAGAGAGTGTAATCCTTCAACGCTAAGACCAAGGTTTGGTGAGTTTGCTAATAACCCCCTTAAAGATTGGGAGGACAAGTATATACTGCGCACACAGCATCTACTCGGGCCTTATTCTGTACTACAGGACTTGGGGAACCTATACAAACATAAAGATCATGCTACCTACTTTGCTTTGACAAATACATTACCTAAACCTATCTGCCTGCGCTCATTGTTTCCTTATCACAGGAATCTACAGAAGTGCAGTGAGAGGACCTAGCATCTGACTGCTGCTTAGAAACTATTTAAGATTCCCCTTTTCATGTTCTCAGTCTTCATATAAGCACCACCATCTACTCCTATGCCCAAGTCAGAAACCTAACCATTAATCTTGACGCCTAGCCCTCATTCACCAGCCCCATCATATCCAGTCAGTCACCAAGTTCTAGTTATTCTACCATCTAAAAATTTCTCTAAATCATCTATTTCTCTTTTCATTCTCACTGCCTTTACCCTAGTTCAGGTCATTATCTTCTCTCCTAGCAGCCCACTCTGTGTCACTGCCTCCCCTCCAGTGTTGTCCTACTTCACCAGCTCTTTACATTGTTGCTGAGATGACCCGTTTATGTCATTTCTTTGCCCTCAGGATAGGATCCAAACTTCTTAGCATTACAAGGTATTTCAAGGTGAGAACTTATGTACAGCCTGACTAGGCAGTGGCATAGTGGATAGAGCATCGGACTGGGACTCCGAGGACCCAGGTTCAAAATCCCAAGGTCGCCAGCTTGAGCACGGGCTCATCCGGTTTGAGCAAGGCTCACCAACTTGAGCCCAAGGTTGCTGGCTTGAGCAAGGGATCACTTGGCCTGCTGTAGCCCCCTGGTCAATGCACATATAAGAAAGCAGTCAGGCCCTGGCCGGTTGGCTCAGCGGTAGAGCGTCGGCCTAGCGTGCGGAGGACCCGGGTTCGATTCCCGGCCAGGGCACACAGGAGAAGCGCCCATTTGCTTCTCCACCCCTCCGCCGCGCTTTCCTCTCTGTCTCTCTCTTCCCCTCCCGCAGCCAAGGCTCCATTGGAGCAAAGATGGCCCGGGCGCTGGGGATGGCTCCTTGGCCTCTGCCTCAGGCGCTAGAGTGGCTCTGGTCGCAATATGGCGACGCCCAGGATGGGCAGAGCATCGCCCCCTGGTGGGCAGAGCATCGCCCCTGGTGGGCGTGCCGGGTGGATCCCGGTCGGGCGCATGCGGGAGTCTGTCTGACTGTCTCTCCCCGTTTCCAGCTTCAGAAATGAAAAAAAAAAAAAAAAAAAAAAAAAAAAGAAAGCAGTCAATGGACAACTAAGGTGCCGCAACGAAGAATTGATGCTTCTCATCTTTCTCTCTTCCTGTCTATCTGTCCCTCTCTCTGACTTTGTCTGTCACAAAAAAAAATAAAAAAAAATTAAAAAAATTAAAAAAACTTATATACAATGTTTTTTGAAATTCCATTTGTGATTATATCACCTGAGGTAGGAAGGGAAAGGACAAAAAGAAAGATTAGCCCACTTCTAACATAAAAGACTGGAGCAAAGAATAAATCAGGTGTAGTAGAGTTTAGTGGATTTGTCATAGTTCCCCTCTAACTTAATCATGAATATTTTAGCTCAATTGAATTCAATGACTTCCTCTATTTGAACTGGTAACCTAAAAGGAGTCCAACATAGTCAAGAAGGGCCATGACTATTTTATTCAATGCTAGTCATATTTATTCTGAAAAGAGTATGTACAAGCTATAATCAAATACTGCCTTCTTATGGCTAGACTTGGGATGGGTGATTGGTATCATCTTGTTGTCTCTCTGTCTCTTTAAATGGCACTCAATAAAAAAGCCTCTTTCCCTTTTAAATGCCTGGTGTTAATCATGCTTAATTCAGATAAATCATGATGATTGGCCTTAGGAAAATTCCAGTGAGCTTCATCCTGGATTTTTGTCTGGTTTAGCTCTTCTTCTTCTTCTCTGACTCGTAGAGATAAATGTCTTTGCTATGTGTTTACTCATGGTTTAGCATTTAAAACACCGAATTAAAATTATTTATATATTTTTTATCTCTCCAATAACCAATAACAGTGTATTGGTTGAAGACAGTGTATGTAGCTCATTACTGTGTGCTTAATGCTAACATTATGTCTGGCATATAATAGGTATTCAATAAATGTTTTGTCTAAATAATTAATCAGGTCAGATTTTTTATATTATAAAGGGAATTTTAATCTTGGGGATAAAATGAGGGGATTTAGGTGGTAGAGTTTCCCTTACCTCCTATTACATGTTCACATGCATACATACACTGACAAGCCATATCAATGATGTTTGCCCTAATATCAATAGCCCTCCTACTCCTAGGTGTAGAGTTTTACCACTACATGTTAAGCAGGATTTAATGTAATTCCTACATAAATCAAGTCTGTTTCCAAGCCAGGAGCACTAAGATGATAAAAGATGACACCTTAACTGGACAATTTCTTCACCAACTTTTAAAGTCAAAGTTCTTCATATTTGCCTAATATCCTGTCCAAAGAGCTAAGAGGTATTTCTCTTCTCTGGTTCTAAATTTGAAAAGAGAAGCTTAGAAAGCTGCTAAGCTTTCTTCCAAGATCTTACCTAGAGCAGTCAACATATCTCCTTCACAAAATAAAAAGAGACAGAACTTTAAGACTCTGGTCCACCACAGCAGGTTTTAAGAATGCCTATGATCCCAGGAGCGTGAATAGCTGAGACACTAGGTCCCTGGAATTTACTAGTTCATTACCCAGTATAAGTTTTTCAGAATTTCTTTTGGCCAATATCTGAACCGTCAGCTATAAAATGATTTTAAGTAAGTATTTTCTGGCCTGGTTGTTTTAGAATATAGAAACCAAAGTTCCTAAACACACAGAGCATTTTCCTTCACATAAAGAATATCTTTGCCCTGGCTGGTTGGCTCAGCGATAGAGCATAGATCCAGTGTGTGGAAGTCCCAGGCTTGATTCCCAGGGACATACAGAAGAAGTGACCATCTGCTTTTCTACCCCTCCCTCTCTCTTCTCTCTCTGTCTCTTCCCTGACAGCCATGGCTCAGTTGGAGTAAGTTGGCCCTTGGTGCTGAAGATGGCTCCATTGCCTCACCTCAGGCACTAAAATAGCTTGGTTTCAGAGCAATGGAGCAACAGCCTGAGATGGGCAGATCAATGCCCTATAGAGGGCTTGCTGGGTGGATCCCAGTCAGGGTGCATGCAGGAGTCTGTCTCTCTGCCTCCCCACTTCTAACTTAAGGCGAAAAAAAAAAAAAGAATATCTTCACCTTTGGAGATAAATCTAGGTTCCAGTAATGACTCAGCAACTTGCTATGTGACCCTGGAGTAATCATTTAAAATGTGCTGAGCCTCAGCCTCCTATTTGTTGTAAGGATTAATTAAATAACATTACAATGTGCCTATAACATTACCCACTATACTGTTAATCCTCAATAAATGAAAGCTATAATTTTTTTTTCCTGAAGTTGGAAACAGGAGGCAGTCAGACAGACTCCCGCATGTGCTCGACCAGGATCCACCCAGCATGCCCAACAGGGGGCGATGCTCTGCCCATCTGGGGTATTGCTCTGTTGTAACCAGGGCCATTCTAGCGCCTGAGGCAGAGGTCATGGAGCCATCCTCAGCGCCCGGGCCAACTTTGCTCCAATGGAGCCTCCGCTGCAGGAGGGGAAAAGAAAGACAGAAAGGAAGGAGAGGGGGAAGGGTGGAGAAGCAGATGGGCGTGCCCTGGCCGGGATCAAACCCAGGACTCCTGCACGCCAGGCCGACGCTCTACCACTGAGCCAACCAGCCAGGGCTGATAGCTATAATTTTTCATAAGGTTTTTTATAACAGGGATTAACAAACTATAGCCCAGAGGCTAAATCTGCCTACCACCTGTCTTTTTATTTTTTTTTTGCTTTTTATTTATTCATTTTAGAGAGAAGAGACGGAGAGGGAGGGAGGGAGGGAGGGAGAGAGAGAGGGAGAGGGAGAGGGAGAGGGAGAGGGAGAGAGAGAGAGAGAGAGAGAGAGAGAGAGAGAGAGAGAAAGGGTGGGAGGAGCAGGAAGAATCAACTCCCATATGTGCCTTGACCAGGGAATCCAGGATTTCGAACCAGCAACCTCAGCATTCTAGTTTGATGCTTTATCCACTGCACCACTACAGGTAAGGTGCCTAACATCTGTTTTTATAAATAACACAGCCACAATCATTTGTTTATTACTGTCTATGACTACTTCTGCCCTATAATGACAGACTGAATAGCAAACAGAGTCATGACAGAGTTACAACAGAAACCATATGACCTACAAAACTTAAAATATTTACTATCTGGCCCTTTACAGAAAAAAACTTTCTAACCCATACAGTAAGTCCTCACTGAGCATGTCACTGAGGTTCTGTGACTTGAAACAAAATGACATATTACAAAACCAGTTTACCACAGGCTAACTGATAAACACAAGAGTTAAAATCCTAAACATCTCATCAACATTTTATCATAACAAAATGACATTGAACAGAATGATGTTATTTGAGGACCTTCTGTACTTATAATACAAATTTCACTACAACTTCTAAAATAATATTATCTTCTTTTACACCATTAATAAATCAACTAAGCTTTCCTGGATTTCTGTTCCTAAGATCCAAATTACCTGACAAAATAGATCAAAACTGATTTGATAGTGTGAAAAAAACTGCGAGGCATTTTAAGGGTCTTTAGTATACTAAAAACTTTGTCATTAAATGTAGTATATTCAGTCTTACAAAGAAAATGGCTCATCTCGTGGCTCTTTCTCTTCTTCTATCCTCAATAGTGACTAGATGTGGCTGGAAAAAAAGTCTGATAAAGATGGCCATGCAAAATTCAACTTTGACTAACAACCTGATAGCTTTAGTATACTACCTGAATTGCTCTCTTCTAGGCTTAATGAAAAAGACAGTAATTGTATCAGTCAGGGTTCTCCAGAGAAATAGAATCAATAGAGAAGAGAAATACATTCATAAAGCGATTTAATGAAATGAATTGGTTCAAGTGATTATGCAGGCTGAGAAGTCCCCAGACCTGCAGTCAGCAACCTGCAGCTTCAGGGAACTCAATGATGTAGCTGCAATCCAAGTCAAAACACCTGAAAACCAGAAGAGCCAATGTGTAAGTCTGTGATGGCGAATCTTTTTATAAAAACCGCCCACTTTTGCAGTGTGGGAGGGACCAGGTTGACCAGCACTGCAAAAGTGGGTGGTTTTTATAAAAAGGTTCGCCATCATGGGTATAAGTTCTAGTCTGAAAGCCAGCAAACTCAGACCCAACATGAGCCAATTTTTCATTTCCACTCCAAAAAGAAAAGAACTATGTGTCAGCTCAGGCAAAAGAGGTTCTTTCTTATTTATTCATTCCATTGGATTAATATGTTTAACTGATGGATGAAGCCCACCTTCGTTAGGGAGAGCAATCTTCTTTACTCAGTTTACTCATTCAAATATTATCTCATCCAGAAAAACCCTCACAGACACATTCATAATAATGTTTCAACAAATATCTTAGCACCTCATGGCAGTCAAATTAAAACATAAAAGTAATTATCACAATAGGCAGACAGCTAAGAACCAAACATTTCTATAAGTAGAAAATATAAGATGCTTTTATATAAAAGTTATATTCTTGAAAGACTCTTTTATTGCTGCTACATAAATGGATACAAAAATTAGGGTTTTAAAAAATACATGAAATATCTAAGGAAGCATTCTACACACTAGAAAACTAGGATTCAGTGTTAGAATTAGTATTTCCTGACTAAAATTACAATTATGTAAATAAGCATATTTATAATAGAAGGTAAAATTTATGCAGAGCTTCTTGAAAACAACAGGTTGTATGCTATATTATACTCTTTTCTGGAATGCATCATAAAGTAGACCACACCAAAAACTCATTAGATTTTAATAGTCTAGTATTTACCAAAACTTTTTTTTTGAACTAACACTCCAAACACTTTATATAATTATTAAGGCCTAGTTATAACAACAGTGTAGATCATCTTGCTTTTCTCCTTCTTTATTCCAAAAACTCAGTGGAAAAATGTCTATGAACCCTGTAAAATATAGACACCAGAGCATTCATTAACTATATTTTCTTAATTTTCACCTTTTAATGTATTTATTAAACCTAACATTTCTTCACCTTTGAATGCTTTAGAGATAATATAAATGTATTATGTTACAGAAAGTAATCAGTTATAGACAATTTATTGTAAATCTTACCAAACTTTATAAAAATTCTATTGTAAGTCTTACTACTTTATATAAAGGAAGAGTAAGTGCTTTTACAGAATTACAATATTTTCTGCTAGACTGCTTTGATTCCAGTAGAGTAAACACAAGCTACAAAATTCTATTTCCAGAGACCTGCTGCTATTACTAATTATAGGTTTGTATAAACAAGAAAATATCTGTTTAAGCTGTGTACTAAGACCAATATCAAATAGTTGGACTGAAAGGCACCAAATGGAAACAAGTTTGTAAAGACCCTTTGCCTTCTATATGTTCTTTACCAAAAAGAAATAAAAGACAAAATCTCTTTTCTATATTTCTGGGAGATCAGTGGTCCAACCTAGAATTTCAGTAGATAGTTCTGATAGACTATCAAGACAGGTTGTGAATAAACTCTGATAATCTCAAAAAAATTGCTTTGCAGTTTGTCATCTATTAAGCACCTTCTAAACACAGCTGTTCATTTTATAACTCTTTTCTAGAATTTTAAGTTAGGAATGGATGACTTTTCATGAGGATTCTGTATATCCTAAACTTTTTAATGTCTGAATTTAGCAAAATCCAAATAACATTTGGTCAAAGCTCACATTAACCCATTTCTCAAATTTTGTACGCAGGTACATTTAAAAAGCAATTTGTTTCGTGAATTTTTGGTTCAATTACACTTCACTCATTAAAAGTGTTTGTTTGTTTGTTTAAGTGAGAGGAGGGGAGATAGTAAGACAGACTCCAGCATGTGCCCTGACCAGGATCCACCTGGCAACCCCATCTGGGGCTAATGCTCTACAACCAAGCTATCCTCAGCACCCAGGGCTGACGCTCAAACCAATCGAGCCACTAGCTGCAAGAGGGGAAGAGAGAGAGAAGGGTTTGAAGGAGGGGAAGAGAAGCAGATAGTTGCTTCTCATGTGTGCCCTGAGTGGGGATCACGTGCCAGGCTGACGCTCTATCCACTGAGCCAACCAGCCAGGGCCAAAAGGTTGTTTTTTTATGAGTTCTCTAAAGTGCTTTATAAGGTTTGGTTTTATAAGCACTTTAAAACATCAATTTTGAAGAGAGAAAGTTGTTCTAAAAACTTGCACCTCAAAATTACTAATATGGTTTGAATAGAGTCTACACTTTGCAAAATACTTCCATTCCCTCACCTAACTTTTCTTTAACATTTATAACTCTACAGGCCCAGATATAGTAAATGATATATATCACCTTACCTAGGCAGCATTTCCAAAACTGTGTTCTGTGGAACACTAGTGTTTCAAGAGATGTCCAGAGGTGTTCATGGGTAGAAAGTGGTTAGGACTGGTAGTCAAAAAAGTATGGGAGGCCCTGGTCGGTTGGCTCAGCGGTAGAGCGTCGGCCTGGCGTGTGGGGGGACCCGGGTTCGATTCCCGGCCAGGGCACATAGGAGAAGCGCCCATTTGCTTCTCCACCCCCACCCTCCTTCCTCTCTGTCTCTCTCTTCCCCTCCCGCAGCCAAGGCTCCATTGGAGCAAAGATGGCCGGGGCGCTGGGGATGGCTCCTTGGCCTCTGCCCCAGGCGCTAGAGTGGCTCTGGTCGCGGCAGAGCGACGCCCCGGAGGGGCAGAGCATCGCCCCCTGGTGGGCAGAGCATCGCCCCTGGTGGGCGTGCCGGGTGGATCCCGGTCGGGCACATGCGGGAGTCTGTCTGACTGTCTCTCCCCGTTTCTAGCTTCAGAAAAATACAAAAAAAAAAAAAAAAGCAATGTTTCCCAACCTTATTAATAATGGAACTCTTTTAGCAGACATCTTAAGACATTATTAACGTTCTGTAAAAAAAAATTTGGAAAGCTGATCTACGTGGTCTCAACACTAAGAAGGTGCTTGCATTTATAGACTCCCATTTTCTTCTGTCACTGTCAATGTGATAATCTTGCAAACATTTCCAAGAACATAGCCCAGTTATTTAAAAGATACTCCTAGTTAAGGCATTTTAACAAGATAGAAACAAATTGTAAATCTGAATTTTGATTAACATAATGATGACAACCTGGCAACTATATTAAAAAGATTATCTAAATTTAATACACAAAGTTTTTTAGAGAAGGTCTTTGAAGAAAACTGACAGTGACAGATTCTTGGTGAATTAAAAGTATACTATATAGTCATTTCTTGATCATTACAACAAACTTTAATTCTCAATTGGCTCTCCTATCACTAAGCATATATCAGAATATTTCCCTTTTCCCTACCAAGCACATGGGGTATGCTGAGCAAATACAAAGTAATTTAAATATTAACCTTATCATCACATGATTTTGGCATTATTAAGCATACTTGAGGGCAGTAGGCCCTCAACTTTGCTTATGGCTGAAGTTCTAAAGGAAAAGACTTCACTGACATGCATTTACATAACTGTAAGGTAGTTCTGCTGTGTCTCAAATTCACATAATGCATTTCAAAGACCACTGGAAATTAACTTAGAATTACCTAGTGTTTTTTATAATGCATGCCATTTCTTGCCTTCAAGTATAAAGATAACTAAAAGACATCACTATTAAACATATACTGGTTTAAAACAATATATTATACTATAATGTAGATAGAATACATCATAACTTTTTTTAAATTCATAGATATTTTTAGCAAAAGTACAAAAACTAATAATACAGTTACTCTTAAAGAGCATTAAACAAAACTCTTTGTTTGTCAACAAATTCACAAGAACTTTTACTGCCACCTATGAAGAATTAACTGCTATAGGAATTGCCCTCCAATTATAAGTATTAGAAAATTGGATAAAATAGAGGAAACAAAAGTTTTCAAACATTAGATAACAGGCATCATAGACCTATGATATCTGAAAGAAGGAAAACAAACTATATAGTTGAGTCCTCCAGGGTTTCAGAGTAGAGACATAGAACTCAAACACAAACCAGCTGGAGCTTCAGAAGACAGAGACAGGCATCTGAGTAAACTGAAACTAGAATTGTGGGGCAGACTATCAGACAAGAGCAAGCAAAAGAGAAAGAGCTCGGAGGATCTGCAGGGGGTCTTTGCAAATCTTTGGCTGAATATTGATCTTCATTTGCATGAAGTGAAACTCAAGGCTGAAGAAAGAAAAACCAGAAATCAGTACTCAAACAATTCCCATAGTCACATTGAACTAAGAATAATTTGTACACGCCAGAGTGGAGAGACAACATACTACATGAGGTCTCAATAGAGTCAGCAGAGAGACTAATTTAGTGAGTCTAAGTGAGAGTAACTTACCTAGACTAAAGGTTTCTCTGGAACCCCTAACAAAGCTTTAATAAAATTCATTATGTTCAGCATCTGATCAGAAAAGATTGCAAGATAGCAGGGCAATATGACCTATAACCAGATAAAAAGCAATCACAGAAACCTGGAGGCCCTGTCCAGTAAGCCTGCGTGGTTAGCACTGTTCCGAAGCGCAGAAGCTGCCGGTTTGATCCTCCGTCAGGGCACGTACAGGAACAGACTGATGTTCCTGTCTCTCTCTCTCTCTCTCTCTCTCTCTCTCTTTCTCTCTCTCTCTTTCTTCCACTCTCCCTTTCTCTCTCTCTTCCTCTCTCCCTCTCTCTCTCTCTCTCTCTCTTCCTCTCTCCCTCTCTCTCAAAAAATCAATAAATAAAGTAAAAAAAAGAAAACTGGAGAAAAAATATGAATGACTGAGATGGTAGAATTAGCAGAAAGGGAGATTAAACAACTACTATAAATATTTTGCACATGTTCAAGAATTTAGTGGAAAACATGAACATATTGAAAAAAGAAATATGATATTCTTTTTTTCTAGAAATAAAAATTATAAAATCTGAAATGAAAATTACACTGAGTGGGATAGACACAGAATAAAAATCCCAGAAAAAAAGTAGTAAATTTGAAGACAGCATAGAAACTATTCAAAGTGACACAAAAATAGAAAAAAAGAAATGAATAGAGCCTCAGTTACCTGTGGAAAAATATCATGCAGACTAA
Organism: Saccopteryx leptura; assembly: GCF_036850995.1. Taxonomy (NCBI): domain Eukaryota; kingdom Metazoa; phylum Chordata; class Mammalia; order Chiroptera; family Emballonuridae; genus Saccopteryx; species Saccopteryx leptura. The sequence continues at coordinate 150,151,894 of NC_089506.1, forward strand.
TATGCATGTTGTTGGGGTCCCATAAGAAAAGGAGAAAGGAGAGAAAAATATTTTTTTAAATTATCACCATAACTTTTCTAACTTTGGTAAAATAAAATACATATATATATATCCAATGATGCAAGAAACTCAAGAAATCCTGAACAGAATAAACCTATACAAAACCACACATAATCACAATAAACCACAACATAATCAAATTGTCAGAAACAAGAAATAAATTGAAAATCTTAAAAGCAGACAGAAAAAAGACATTTTGTGCAGGAAAATAAAGACAAGAATGTCAGAGGATGGCTAATCAAAAACTAGGCAAGTCATAAGACAAATACAATGACATCTCCAAGGTACTGAAAAAAATACATTCTACACAAAAATATATATTTAAAAAATTAAGCCCTGGCCGGTTGGCTCAGCGGTAGAGCGTCGGCCTAGCGTGCAGAGGACCCGGGTTCAATTCCCGGCCAGGGCACATAGGAGAAGCGCCCATTTGCTTCTCCACCCCTCCGCCACGCTTTCCTCTCTGTCCCTCTTTTCCCCTCCTGCAGCCAAGGCTCCATTGGAGCAAAGATGGCCCGGGCGCTGGGGATGGCTCTGTGGCCTCTGCCTCAGGCGCTAGAGTGGCTCTGGTCGCAACATGGCGAAGCCCAGGATAGGCAGAGCATCGCCCCCTGGTGGGCAGAGCGTCGCCCCATGGTGGGCGTGCCGGGTGGATCCCGGTCGGGCGCATGCGGGAGTCTGTCTGACTGTCTCTCCCTGTTTCCAGCTTCAGAAAAATGGAAAAAAAAAAAAAAGTAAAGGCAATATCAAGACCCTTTCTAGACAGGTAAATACTTATAGAAATCAATGCTAGCAAACTGGCACTATTAAAATTTTAAAGTAAGGTCTTTATGCTGAAGAATGAAATGATACCAAAAGGAAATGTAGTTTTATACAAAGGAATGGAAAGTATCAGAAGTGAATAAAAATAACAGACAAATTTTTCTCATTTTTAGTCTCTTTAAAGATAACTGAATACTTTAGGCAAAAACTACTGGAATGCATAATAGGGTTTATAAAATATGAAGGAGTAAACTATATGACAATAATATCGTTGTGAGGTATTTACTCTGTATGTGAAGTGGTATAATATTTTAAGGTAGAGTGTGATAAGTCAAAGACATATATTTTAAATCTACAGTAATCATTATAAAAATTAAAAGAGGTATACAGCTAATAAATCAATAGGATAGAAGATGAGACAAATAGAAAAAATAGGAAGATGATAGATTTATAGTAACATATCAATAATTAAATTAGAGACTGTCAGACTGGATTCAAAAAGAAGAAAAAATAAACTTATTTTAAATATAAAAACATACATGGGTTAAAAGTGACAAGTGCAAGTAGATAGAGCATATAAATACTCATCAAAAGAAAGCTGCAGAGTCTGTATTGATATCAGATTAGGCAGACTTCAGATCAAGGAATATTACCAGGGATAAAATAAACATTTCATAATGATAAAGGAGTTACTGCATCAAGAACAAATAGCAACCTTAAGTGTGTATGCACCTAAATCAAAATGTATAGAAAAACTAGATATCTCTGCTATTATAAGTAAAGATTTCAAGCTCCTCTCTCAGTAATCAGATAGAACAACTACAAAGAAAGCCACTAAGCCTAACAGTATTCACCAACTGGACCTAAATGACATGTATAGAACCAACAACATAACTACCAAAGCAGAATACACATTATTTTTGAGTATATATAAAATATTTGCCAAAACAGCTCATACACTAGGCCAGAAAAAATGTTTTACCCCTGGCCAGTTGGCTTAGTTGTAGAGCGTTGGCCCAGCATTTAAATGTCCCAGGTTCGATTCCCAGTCAGGGCACACAGGAGAAATACCCATCTGCTTCTCCAACTTTCCCCCTCTTGCTTCTCTCTCTCTCTCTCTCTCTCTCACCCTCCCCTCCTGCAGCTATGGCTCAATTGGAGCAAGTTCGCCCCAGGCCCTAGGATGGCTCTATGGACTCTGCCTCAGGAACTAAGGAAAGCTCATTTGCTGAGCAACAGAACAATGTCACAGATGTGCAGAGCATCACTCCCTAGAGGGCTTGCTGCATGGATCCCAGTCAGGGTGCATGTAGAAGTCTGTCTCTGTCTCCCCTCTTCTCACTAAATTTTTAATTAAAAAGTTTTAATAAATTTAAAAGAATTGACATGCAAAGTTCCCTGGACACAATAGGATTGAAACTAGACATTAATAACAACAAAATATTTGAAGTACCTCAGATATTTGGTAACTTCAAAATACACTTTAAATAACCTATGAGTCAAAAAGGAATCACAAATTATAAAATATTTTTTAATAAAAATGAAAACACATCATATCAATATTAGTTGAATAAAGCTAAAGCAGTGCTTATAAGAAATTTTATAGCATTAAATATTATTTTAGAAAAAAATTACTCAATGATCTAAGATTCTATGTTATGAAACAAGAATAAAAGTACAAAGTAAATCCAAAATTAGCAAAAGGAAAATAAAAGTAAAAGAAATCAAAACAAGAGTAGAAAGCAGTAAAGTAAAAGAAAGGCTAACAGAAATTCAACAAAATAAAAAGCTGCCTCTTTGGAAAGGCTGATTAAATTGATAAACTAGCTAGACTGGTCAAGAAAAAAATTACCAGTAACAGAAATCACCACAGATATAACAGACAAAAGTGGTAATAAGGCTATAAATTTTTTTTTTTCTTTATTTTTCTGAAGCTGGAAACAGGGAGAGACAGTCAGACAGACTCCCGCATGCGCCCGACCGGGATCCACCCGGCACGCCCACCAGGGGCGACGCTCTGCCCACCAGGGGGCGATGCTCTGCCCCTCCGGGGCGTCGCTCTGCCGCGACCAGAGCCACTCTAGCGCCTGGGGCAGAGGCCAAGGAGCCATCCCCAGCACCCGGGCCATCTTTGCTCCAATGGAGCCTTGGCTGCGGGAGGGGAAGAGAGAGACAGAGAGGAAGGAGGGGGTGGGGGTGGAGAAGCAAATGGGCGCTTCTCCTATGTGCCCTGGCCGGGAATTGAACCCAGGTCCCCCGCACGCCAGGCCGACACTCTACCACTGAGCCAACCGGCCAGGGCCAGGCTATAAATTATTTTATGCCAGTAAGCTTGAAAACTTAGATGAAATGAATAAATTCCCTGAAAAAAATACATTACCAAAGCTGAGTAGTCCTACATCTTTGAAAACCCTACCACAAGCCCTGGCTGGTTAGCTCAGCAGTGGAGCATCAGCCCGGTATGTGGAAGTCCCGGGTTCAATTCCTGGTCAGGGCACATAGGAGAAGCACCCATCTGCTTCTCCACCCCTCCCCCTCTCCTTCTTCTCTATCTCTCTCTTTCCCTCCCACAGCCAAGGCCCTATTGGAGCAGGGTTGGCCCGGGACTAAGGATGGCTCCATGGCCTCTGCCTCAGGTGCCAGGATGGCTATGGTCACAGCAGAGCAACAACCCAGATGGGCGGAGCATCACCCCCTGGTGGGCATGCCGGGTGGATCCCGGTCGGGTGCATGTGGGAGTCTGTTTCTCTGCCTCCCGCTTCTTACTTCAGAAAAATACCAAAAATTAAAAATAATAAAATAAAAACCTTTCTACAAAGGAAACTCCAGGTCTAGATGGCTTCACTGACAGGTTCTCCCAAACATTTAAGGTATAAATATCAACTCCACACAATCTCTTCCAGAAAATGGAAGCAGAGGAAACACTTCCCAATTCCTTCTATAAAGCTAAATAATATTACTGCGAGAAAAACACTTACCAATACCTATTAAGAATAAGAAACTCAGAAAATCCTTAACAGAACTTTAGCAAATTAAAACCTACAATATATAAAAAGGATAATATATAATGATCAAGTAGACTTTATCACACAAATACAAGTCAGTTTTGTATTCAAAATCAATGTAATTAATTAATCATATTAACTAAACACATACACACTTATCACAAAAAGATCTTCTCAAAAGATATAGAAATGCATTTGTTCCAGAAATATAAGGTTTAATTTTTGAAAAAATCAATTAATGTGATTCACCATGTTAACAACATGTAGAAAAAGTATTTGACAAAACTCAGCTACCATTCATAATAAACTCTCAGCAAACTAGGAATAAAAAGGAGTATCCCCAACCTGATAAAACCTTTAGAAAAAAACTTACGCCCTGGCCGGTTGGCTCAGCGGTAGAGCGTCGGCCTAGCGTGCAGAGGACCCGGGTTCAATTCCCGGCCAGGGCACACAGGAGAAGCGCCCATTTGCTTCTCCACCCCTCCGCCGCGCCTTCCTCTCTGTCTCTCTCTTCCCCTCCCGCAGCCAAGGCTCCATTGGAGCAAAGATGGCCCGGGCGCTGGGGATGGCTCTGTGGCCTCTGCCTCAGGTGCTAGAGTGGCTCTGGTCGCAACATGGCGACGCCCAGGATGGGCAGAGCATCACCCCCTGGTGGGCAGAGCATCGCCCCATGGTGGGCGTGCCGGGTGGATCCCGGTCGGGCGCATGCGGGAGTCTGTCTGACTGTCTCTCCCTGTTTCCAGCTTCAGAAAAATGCAAAAAAAAAAAAAAAAAATACTTACAATTAATGTCATACCTACAAGAAAAAGACTAATATAGCAAACAAACAAGGACATCTGCTCTAACCACTTCTACTCAACATCATGCTGGTGTTCCTAGGAAAAAATAATAACAGGCAGAAAAATTAGAAAAAAGCAACATTGTATTTTTGATAAATAACATGATTATGTATTATTATTATTATTATTATTATTATGTAAAGAAATCTACAAAAACTAACAAACAAAAATTTACCAGAATGAACTAATGAGTTTAATTATCCAAGGTCCTAAAATACAAAATAAATGTTCAAAATTCAATTTTATTTCTTCATACTAATAATTGGAAACTGATATTCAAAAAAAAGAATCATTTACAATAGCATAAAACAATTAGGAATTAATTTAACAAAGAGTGTCTAAGATCTGTAGATATATATAAAGAGATATACCATGTTTATTATCAAAAGATTCAATAACATTTAAGATGTCAATTCTCCCCAAACTAATCTGTAGTTTGAAAATCATAGTAAGCCCTATTGTAGAAATTGACAAGCTTATTTTAAAATTTATATGAAAATACAGAATACCTACTATAGCTAAAACAATTTTTAAAAAATTTTTGAGGACTTATACTATTCTATTTCTAGACTATGATAACCAAATAGTGTAACACTTGTTTAAAGATATACATCAATGGTACAGAACACAATTCAGAATATACCTATGATTAATTTTCAACAAATGCATCCTAGTAATGCAGCAGAGAAAGAGTAGCCTCTTTTACAAAGAGAGCTGGAACAACTAGACAGTCATATGTGAAAAAAATAAAACTTTACCCTTACCTCATACTTTATATTAAAATCAACCCAAAATGGACCACAGACTTAAATGAAAGAGCAAAAACGATAAAATTTCTAGAAGAAAACATTGTAAGCTTAAGAAAACTTTATGAGCTTGATGTAAATTTGTGTGATAGGATACAAAAGACCTGAACCATAAACAAAAGGAAATCAGCAAATTCATCATCAAAAATAAAAACTTTCGCTATTCCAAACACATGTTCAGAAAATGGGAGAAAATATTTATGAAAGATTTATCTGATAAAGGACTTAATCCATAATACATAAAACTTATACTACTCAAGAAAACAACTCAATTTTTTTATTTCTTTTTTGAGTGAGAGGAGGGGAGATAGAGAGACAGAATTCCACTTGCACCTCCACTGGGATCAACCCAGCAACCGCCCTCTGGGGCCAATGATGCTCAAATCAACCGAGCTATTTTTAGCAACTGAGGTAGACACTTGGACCATTAAGCTATCCTCAGCACCCAATGCCTGACACTCAACCAACAGAGCAACTGCCTGCAGGAGGGGAACAGGGAGAGAAGGGGAAGAGGGAGAGAAGGGGTTGCTTCTCCTGTGTGCCCTGACAGGGAATCAAACCGCAGTATGTCCATACGCTGGGCCAACGCTCTATCCACTGAGCCAAATGGCCAGGACCAACTCAATTTTTAGAAATAGAGAAAAGATTTAAACAGACATGTCTCAAAAAAATATATATGTATATAAAAGTAAAAAAATAAGCACATGAGGAGGGCGGTGGGGAAATAAAATAAATAAATAAGCATATAAAAAGATGCTCAATATCATTATTCACTAGGAAAATACAAATTAAAACCACAAAGAGAGATAACTAGAGATAATATATAGTCACTAGAATGACTAAAATTAAAATAATAACATCAAATTATAGGACTGGAGCTACCAAACTTTAATATATTGCTAATGGGAATGTAAAATGACACAATCACTTTGGAAAACAGCTTAAATTATACATTTAAAATTGGTGAGCTCTATATGTTATTTATACCTTAATAAAGCTGAGTTTAAAAAATCAACTTGAGGCCCTGGCCGGTTGGATCAGTGGTAGAGCATCGGCCTGGCATGCAGGAGTCCCGGGTTCGATTCCCGGCCAGGGCACACAGAAGAAGCGCCCATCTGCTTCTCCACCCCTCCCCCTCTCCTTCCTCTCTGTCTCTCTTCCCCTCCCGCAGCCGAGGCTCCATTGGAGCAAAGATGGCCCGGGCGCTGAGGGTGGCTCTGTGGCCTCTGCCTCAGGCGCTAGAGTGGCTCTAGTAGCGGCAGAGCGATGCCTCAAGATGGGCAGAGCATCGCCCCCTGGTGGGCATGCCAGGTGGATCCTGGTCAGGCGCATGCGGGAGTCTGTCTGACTGCCTCCCCGTTTCCAGCTTCGGAAAAATACAAAAAAAAAAAAAAAATCAACTTGACAAAATGTTTTTAAATAATTAAAATAAAATTCTAATAATTTCTTGTAGTGGTTTAACATTTTTAAAATACTAGCCAATATTTCCCCTATCGTTCTTGGCTTCTTCATCCAAGCAACAGATAAGCTCACCTTGCCTCAGGAAAAGCAGTGTCAGCAGAAATCAGAAATAAAGAGTCTTTCTTGAGCTATGAATTTCAAAATCCTGGGCTTTGAAAATAATGGAAATAACTCAGAACATATGCTTACCAAAAACAGGTAAATAATAAAAACAAAAAAGAATGCAGGAACTGGAGTGAGCAAACACTGTAAGGAGCAACTAACTATGCAGCTCCAGCTAATTTTACTATGAAGAAATTTGGTACCAGTGGTCATAGAACGTTTTTCCCAAAAAAGATATATGAAGATTCATACATTTATGTTAATTTTCCCAATTTTTGAAATACTTCTCAAGCAAAAAGCATTTCTGGAGGTCAAACTCAGTCCATGGATTTACAACATCAGGCACAGAAAATGAATTTTAAAAAAAAAAAAAGACTCTCACCCTCCTGACTTGAAGAAAACTCCCTGGAAGAGAGAAGAGTCAAAAGAACAATGGATAGACACTTTTACAAGAGAACAGAGGCAATGTGCACCCAGTGTCCTCGGTACAGACTCAGGGATCAGGATGATCACATAGAATTGGATGGATAATTTGAGGCAAACAAGGCCTTGTAGAGTTTCCCAGTCCCCACCCAGCACCAGAAAGACAAGTGGCACTCTGAGGGAATTCTCCACATCTTAGTGGAGTCTGGGGACCACAGAAGATTACAACATAATCAACAGCATGGAAATTGCAGAAAGAGTTGCTCTGCTAGCAGAAACTTTGTGGATGAGAATGAGGGATAAGTCAGCAGCAATGTGTGATAACAACTAACTTCAGAACAAAATAAAGGATGAAAATTTCTACAGGTGCCACTACCATGGAAAGATGAAGATGTTTAGTAGGATCCACCATCCCAACTCAAGAATTAGAGCATCAGTCTGACCAAGTGGTGGCACAATGGATAGAGCACTGGCCTGGGATGCTGAGGACCCAGGTTCGAAACCCCAAGGTCACCAGCTTGAGCGCAGGCTCATCTGGCTTGAGCACAGGCTCACCAGCTTGAGCACTGGGTCACTAACTTGAGTGTGGGGTAATAGATATGATCCCATGGTCCCTAGCTTGAAGCTCAAGGTTGCTAACTTGAGCCCAAGGTCACTGGCTTGAGCAAGGGGTCACTGGCTCAGCTGGAGTCCCCCAGTTAAGGCACATATGAGAAAGCAATCAATTAATAACTAAAGTGCCGCAACAAAGAATCGATGCTTCTCATCTCTCTCCCTTCCCGACTAACTGTTCCCGTCTGTCTCTGTCTCTCTTTCTCTCTTAAAATAAATTACAGCACTAGGAAAAGGTAAGTGATCCCTCATTAACATTAAAATTTCAGCCATCTGTGCAGAATATGGCCTCAAAATAGAAACTAAGTTATAAAATATAATAAAAAATATTTTCCTTGAACATTTGACATTGTAGACTGAGATGTATTCCATAGGATGCTGTACCAAGAAGGTTATTAAGAGAAGGGGGAATAATTTTATTTTGATTACTTTCTTTTGATGAGTTTGCCAAATAAATATTGGATTTAATCATTGCCCTACAGATAGGCCACAGGAGCATAAGACTTGGATCACTACTACTCAATAGACTACAGAACTAAGCTCTGCAGATGACCGCTGTAACAATTTTATAAGACAAACTCAGTTATCAAGCCATATATTTAGTTTCTCAAACTCATTTTCAAGAATACATTGTTTTAAGGCAAGTCTAAATAATTGGTAACACTGAACAAAGTGAGTAAAAATCATTTATTCTGAAATGATTTAAATAAATACAGTAACAATACCACCAGAATATATTGGTTTCCACTGGAAAATACACAAGTGTGAGGCATTAGCAAAAAGGAAACAGAGAGGTTGTCACAATGTGTGTGTGTGTGTGTGTGTGTGTATGTAAAATTATATTTTCTAATTTTTCTATAATGACCATTTCGTCCTTTGATTTCCAGAAAATAGTTTAAAAGACTGTATTAAAATAGAAGACAAGTCTTATAATTACTCCTTTAGTATACTGTTCATAAAAAATTAGGGGATATTTTATTGCTTCATATTCATTTTGAAATATCCCCTAGTTTTTGTGAGTAGTCTATATTCTTAGAAATTTAATAGCACATTGCCTAATTAAACAGGATTAATACCTGGATCTACATTGTTGCAATGACATCAATAATTCAAGCAAAGTGCCTACTTTAGTGAGAGTATTCTGATACTGCTAGCAGTACTGCTAGCAGCTCTGGCACAATAGGACCTCTGAGCTTCAGTATTCTTCTCTGTAAAACAGGGACAAACATCTGCACAGCCTAACACTTGCAAAAGTATCTAGCCCAGTGTTAGATACATAATAGCCCACAAAATATTTGCTGATTAGCCACCACTGACATCACTTCTAATGGCCTCTGAAAGAACTAATCAGTGAACTCTTTCTAGGAAAACAGTCACCTATTCCATCATGGTACCGTGTACTCTTCCAAAAGTACAACGAACTTTCAGTAGTACCATCCAGTTCAAGCTGTCCTTAACCACTCCCATTCCTACTGCAGTATTTATATTAATAAATGCAACTGGGTAAGTGCCTAAGAATTCTTCTAATACCTTGAAGCTCTGCTTTCATCTACGAAAGCATTTCTGAGTGAACTAAATCCATATTGACACTGCTCTCAACCCTCTAAGTGTGATGACTTACCATCATCTTTTGAATAAAATCCAAGGACTTCACTGTGGTCTATCAGCCCTTTCATGATCTGCCAAAGTCTTAACCTCATTTCCAACCACTCCGCACCTCCATCTACTGTGCTTCTTGCTGATTCCTGTACACATCAAACATAAACCTTTGCATTTGACTCATCTTGTTACCAGGTACACACTACCCTGAAATTCATATGGTTTGTTCCCACACTTTATTCAGATTCCTACTTAAATACCACCTCCACAGAAGAAAGTTCCTTGACTACCCTTTCTAAAGTAGCATATTCTATTATTCCCTAGCCATTTCATCTTTTTCCCCATAATATATCAAATATAAATTTATTCATCTGTTGCAATATAAGTTCCATGAGGATCAAGACTTCATCTCATTGATTTATTATATCTCCAGAGCCTAGAACACTGCCTGGTTTAAAGTGACACTGAATTACCATTGACAGTGAATCTGTTTGAATTAGCTAAGTGGGAGGATTTGAATATTCCAGGAAAGCTTTTCAGCAAATGCTACTGACAGTGGAATGAATGAGCAGTAAGAAGATCAGCATAGTTATGGTAACCGCATGAGCCTAAGACTACCTGCAGACGGAAAAGATGAAAGGCTGGAGGAACTGAATTAACACCAGAATTAGAGTACGATTTTTAATGGCGAGAGGATGCTAGGGAGTATGGTAGCCAGGATGGAAACAAGAAGAAAGCCTCAGGCAGTTGAGGCCTGAGCAGTAGAGTGGAGAAAAATCTCTTTCTTTTACCCCACCCCTTGTCACTCCTCATCTTCTTTGCCTTCATGTTTCCTCTCTCAGTACCAACCCACTTTGCCACCTCTTTTTTCCTTCTCTTTTGCTTCCTTGTCATACATTGTTTTTCATTTATATATTGCCTTCAAAGAGTTTTTCCCCCTGTGAATCAGTCAGTGGTCTCAATAGAAGATAAGCTCTCTAATGAGAAACTGTTGATTATATTTGACATTCTTTTAAATGCCAAGGAGAACCCAACATCTTCATAGTATAAAGTACTCATCATGAAGCCAACAAATTGAAGCAAAGAATCATGAAGCCATTCTCTTTCACCTCCTGTATCAAGAATTCTGAATGCTATCTAGTACTTACCTAGCACCATATAATTATTATAATACTATTGACTATTCCCTGTGCCGTACTTTAAATACCCATGATAATTTTATAACTACATCTTTGTACTTCTTAATCCCTTCACCTTTTTCAACCACTATGCTGTACACCTGAAACTAATATAAAATAATATTGAATGCCAACTATAACTGAAAATTTTTAAAAAGAGTATGACCTGTAGTGGCACAATGGATAAAGTGTTGAACTGGAATGCTGGGGTAGCTGGTTCGAAACCCCAAACTTGCCTGGTCAAGGCACATACGAGATGCAACCACAAGTTGATGCTTCCCACTCCTTCCCGCCCTCCCTTCCCCCTCTAAAAATCAATAAATAAAATCTAAAAAATATCTTTTAAAGAAAAAAGAATTCTGAGCGCTTTGAGATTTCATCTGTTTAATTATCTTCTCTTTCTTCTCCAAAATATGTCTTCAAAATATAATCAACATCTTTTTTTAGCTTTATTGAGGTATAATTAATATATTTTAAAATTATACCTATTTAACATATACATTTTTATGAGTTTGGACTTAAGTATATACCTATGATATTATCATCACAAATTATTATAAATGTATCTATCATCTCCAAAAATTTCCTAGTGTTCTTTTGTTTTTGTTCTGTACTAAAAACACTTAACATGAGATGATCTCCCCTCCTAACATACTTTGTGCATAATAATGTGTTGTCATTGTGTCGTACAATAGAGATTTTTTACTTCTATCTCACATTGCATTAAATAAAATTCTGTGTCCACTAACATATATTTGCCAAAATCCGACATCTGGCAATACCTTTTTTTAACTAAGTTGATCATGGCTTACTCAAATCAAAATAAATAAAAACTGGCAAGCAGTCCCATCAGGTTAATAAATGATTGTCGGTGTATATATGCCTCTTCCTACCCCTGATCAAATGACACTGGGCTTGGTGTTTAACTGGAATCTTTGAAGAATAATTCCTAACACATTAGCAGCAGTCAAAATAATAATATCTATTAATTTTAGTCAAGTATATATTCATAAGGTCAACTTATTCATTTTGAAATCTTTCTGTAGAAGGTTACAGATCTTTGTAATTCAAAATGAGTCTTGAGAAAGTAAATTCTAAATCAAAATTTTAGGCGAAATTCATAGTGAAGTTCATATTTTGTCCATTAACCCTAAAGAGCAAAGAAAAATCAAAGCAAGGAGAAATGGGTTTTATTTTTAAAATATCAAGCATACCTACAAGTGACAAGGCATTAAGATTCTTTTTACCACATGATAACCTACTTAGAGCTAACCAATATACTCATTAACAAACAAGATATCCAGTCTTAAATTATTTATTCTATTAATTTGGTAATTATGCTTAAATTAATTCCAATTATAACCATAAGCACAAGACTTAAGAGCAAAATAAGCTCATTCTACAAATTAAATATCAAAAGCCAAGAGCATTAATCTCCTTTATGTCTTTCCCTGTTTATTCTTTCCAATTCCCCACACCTATACTCCTGTCTCTGTCACTTACATTCAAATTGAGAGTACCATCAAGTCTGATGGGGCTAAGCAGTGTGACTTTATTGTGTTTTTCTTAATTCCAAGACTAAAGGATGCTAATACTAATGAAAAAGGGTGACTGCTTGCACATATATATTTCTCCCCGTCTCTCACCAAATGTGTGTCTTTACTGACATATATTAAATAGAAAATGTGAAATTGCAGATTCTAACAACTGTTTGTATTCATCTGTATTAGTACCATGACATATTTACTAATAGTGAAGGGACGACAGGTCCAAATTTTGATTAGCAGCCTAATCTGGCTTAAAACAAAATACATCTTCCTAAAGCATTCCCATTCTAAAATAACTTACAACTGTAAAAGGTAAATATTTATAGGTCAAAATTCTAGAATAATAATAGCAGCAAAATATTCTGCTTTTCATTTTCACTAACTTGGTGTTAACTTAATGAAATCTGACATTGCTATCAGTGTAGTACAATAAACATAAAAAGGTGCCCAAGGTACAAAAAATATGAAAATTTTTAATGACAATAGCAAAAACAAAAATTATGTTTTCACTTTTCCTTTCACATGCCCTCTGTGTTAGTTTGAGAACATATGACCTTGTTATCTATATATGATAATAAAAATAAAATTACCTGTGTGCTTAGATGGAGACTTCAAAAATAACTAAGGAAAATTATACTTCTCTGTACCCATAGAAGATCCATCATACAGAAACCAGTTCTCATTTCCTTATGATAGAAACTGTACTAAATGCAGCTAAATAAAAAAATAATATCTAAATAACTCTCAGAAGTAGCATACATAGACATTTTATCTTTGAAATCTCAAATCTTACATTATCTAAAGATTTAAATCACTTTTAAAATAGAATTTATTAAAAATTCTAAAGTGATATCATGTTTATCTTTTTCTGAGTGAATATATTCCTAATAAAATGTTTGCATCTTATGTTACTCATATAAATAAAAGCATATAGTCATTTTAGAAATTAACAGGAAAACAGACATCTGCATGGAACATTTCCCTCATTAGATATTATCATGTTAGTATATTTTTCCTATTTCTTGTATTTACTACAAAATAAAATGAACTGATTTTTACCTCTAAGTTTCTCTATCATATATACAGCCAATAATACAAATATTTTAATTACACATTAAAAGAATCTCATGTTCCTATAAAAAAAAATATCATAGAAATTAGCCCTGAAGAACCTTCCAACACAAACAAAAATCAAGATAAGACAATATCAAATTGGCAAATCAGTTACCACTTATACTAAATATTACTTTGAACATTACTTTTAAATTAATGCTATCTTTTTTTAAAATCCCAGGCAATTTCACATGGGTCATTAGAATGTTACTTGGCCTCTTCCTAAATTAGTGCCAAATTGAATCAGTTAAACAAAAATCAATTAACAAAAAATTATACATCAATCAACTAATTTAACAAACTAGTCAAACTGTATATTCAAAAAGCAATTCACTCTTTTGTCAGAAATACACATTTGGGGTAAGTAAAACTTTTCTGGAAAGCAATTTGAGATAATATTTATCAAATGTTAATGTTTTTCTCTTTGACTAGTAATTCTTCTCCTAAGACTTATCCTAAGGAAACAATCTGAAATGCAAATGAAGGTTTTAATATATAAAGATATGCATTTCAACACTACTTATTGGAGCAGAAGGGAAAAAATGTAAACCTCAAAAACAGCTTAGTTTTTAAAATGAACTATGAAGCCATTTAAGTCACAATTTTGAATAAACTATAATGACCTAGTAAAATTCTAAGCACCTATATATAAAATACATCAAAATATTTTCAGCAATTACCTTTGTTGGCATAATTATGTTATGTTATTTTTATATATCTTTTGCTCATTTTTAGAAGCTAATATTGCTATTCAAGAACATATTTGAATATTCTACATTGAACTATTGTAAGCAAAAGATTTTTGTTAGAAGTCATTTCATTGAGTGATAGTCATAAAATATTTCATATACTCAGTGAAAAAAAGATTGCTGTTCATACGTAGATGATTATAAACAGCTGACTTCTCCTGAAGCACCATGGACAGTGATTCAGTTCCCCTATTAATACTGTATCTATTAACAATCAAATTAGTAGAGCATTCAGTTAACAATTTAGACTTCAATCTAAGGGTGAATTTACTTAACAAATAGCTACATTGCTCATTAGGGTCTGTTAGAACAACAATACTGTTTAAAAAGGAATAGGAACCAATATTTTATACATATATAAGAGATATGATGCTAAACCCTTTACATATTTCATTTAACACTTACAACGCTATAAGATAGGTATTATTATCCCTATTTTTCAGAGGAGGAAACTGAAGTTCAGAGAGGTGAGTTAATTTATCTAAGTTCACAAAGCTCATAAATATGGATAATGCAATTTGAATCCAACTTTTCCATATGCAGAACCCCTAGTGATATCAGTGAAGGAAATTAATGATGGGATTGTTCATATTTTATAAGATAATGGTTTTGAAAATATTTCAATAATAAACAATTTTGAAAGGCAATCACTAATGTATTGATGGCTAATAGATTCCACATAGTTAAAAGAAAGACAAATAAATGTTTTAACTAATGTTCAAAAGAATAATGCCTAATATTAACTGTTTCTGGAAATAGTAGGAATGAATTAATACTTGTGGTATTGAACCAAACTAACCTGATATAGCCAAAAAATAAAAATAGAAACAAATAAAAAATAGCTTCATCACTTTCAAAAGCTAAACACAAGCTCACTCAAGATAATAAAAACTTATATTTATCAAATTATAATATTAATGTTAGAGAACTATCAATCATAAGGTAAAAAAGAGGCCTTAATTACATATACACAGAGTTAACAGAAATTCTATGCACAGAGTACTACATTTTGTCCCTAATAAAATCAATACTATATTGGTTAAAGATCTAGAAGTAGACAAAATAATTTTATTTATTTTTTTAAGGAATAATCACTTTTTAAAAAATTTATTAACTGAATTTATTGGGATGACATTGGTTTGTAAAACCATACAGGTTTCAATTATATAACTCAATTAAAATGCCATTTGCATACCATATCATGTACGTTCTGCCCCACCCAAAGTCTTTTTCTATCCCTATTCCACCCACCTTTGACCTCCTCCACATTACCCCTACCTCCCTTTCCCTCTGGCTAATCATACAAGGTTTTCTATGTTTAAATGTTATATGTATTTTTTTTGGCTAACCTCTTCACATTCTTTCATTCAGTCCCCTATTCCCCCTCCCCTCCGGCCGAGAGTTGGCCATCTGTTCCATGTGCCCATGCCTCTGTTTCTATTTTGTTCATCAGTTTATTGTGTTCATTAGATTCAACACATAAGTGAAGTCATATGGTATTTCTTTATGACTGGCTTATTTCACTTAAGCTAATCCTCTCCAGGTTCATCCATAATGCTGCAAAAGTAAGATCTTCTTTTTTATGGCTGCAGAGTTTAATTGTGTAAATTTCCCACAGCTTTTTCATTTACTCATTCACTGATGGGTACTTGGGCCGTTTCCAAATCATGGCTATTATAAATATGCTGCGAGGAACATAGAGATACAAGATTCCAAGATGGCACGAAGTATGCAGACATAAAAACAGCCACCTCCCAGGACCAAACTGGATCACAAATTAATTTAAGAACAATCATCATGAGAAACTAACTTTAGACTAAAAGAACCAGAAGAAATCAACAGCAGGCTGGATGAAGAAAAGGATCGAATCAGCAACTTACAGGACAAGATAAATGAAAACACAGAACCATAGCAGCAAAAAAAACCCAGAGGCTCAAAAAGTCTGAGGAAAATATAAGAAAACTCTGTGACAATATAAAGAGAAATAACATCGCATCATAGGGGTTCCTGAAAAAGAAGAGAAAGAAGGGATAGAGAACCTGTTTGAAGAAATCAGTTGAAAACTTTCCTAAATTGATGAAGAAAAAAGTCATACAAGTTCAAAAAGCACAGAGAGTCCCAGTAAAGAGAAAACCAATGAGGTCTACATCAAGACACATCATAATTCAAATACCAAAGTTAAGAGATAAAGAAAAAATTCTAAAAGCAGCAAGAGAAAAAAGTCAATTACCTATAGAGAAGCCCCAATAAGGATTACATTTTTCAACAGAAACACTTGAGGCCAGAAGGGAATAGCAAGAAATATTCAAAGTAATACAAAACAAGAGCCTACAACCAAGACTTCTTTATCCAGCAAGATTATCATTTAAAATTGAAGGAGAAATAAAAAGCTTCCCAGACAAAAAAAAAAAAAAAAACTCAAGGAATTCATTACAACCAAAACAGGCCTGCAGAAAATGTTAAGGGGCTTACTGTAAAAAGAGCAAAGGAAAAAAAAATTGAAAAAAAGAGGATTATAGATTTAAGAAATAAAATGGCAATAAACAACTACATATCAATAATAACCTTAAATGTAAATAGATTAAGTGCTCCAATTAAAAGACATAGGGTAGCTGCATGGATAAGTAAACAGGATCCACACATATGCTGTCTACAAGAGACCCACCTCAGAATAAAAGATACACAAAGTCTGAGAGTAAAGGGATAGAAAAAAATATTTCACACAAATGGAAAGGATAAAAAAGCTGTGGTAGCAATACTAATATAAGACAAAATAAACTTTAAAACAAAGACTAGAGCAAGAGATAAAGGTCAATACAAAATTATAAGAAGAGCATTACAACAGGAAAATACAACTATTATAAATATATATGCTCCTAATATAGGAGCAACTAAGTATCTAAAATAGATTTTGATGGACAAAAAGGGTGAGATCAACAGCAATACTATAATAGTAGGGGATTTTATTACCCCACTAACACCAATGGATAGACCCTCCAGACAGAAAATTAACAAAAAAAACAGTGGCCTTAAATGACACACTAGATAAACTAAATTTAATAGATATCTTCAGAACCTTTCACCCCAAAGTAGCAGAATATACATTCTTTTCAAGTGCTCATGGTACATTCTCTAGGATATACCACATGTTAGAACACAAAACAAGTCTTAATAAATTTAAGAAGATGAAATCATATCTAGCATCTCCTCTGATCACAGTGGCATGAAACTAGAAATCAACTACAATAGAAAAACTGAAAAACATTCAAACACTTGGAGACTAGAAAGCATGCTATTAAATAATGAATGGGTTAACAATGAGATCAAGGAAGAAATCAAAAACTTCCTTGAAACAAATGAAAATGAACATACAACAACTCAAAATTTATGGGACACAGCAAAAGCAGACCTAAGAGGAAAGTTCGTAGCATTACAGGCATACCTTAAGAAGAAAAAGCTCAAATTAACAACTTAACCTTGCACCTAAAAGACCTAGAAAAAGAACAGCAAGCAAAGCCCAGAGGAAGTAGAAGGAAGGAAATAATAAAGATTAGAGCAGAAATAAATGATATAGAGGCAAAAAAAAAAAAACAAAAAAACAATACAGAAGATCAGTGAAACCAAGAGCTGGTTCTTTGAAAAGGTAAACAAAATTGATGAACCTTTAACCAGACACACCAAGACAAAAAGAGAGAGAGCTTCCTAACATCAAGTTATACTACAAGGCAGCTGTACTCAAAACAGCCTGGTACTGGCAAAAGAACAGGCATACAGATCATTGGAACAGAACAGAGAACCCAGAAATAAACCCACACCTTTATGGTCAATTGATATTTGACAAAGGAGGTAAGAGCATACAATGTTGTAAAGACAGTCTCTTTAACAAATGTTGCTGGGAAAATTGGAAAAATACATGTAAAAAAATGAAACTAGACCACCAACTTACACCATTCACAAAAAAATACTCAAAATGGATAAGAGACTTGAATGTACATCGTGAAACCATGATCATCTTGGAAGAAAACATAGATAGGCAGTAAGCTCTCTGACATCTCTCACAGCATTATATTTGCTGATTTAACTCCATAAACAAGTGAAATAAAGGACAGGATGAACAAATGGGACTATATCAAGCTAAAAAGCTTTTGCACAGCAAAAGACAACATGAACAAAATAGAAAGACAACCCACACAATGGAAAAACATATTCGCCAACTTGCCCAATAAGGGGTTAATAACTAAAATCTATAAAGAACTTGTAAAACTCAACACCAGGAAAGTAAACAATCCAATCAAAAATTGGGCTAAAGAACTGAATAGACACTTCTCCAAAGAGGACATACAGATGGCCAATGGGCATATGAAAAAATGTTCAACATCACTAATTATTAGTGAAATGCAAATTAAAACCACAATGAGATGCCACCTCACACCTGTCAGAATAGCACTCATTAACAAAACAACACGTAATAAATGCTGGCAAGGATGTGGAGAAAAGGGAACCCTCCTGCACTGCTAGTGGGAATGCAAACTTGTGCAGCCACTGTGGAAAACACTATGGAGATTCCTCAAAAAATTAAAAATCAAACTGCCTTTTGACCCAACCATCCCACTTTTAGGAATATATCCTAATACCAAATCACTGATTCAAAAGAAGAAATGCACGCCCATGTTTATTGCAGCATTGTTGACAATAGCCAAGACCTGGAAACAGCCCAAGTGGCCGTCAGAGGACGAGTGGATTAAAAAGCTTTGGTACATATATACTATGGAATACTACTCAGCCATAAGAAATGATGACATCAGATCATTTACAATAACATGGATGGACCTTGATAACATTATACGGAATGAAATAAGTAAATCAGAAAAAACTAAGAACTATATGAATCCATACATAGATGGAACATAAAAATGAGACTCAGAGACATGAACAAGAATGTGATGGTAATGGGGGTGGAGGGGTGGGGGGATGGGGCGAGGAAGGAGAGAGGGGGTGTGGGAGGGGAGGAGCACAAAGAAAACCAGATAGAAGGTGATGGAAGACAATCTGACTTTGGGTGAGGGGTATACAGCATAATCAAATGTCAAAGTAATCTGGAGATGCTTTCTCTCAACATATGTGCCATGATTTATTAATGTCACTGCATTAAATATAATAAATAAAAAAGCTTTGGTACATATACACAATGGGATACTATGCAGCCATGAAAAAGAAGGAAATCTTATCCTTTGTGACAACATGGATGGACCTGGAGTCTATTATGCTAAGCAAAATAAGCCAGGCAGAGAAAGAAAAATATCATATGACCTCACTCATATGAGGAATTCAATGAACAATATGAACTGAGGAATGGAAGAGAGGCAGAGAAGGGGTCAGAGTACAGAGGTAAAGGAGATGTGAGGAGGGGATCAAAGAAAGGAAAGACATTATACACATAACACAGAGAGATAGAGGGAATGATAATAAATCATGGAGGGGAGGGAGGAAGGTGGTGGGGGGAGGGGGCAAAGGGGGTATCAAGGAGAACACGGCGGGGAGGGAGGGAGATATATTTGGGAGAACACTTGTAACTATGGAAATACAACAAATTAAACTCAATAAAAAAATAAAAAGGAAAGATAGGGATGCATATATATTCTTTTGGATATCAGTATTTCAGGATTCTTAGGATATATTTCCAAAAGTAGGATAGCTGGTTCAAAAGGCAGATCATTTTTAATTTTTTGAGGAAGCTCCTTACTGTTTTCTACAGTGGTTTCATGAGTCTGAATTTCTATCAACACTGCACAGGGTTCCCTTTTCTCCACATCCTCTCCAACACTTACTGTTTGTTGACTTAGGTTTATTTTTATTTTATTTTAATTTACTTTATTTTATTTTGAGAGAGAGAAGACAGAAAGAGAGACAGAGATGGGAAGGAAGAAAGATGAGATGCATCAACTCATTGCTGCGGCATTTTAGTTCTTCATTGATTGCTTTCTCATACGTGCCTTGACTGGGGGGGCTTCAGCTGAGCCTGTCACCCCTTGCTCAAGCCAGGACCTTGGGCTTAAGATAGCAACCTTGGGCTTCAAGCTGGCAACCTTTGGGTTCAAGCCAGTGACCAAAAGATAATGTTGATGACCCCACACTCAAGCTGGCAACCCTGCACTCGAGTTGGTGAGTGTGTGCTAAGCTGGAAATTCTGGGGTTTCAAACTTGGAACCTCAGAATCCCAGGTCAACATTTTATCCACTTAGCCACCATTTTATTAATGAAAGCCATTCTGGCAAGTGTGAGATGATATCTCACTGTACTTTATTTTGAATCTCTCTGGTGTCTAGTGACATTGAGCGTTTTTTCATATATCTATTGGCCATCTGTAGGTCTGTGGGATCAGAGACATAGAATTATGTTCTCCCAATCAGTGGGTTGTCTTTTCATTTTGTTAATGGTTTCTTTTGCTGTGCAAAAGCTTTTTAGTTTGATGTAGTCCCGTTTGTTTATCTTTTTCCTTTGTTTCCCTTGCCTGAGGAGATATATCAGTGAATCTATTGCTATGAGAAAAGTCTGAGATTCTAATGCCTATGTTTTCTTCTAGGATTTTTATGGTTTTGAGACTTACATTTAAGTCTTTTATCCATTTTGAATTTATTCTTGTGTATGGTTGGTGGTCTAGTTTCATTTCTTTGCATGTGTCTGTCCAGTTTTCCCAACACCATTTATTGAACAGACTGACTTGACTCCATTGCACTCCCTCCTTTGTCAACTATTAATTAAACATAGGTGTGGGTTTATTTCTGGGTCTCTGACCTGTCCCATTGATCTATATGTCTGTTCTCATGCCAATAACAGGCAGATTTGATTACTATGGTCTTGTAGTATAGTTTGATACCATGTAGTGTGATATCTCCAACTTTGTTCTTCTTTCTCAGATTGCAGGTGCTATTCAGAGTCATTTTTGGTTCCATATAAATTTTTAGAACATTTGTCCTAGATCTGTGAAATAATTCATTGGGTTTCTTTGTTTTCATTTTAAATTTTTAATTGAATTTATTGTGGTGATATTGGTTAACAAAATTATACAGGTTTCAGTTGCACAATTCTACAATACATCATCTGTATACTGCATTGTGAGTTCACCACCCCAAGTCTCTTTCTATCTGTATTTATAATTTTTTTATTTGCTTAGTCACTTCACCTTTTTCACCTAGCCCACCAAACCCCAACCCCTGTAAAAGCTTTTAGTCTGTTCTTTGCATCTATTAGTCTGTTTCTATTTTGTTTGTTTGTTTATTTTGATCATTAAAGTCTACATACAAGTGAAATAATATGGTACTTGTCTTTCTCTGGTTTCTTTCACTTAGCATAATAATTTCAAAGTCTATCCATGCTGTCACAAAAAGTAAGATTTTCTTCTTTTTTATGGCTCAGTAATATTCCATTGTGTAAATGTACCACAGCTTTCTTATTTACTCATCTACTGATGGGTACTTGAGCTGCTTCCAAATCTTGGCTATTATAAATACCACTGTAATAAACATAGGGTTGCAGATATTATTTGGAATTAATGTGTTGGGTTTCACTGGATATGTTCACATAAGTGGAAAAGCTGGGTCATAGGGCAAGTCCCTTTTTAATTTTTTGAGGTAATTCCATACTGCTATCCACAGTAGGCTGCATTAATCTGCATTCTCACCAACAGTGCACAAATGTTTCCTTTTCTCTAAATCCTCACCAACATTTGTGTTTATTGATTTATTGATGATAGCCATTCTGACAGGTGTGAGGTGGTATCTCATTATGACTTTAATTTGCATTTCTCTGATGATTAGTGATGTTGAGCATCTTTTCATATGACTACTGGCCATCTGTATGTCTTCTAAGAAGAAATGTCAGTTCAAGTCCTTTGCTACTTCTTAATTGAATTTTTTGGGTTTTTTGGTGCTGAGTTTCATGAGTTCCTTGTAAACGTTTTATATTAAGCCCTCATCAGATGTATTGGCAAATATGTTCTCCCTTTCAGTGGGTTGTCTTTTCATTTTGTTGATGGTTTCTTATGCTATGAGAAAGGTTTTTAGTTTGATATAGTATCATTTTTTAATTTTTCTTTTGTTTCCCTTGCATGAGGTAATATATCTAAAAAAATATTGCTATGTGAAATGTCTGAGACTTTACTGTTCATGTTTCCTTCTAGAATTTTTATGGTTTCAAGTCTAACATTTAAGTCTTTTATCCACTTTGAGCTTATTCTTTTGTAAAGTGTAAGAAGGTGGTCCAGTTTCTTTCTTTTTTTTTTTTTTTGCACACATCTGTACAATTTTCCCCACACCATTTATTGAATAGACTCTCTTTATCCCATTGTCTATTCTTGCCTCCTTAACTACATATTATTTGACAATAAATGTGTGGGTTTATTTCTGAGCTCTCTATTCTGTTTTCATTGTTCTAAATATCTTTTTTTATGTCAGTACTATGCTGTTTTAATTACTATGGCCTTACCTATATGAACAAACAAGAGAGAGCCCAAGTAAACCACTTAACTTCACACCTTAAGGAACTAGAAAAAGAAGAACAAAGATAACCCAAAACCAGCTGAAGAAAGGAGATAATAAAAATCAAAGCAGAAATAAATGAAATAGAGAACAGAAAAACTATAGAAAAAATCAATAAAACAAGGAGCTGGTTCTTTGAAAAGATCAACAAAATTGACAAACCCTTGGCAAGACTCACCAAGGAAAAAAGGCACAGGACTCAAATAAATAAAATCCAAAATGAAATAGGAGAGATCACCACAGACATCATAGATATACAAAGAATTATTGTAGAATACTATGAAAAACTATATGCCACCAAATACAACAATCTAGAAGAAATGGATAAATTCCTAGAACAATACAACCTTCCTAGACTGAGTCATGAAGAAGCAGAAAGCCTAAACAGACCAATCAGCAGGGAGGAAATAGAAAAAACTATTAAAAACCTCCCAAAAAATAAAAGTCCAGGCCCAGACAGTTATACTAGTGAATTCTATCAAACATTCAAAGAAGACCTGGTTCCTAGTCTACTCAAAGTCTTCCAAAAAATTGAAGAAGAAGCAATACTTCCAAACACATTTTATGAGGCCAACAAAACCCTCATACTGAAACCTGGCAAGGATGGCACAAAGAAAGAAGACTACAGACCAATATCTCTAATGAATACAGATGCTAAAATACTAAACAAAATACTGGCAAATAGAATACAACAACATATTAAAAAAATAATACATCATGATCAAGTGGGATTCATCCCAGAATCTCAAGGATGGTTCAACATACGTAAAACGGTTAACGTAATATACCATATCAACAAAACAAAGAACAAAAACCACATGATCTTATCAATAGATGCAGAAAAGGCTTTTGATAAAATACAACACAATTTTATGTTTAAGAATCTCAACAAAATGGGTATAGAAGGAAAATATCTCAACGTGATAAAGGCCATATATGATAAACCATCAGCCAACATCATATTAAATGACATAAAACTGAGGACTTTCCACCTTAAATTAGGAACAAGACAGGGTTGTCCACTCTATCCACTCTTATTTAACGTGGTGCTAGAAGTTCTGGCCAGAGCAATCAGACAAGACAAAGAAATAAAAGGCATCCATATCGGAAAAGAAGAAGTAAAGGTATCACTTTTTGCTGATGATATGATCCTATACATCGAAAACCCGAAGGACTCCACAAAAAGATTACTAGAAACAATAAGCCAATACAGTAAGGTCGCAGGATACAAAATTAACATACAAAAGTCCATAGCCTTTCTATATGCCAACAATGAAATATTAGAAAATGAACTCAAAAAATTAATCTCCTTCACGATTGCAACAAAAAAAATAAAATACCTAGGAATAAACATAACAAAGAATGTAAAGGACCTATATAATGAAAACTACAAGGCATTATTAAGAGAAATAGAAAAAGACACAATGAGATGGAAGAATATTCCTTGTTCTTGGATAGGAAGAATAAATATAATTAAAATGGCCATATTACCCAAAGCAATATATAAATTTAATGCAATTCCCATCAAAATTCCTATGACATTTTTTAAAGAAATGGAACAAAAAATCATCAGATTTATATGGAACTATAAAAAACCCCAAATAGCCAAAGCAATCCTAAGGAAAAAGAATGAAGCTGGGGGCATTACAATACCTGACTTCAAACTATATTATAGGGCCACGATAATCAAAACAGCATGGTATTGGCAGAAAAATAGACACTCAGACCAATGGAACAGAATAGAAAGCCCAGAAATAAAACCACATATATATGGTCAAATAATCTTTGATAAAGGGGCCAACAACACACAATGGAGAAAAGAAAGCCTCTTCAACAAATGGTGTTGGGAAAACTGGAAAGCCACATGCAAAAGAATGAAACTCGACTACAGCCTGTCCCCGTGTACTAAAATTAATTCAAAATGGATCAAAGACCTAAATATAAGACCTGAAACAATTAAGTACATAGAAGAAGACATAGGTACTCAACTCAGGGACCTGGGTTTTAAAGAGCATTTTATGAACTTGACTCCAATGGCAAGAGAAGTGAAGGCAAAAATTAATGAATGGGACTACATCAGATTAAGAAGTTTTTGCTCAGCAAGAGAAACTGATAACAAAATAAACAGAAAGCCAACTAAATGGGAAATGATTTTTTCAAACGACAGCTCAGATAAGGGCCTAATATCCAAAATATACAAAGAACTCATAAAACTCAACAACAAACAAACAAACAATCCAATAAAAAAATGGGAAGAGGATATGAATAGACACTTCTCCCAGGAAGAAATACAAATGGCCAACAGATATATGAAAAGATGCTCATCTTCTTTAGCTATTAGAGAAATGCAAATCAAAACGGCAATGAGATACCACCTCACACCTGTTCGATTAGCTGTTATTAGCAAGTCAGGTAACAGCAAATGTTGGAGAGGCTGTGGAGAAAAAGGAACCCTCATACACTGTTGGTGGGAATGTAAAGTAGTACAACCATTATGGAAGAAAGTATGGTGGTTCCTCAAAAAACTGAAAATAGAACTACCTTATGACCCAGCAATCCCTCTACTGGGTATATATCCCAAAAACTCAGAAACATTGATACGTAAAGACACATGCAGCCCCATGTTTATTGCAGCATTGTTCACAGTGGCCAGGACATGGAAACAACCAAAAAGCCCATCAATAGATGACTGGATAAAGAAGATGTGGCACATATACACTATGGAATACTACTCAGCCATAAGAAATGATGACATCGGAACATTTACAGCAAAATGGTGGGATCTTGATAACATGATATGAAGCGAAATAAGTAAATCAGAAAAAAACAGGAACTGTATTATTCCATACGTAGGTGGGACATAATAGTGAAACTAAGAGACATTTATAAGAGTGTGGTGGTTACGGGGGGGAGGGGGGAATGGGAGAGGGATAGGGGGTGGGGAGGGGCACAAAGAAAACAAGATAGAAGGTGACAGAGGACAATCTGACTTTGGGTGGTGGGTATGCAACATAATTGAACGACAAGATAACCTGGACTTGTTATCTTTGAATATATGTATCCTGATTTATTGATGTCACCCCATTAAAAAAATAAAATTATATAAAAAAAAAAAAATGCTGACATACATCTCAAGCACCTAAATTTGTTAGTCTATAGACCACATTGGCTCCATTGCAAATGCTTCTTTGTAAAAATTTAAGTCTGTGTACCTTGGTTTTGGCCAAATAAAATATTTCTTAAGAAATAAAAAAAAAAAAAAAAAAAAGATAACCTAGACATGTTTTCTTTGAATATATGTACCCTGATTTATTAATGTCATCCCATTAACATTAATAAAAATTTATTTTTAAAAAAAATAATAATAATTACTATGGCCTTGAAGTATAGGCAGTATGATTCCTTCAACTTTGTTCTTTCTCAAGATCGCTGTTGCTCTTTGGGATCTTCTGTGGTTCCATATAAATTTTTTTAATATTTGTTCTAATTCTGTGAAATATGTCATTGGTATCTTGATAGAAATTGTGTTAAATCTATAGATTGCTTTGGGTAATATGGACATTTAAATAATATTAATTCTTCCTATCTATGAACATGATATATTCTTCCATTTATTTGTATCTTCTTCCATTTATTCTTCAGTGTCATAAATTTTCTGAGTAGAGGTCTTCTACATCCATGATTACCATATTTCCCCATGTATAAGACACTCCCATGTATAAGACACACCTTAATTTGGGGGCCCAAAATTTTTTTTAAAAATGTATTACATAAAGTTATTGAACTTGTTTTATTCATCATAAAATTTATACAACTCATCTCTGTCAAAACTCCTATCCATTAGCTTGTCATCATTTGTCTGATGATGAATCACTGTCTTCAACAATGAATGCAAAAACAAGCGTGAAAAAGCAAGAAATGCAAGTAAAAAAATCTACAACCACCATATAAGACGCACCTAGTTTTTAGACCCCAAAATTTTCCCAAAAAATGTGCGTCTTATACATGGGGAAATATGGTAAATTTATTCCTAGGTATTTTATTCTTTGTGAAGCAACTGTGAATCAGATTGTTTTCTTAGTTTCCTTTTCTGAAAGTTCATTATTGGTGTATAAAAATGCAACTGATTTCTGGATATTTATTTTGAGTCCTGCTACTTTACTGAACTCATTTATCACATCTAGTAGTTTTTTGGTGGAATTTCTAAGGTTCTCTATATACAATATTAAGTAAATAAAGGCAACTTTACATCTTATCTTCCAATTTAAATACCTTTTATTTCTTCTTATCTGATTGCTGTGGCTAAGACTTCCAGTACTATGTTGAATAGGAGTAGTGAGAGCAGACATTTCTGTATTGTTCCTGATCTTAATGAAAATGCTGTGGTTTTGTGCATTGAGTATGATGTTGAATGTGGATTTATTATATATGGCCTTTATTGTGTTCAAGTATGTTCTCTCTATTGCCACTCTGGTGAAAGTTTTTATCATAAATGAGTGCTAAATTTTAGCAAATGCTTTTTCTGCATCTATTGATATGATTATGTGGTTCTTATCCTTCATTTTGTTACATAGAATATCACATTTTTTGATTTGTGAATGTTGTACCAACCTTGCATCCCTGCAATAAATCCCACTTAATCATGGTGTAAGATCTTTTTAATGTATTGCTGGATCCAGTGTGCTAATATTTTATTGAGGATTTTGGCATCTACGTTCATGAAAGCTAATAACCTAAAACTTTCTTTCTTTACCTGGTTATGGAATCCAATTAAGATAATGCTGGCCTTGTAGAATGCTGTTGGGATTCTTCCCTCCTCTTAAAAATATTTGGAATAGTTTGAGAAAATTAAGTGTTAGTTCTTCTTTGAATGTTTGATAAAATTCACCTCTAAAGCCGTTTGGTCCAGGACTTTTGTTTGTTGGGAGTTTTTTTTTATTACTACTTTAATTTCATTACTTGTAATTGGTCTATTTAGGTTTTCTGAGTCTTCTTGATTCAGTTTGGCAGATTGTATGTTACTAGGAATTTATCCATTTTACCCAGGTTCCCCAATTTGGCAAATTGTCCGTAATATTTTATCACAATCCTTTGTATTTCTTTGGAGTCAGTTGTTACTTCTCCTCTTTTGTTTCTGATGCTATTATGGTCCTCTTTCTTTTTTCCGATGAATCTGGTTAAAATTTTGTCAAACTTGTTTATCTTTACAAAAAAACACCTCTTGCTTTCTTTGATCTTTTGTATATTTTAAGTGTCTATGTAATTTATTCCTACTCTGATCTTTATTATTTCCTTCTACTTACTCTAGGCTTTGTTTGTTTTTCTTTTTCTAGTTCTTTTAGGTGTCAGTTTAGATTATTTTAGATTTTTTCTTGCTTCTTGAGTAATAGGCCTGTAATGCTCTGATCTTCCCTCTCAGGACTACTTTCTCTGTGTCCCATAGATTTGGGGTTGTTGCATGTTCATTTTAATTTGTTTCCAGGTAATTTTTTATTTAACCCTTGATCTCACTGTGCTCCATTCATTATTTAGTAACATGCTATTTAGTCTCCATGTGCCTCATGTTTTTCAGCTTTTTATTGTAGTTGATTTCTAATTTAATACCATTGTGGTCTAAGAAGATGCTTGATATGATTTTAATCTTCTTGAATTTAAGACTTATTTTGTGTCCTAAAAACACATGGTCAATCTTTGAGAATGTGTCATGTGCCCTTGAGAAGAATGTATATTCTGCCGCTTTGGGAAGAAGTGTTCTGTAAGTATCAGTTAAATCCATCTGATAAAATTTGTTGTGTAAGGTTGATGTTGCCTGTTGATTTTTCATCTGGAAGATCTATCCATTGATGACAGTGGGGTGATAAAAACCCTTACTATTACGGTATTGCTGTCAATCTCTCCCTTAATGTCCTCTAAGTATCTTCTTTACACATTTAGGTGCTCTGCTGTTGGGTGCATATATGGTTACAAGGGTAATATCCTCTTGTTGGATCAATCCCTTTAGTATTTATTATATATTGACTTTCTTTATCTCTTGTTATGATTTGTTTTGAAATCTATTTTTCCAATAAAAATATTGTTACTCCAGCTTTTTTATTTTTTTCATTTATATGGAATATTTTTTTCCATCCCTTCATTTCAGTCTGTATCTTTTGTTCTGAAGTGGGTGTCTTATAGATATATGGGTCATGTTTTCTTACCAATCAGCTACCCTATGTCTTTTGATTGGAGAATTTAACCTGTTTACCTTTAAGATTATTATTGATATGTTCTTATTTGTTGCCATTTTATTCTTTATACCTATATTCTTCTCTCTTATTTTTTCTTCTCAGAGCAGGATCTTTAACATTTCTTACAATACTGGTTTGGTGGTAATGAACTTCTTTACTTTTTTATGTCTACAAAGCTCTTTATTTCACCTTCTATTTTACATGGTAGCCTTGCTGGGTAGAATAGTCTTGACTGTAGGTCTTTGCTTCTCGTCACTTTGAATATTTCTTTCCATTCCCTTCTGGCCTAAAGTGTTTCTGTTGACAAATCTGGTGATGGCCTTATGGGGGCTCCTTTGTAGATAAATAATTGCTGCTCTCGCCCTGGCCGGTTGGCTCAGTGGTAGAGCGTCAGCTTGGCGTGCAAGAGTCCCGGGTTCCAGCAATCCCTCTACTGGGTATACACCCCAAAACCTCAGAAACACTGATACGTAAAGACACATGTAGCCCCATGTTCATTGCAGCACTGTTCACAGTGGCCAAGACATGGAAACAACCAAAAAGCCCTTCAATAGAAGACTGGATAAAGAAGATGTGGCACATATACACTATGGAATACTACTCAGCCATAAGAAATGATGACATCAGATCATTTACAGCAAAATGGTGGGATCTTGATAACATTATACAGAGTGAAATAAGTAAATCAGAAAAAAACAAGAACTACATGATTCCATACATTGGTGGAACATAAAAACGAGACTAAGAGACATGGACAAGAGTGTGGTGGTTACCAGGGGTGGGGGGAGGGAGGACATAGGAGGGAGGGAGGGAGAGAGTTAGGGGGAGGGGGAGGGGCACAGAGAACTAGATAGAGGGTGACGGAGGACAATCTGACTCTGGGCGAGGGGTATGCAACATAATTTAATGACAAGATAACCTAGACATGTGTTCTTTGAATATATGTACCCTGATTTATTAATGTCATCCCATTAACATTAATAAAAATTTATTTAAAAAAAAGAGTCCCGGGTTCAATTTCTGGCCAGGGCACACAGGAGAAGCGCCCATCTGCTTCTCCACCCCTCCCCCTCTCCTTCCTCTCTGTCTCTCTCTTCCCCTCCCGCAGCAAAGGCTCCATTGGAGCAAAGTTGGCCTGGGTGCTGAAGATGGCTCCATGGCCTCTGCCTCAGGCGCTAGAATGGCTCTGGTTGCAACAGAGTGACACCCCAGATGGGCAGAGCATCGCCCCCTGGTGGGCATGCCAGGTGGATCCCGGTTGGGCGCATGCGGGAGTCTGTCTGACTGCCTCCCCGTTTCCAACTTCAGAAAAATACAAAAAAAAACGCTGCTCTCTTGCAACTCTTAAGATTCTCTTTATCTTTAATCATTGGCATTTTAATTATTATGTGTCTTAGCATAGGCCTCTTTGAATTCATCCTGATTGGGATTCTCTGTGCTTCCTGAACTTGTGTAACTTCTTCCTTCACCAGGTTAGGGAAGTCTTCCCATTATTTCTTCAAACAGGTTCTCTATCCTTTGTTCATTATCTTCTCCTTCTGGTATCCCTATGATGTATGTGTTGTTACAGTTGATGCTGTCCCAAAAGTCCATTAGACTTTCCTCATTTTCTTTAATTCTTTTTTCTTTTAGATGCTCTTCTTGCATGCTTACTGTTATCTTGTCTTCTAAATTGGTGAATCAATCATCTGCTTCATCTAGCCTGCTGTTAATTCCATCTAGTGTATTCTTCACTTCAGATATTGTATTTGTCATCTATGACTGGTTCCTTTTTATGGTTTCTACAATCTTTTAATGCTTATTATCTCTCTGTTTAAGTTCTCAGAGAGATCTTCCATTCTTCCCCTAAAGTCCTTGAGCATCCTTTATAACTATTATTTTAAATTTTGCATCTGGTATTTTGGTTGCTTTCATTTTATTTAATTCTTTTTTGAGAAATTTTATTTGTTCTTTCTTTTTATATTTTTATTTCTTGACTTTGAGAAAGAGAGGGGGGAAGGAGAGAGAGAGTAAAAAAGAGGAAAGAGAAGCAGGAAGCATCAATTCGTAGTAGTTTCTTCCTGTATGTGCTTTGACAAGGCAAGGTCAGGAATTCAAACCAGCTATCTCAGTATTTCAGATTGACACTTTATCTACTGTACAGGTCAGATTCCCTTGTTCTTTCATATGGGGCATATGTATTTCTCTCCCCATTTTATCTCTTTATGTTAGGTAGATATACTATGACTCCCAAATTGTTATGATGTCTTTGTTTTGAAGTTATTTGGTTTGGCTCAGTAGCACAATCTTCCATATCACCTGAGCTCCATGCTCCAGGAATGTATTTTGTGGATTACATGGACTCTCCTACTGTAGTTGAGCCTTGAATACTATTAGCCCATTCCTGGGTGGAGTTTACCCTTTAGGCTGGGTGACTCTAACAATAAACCTCAATCATTATGAATGAGACACTGTGCAGAGGCTGCATCCCCACCACACAGCAGAGATGTGCCCAGCTTGGTCTGGTTACTTTGGGTTTGCCACTTGTATGGCTAGTTGGGTCAAATATGGGTTTGTTCTGAAGTCTCCCACTGGTAGTGTTGGTTTCAGGTCTACTTGGGTGGGGTTCAGATAGAGGTCAAAGTCAGATATTGTGTGTAACCAGCCTTGGGCTACCTATATGGACCTATTACACAGTTCACCTTTTGCAGCTGCATCTACTGGGCCTAGGTGTGTGCGGGAGTGGTCTTCCTCCAGCCTAGATCTGGGGGAATATTGGCAAAAAGATAGAGCTACTGTGAGCTGGTGCAGACCAGCCCTATTCCCAAAACCTCAGAAAGTCCTGGCTCTGTGCTTTACTCTGATCTCACCTTCACTGAATGAACTCAGCTGCTGGGCATGGTGGAGTGATCACCAGATGGGGAGGAGAGCCTGCTGTACACTTGAGGTGGAGGAGAGCAGCCCTATTTCAAAACCCACAGAAAGTCTCAGCTATGTGCTCAATGTCTGTGGCAAACTCAGCTACTTCAGTGGGGCAACTGTCCCAACAGGTTGAGGGGAAGGGATCTGGCTGTGAACTGCTGGAGGTAGGGAAGAGCAGAACACTTTGCAAACCCAGAGAGAGGCCCAGCTTCCAGCTGCTCTCTGTTCTCCCTATGCACAGTAAACTCAGCCACACTGGTAGGTCATGTTACCCATCATTTAAGGGGGAAGTGCACCAGCTATGTAGTGCTCCAGGTGAGGGGGAGTGGGCCTCTATCCAAACCCACAGAGAAACCTAGTTCTGTGTACTTTCTGGTCTCCCTTTGTGCAAGGAACTCAGTTGCATCAGTAGGCCAAGTGACCAACCAGGTGGGGGAAAGGAAAGCTAGAAGTGTGCTCAAAGTAGGAGAGATGCATCCTTTTTCCAAAGCCTCACTTCCCAGTCACTGTTCGTATCTCCACCATAAGCCTCCCATCATATTCAATGTGCAAAAACTAAAAGCATTTCCCTTAAGATCAGGAATAAGACAGGGGTGTCCATTTTTAACACTTTTGTTCAACATAGTACTAGAAGTCCCAGCTACAGCAGTCAGACAAGAAGAAATGAAAGGCATAAAAATTGGAAAAGAGAAAGTAAAACTGTCGTTATTCACTGATAACATGATATTCTACAAAGAAAACCCTAAAAAATCCACCAAAAAAACTACTAGATCTGACAAATTAAATTTCCAAAGTAGCAGAATACAAAGTTAATATTCAGAAATCAGTGGCGCCTGACCAGGAGGTGGCAAAGTAGATAGAGTGTCAGATTGGGATGCGGAGGACACAGGTTTGAAACCATGAGGTTGCCAGTTTGAGGGCGGGCTCACTAGCTTGAACATTGGATCACAGACATGACCATATGGTCACTGTCTTGAGCCCAAAGGTCACTGGCTTGAGCAAGGGGACACTCACTGTGCTGGAGCCCCCGATCAAGGCATGTATGAGAAAGCAATCAATGAACAACTAAGGTACCACAACTGTGACTTAAAGCTTCTCATCTCTCTTGCGTCCTGTCTGTCTGTCCCTATCTGTCCCTCTCTCTGTCTCTCTCTCTGTCTCTGTCACACACACACACCAAAAAAAACCAGTGGCATTTTTATTCACTTTGTCAAAATGCTGCTAACCAAGTCAGAGTTAAAAGGCTATGATTTTCAATCATAGAAATATGATTTGAATTATATCTCCCAATTTTGATCAATATGTAAAAAACTACATCATTTATACTATTATGGTGAATAAACCAAGATAAGGCCCATGTGTCCTATAAATTTTCAAAGAAAAGATTTTGGGGCTGGTAAATGTACCGAGGATCAACATTTAATAAATTAAAATAGACAAGGGAATTAAAAAGGCTACAATCAAGGAGAAAACTGGGACTAAAGCATATATACTAAGTACATAAGTATGCTTAAATATATCTATATTTAACAATACTATAATATAATATACTCTTAAAGATCAAACACACACACATACACACACTATCCTTTTTAAGATACAAAGAAATTAAGATTATATGGTAGAATAACAGGATATTGGTATGTTAATATTTCCAGAAGCAGACATAGCTCAGCCACTGTTTAAATTTAAACCCTGGCAGCCTGACCCATGGTAGCACAGTAGATAAAGGACCTGGAATGCTAAGATCACTGTTTTGAAAACCTGGGCTTGCTTGGTCAAAGCACATACAGAAAGCAACTGCTACGAGTTGATGAACAATCAAGAAATTAATTATCAACACCACAAGATCATTTGTATAGTTTACTTGTAGTTTAAAATGAGATTAATTTATAAAAATTTTATCAGTATGCCTTACATCTTCTTTATAAGTAGTTATTCAAAATATAATTTAGGGGGAACGGCAAGATAGTGATGGAGTATGTGGACATACTAACTTCCACCTCCCAGAACTAAAGTGGATTACAACTTAATTTTAGAACCATCATCTGGGAAACCCAACTTTGGACTAAACTAAGAGGACTCTTTAACCAAGGAACACTGAAGAAGCCACACTGAGACTAGTAGGAAAAGCAGAAACGCATAGAGGGCTGCCCAGCTCCCGGGAGCAAACAGCAGCCCAAGAGACTTGTGTGGTGGGAAGCAAGCTTAGTGGAGAGGGGAGGGTCCTGGGCCCCAGGAACGAAGCCACAGCCTGCAGCCCCAGAGCCTAAAAGAGGTGTATGGACAGTATTTAGCTGCAAAACAAATCAGGATACTATTTGTGAGAAAGAGACAGATTTCTAAGACCCAGGATTCTTCTTAAAAAGACCACACAGAAAACCTCTTTCACAACCACTTGCCCAAAGCTCCGGGGGACAGGGAGAGATGAGAGGACTAGAGTAGCAGGAAGAAAGTGTAATCTAGGAGGCACAGGGAAAAACACTTTGAGAGACAGTTACCCTAACCCCTAGGTTGAGTCACTCCCCAAATCTAAAGTGAATATTTCCCCTGGAACCAGCAATACCAGCAAAGAGAAGCAGAACACCAGGCAAACAAGCTCTACTGTGGCACTCAGAGCAGAGTCGCATAGAAGGAGGGAGCCATCAGGAATAGAGTATTGAGTGCTTAGCTCTGACCTGGAGCGTCCCCACCCACACAGCTGAGGGCTCGCCAGAGGGCAGGCAGCAGTGGCCAGATGTGGAAGCATGGTCCCAACAGCGGGGGCAGAAGCCAAGCAGGCCATGACTGAGGCCCAGTGTGAGCTCAGTCTTGCCTGGTGGCAGTGGAGGAGATGCACGGAAGAGGTCTGGCCCAGCTGCAGGGCTGGGCAAGCAAGAGCGGTCCCACCTGCAATCCCGCCGCAGGGGAAAGGCGAAAGCCTAGGAATTGCAGAGACCCGAGGCTGAGCACAGTCACACAGCCCATCCCAGCCCAAGGAGCCAAGGCTTGCAGCCCAAAGTGCGAGTACAGCTCTGCCCGCAGGGGTGGGGTGAAAGCCCAGGAACAGGCAGAGACCCGAGCTGAATGCAGGCGCACAACCCTGCCTGTGGTGCCAAGGCTTGCAGCCCCAGGCACAGCATGCAGCCCCACCTGAGAGGGCGGGGTGAAGGCAGAGGCTGGCTGAGGCTTGTAGACCCTGGCATGTGAACCCTCTAGTGGAGACCCCTCTAGTGGAGAAGAGTCGGAAACTGCAGTGAAACCCACAGCAGGTCGGCGCCAGCAACACCCATACCCGAACGCCCAAGGCAGTGGCAGAGGGGGTGGCGGGCCTGCAGACAGACCACACCTAGGGAACACAGAGGCCACACCCATTGGACTCCAGTGACCACACCCTTCTTGTACACAGACAAAATGGGAAGGCAGAAAAATGCAACCCAAATGAATCAAGAGAAATCTCCAGAACAGGACTTGAATGAGTTAGATATAATCAAATTACCAAATGCAGAGTTTAAAATAATGGTTGTTAGGATGCTCAAAAATCCTAGAACAACAATAGATGGACATAACAAACACGTAAATAAAGAGATAGCAAGTATAAAAAAGAACATTGAAATAATAAAAAAGAATCAGTCAGAAATGACAAATACAATATCAGAAATGAAGACCACAATGGAAAGAATTAAAAGCAAGATAGATGAAGCTGAGGTTCAAATCAATAAGTTAAGAGGACAAGATAACGAAAGAGATGGAAGCAAAGCAGCAAAAAAAAAAAAATAGACTCAAAAAGACTGAGGAAACTTGAAGAGAGCTCTGTGACAACATGAAGACAAATAACATCTGCATCATAGGGGTTCCTGAAGAAGAAGAGAAAGAACAAGGGACAGAGACTTTGTTCAATCAAATCATAGCTGAAAACTTCCCTAAATTGATGCAGAAAAAAGTCACACAAGTTCAAGAAGCACAGAGAATTCCATTAAAGAGAAACCCAAAGAAATCTACACCAAGACACATCATAATTAAAATACCAAAGTTAAGAGATAAAGAGAAAATATTAAAAGCTGCTAAAGAAAAAAAGGATATTACCTATAACGGAGCCCCCATAAGGATGACATCCGACTTCTCAACAGAAACAATTGAGGCCAGAAGGGAATGAAAAGAAATATTCAAAGTAATGCAGAACAAGAACCTACAACCAAGATTAATTTATCCAGCAAGGCTATTGTTTAAAATTGAAGGAGAAATAAAAAGCTTCCCCAAAAAACTCAAGAAATTCATTACAACTAAACCAATGCTGCAAAAAATGTTAAGGGACCTGTTGTAAACAGATCAAAGGGGGAAAAGAATATAGCAAAAGAGAAATACAGCTTTAAAGAATAAAATGACATTAAACAACTACATATCAATAATAACCTTAAATGTAAATGGATTAAATGATCTGATCAAAAGACATAAGGTAGAAATGTGAAATCTGCACCAAATAAAAAAAAAACCCTCCCAGTTTCTGTAGGATGATGTGGCAGCATGTGCACATGCACAGATGATGACGTAACACTATGTATACAGCGGAGCAGCCCACAGCCATGCCAGTCGAGATGTGGACGGTACAGAGGAAAGTTCAGTGTGTTCTGTGGCTCGCTAAATTCGAATCCATGACCAAACTGCAACATGAATATAGGCGCATTTATAACGAAGCGCCACCACATAGGTATAACATTACTCGGTGGTATAAGCAGTTGAAGGAAACCGCCAGTTTGGTGGAGAAACCACGTTCTGGTAGGCCATCAGTCAGTGATGAGTCTGTAGAGGATATACGGGATAGCTACCTAAGGAGCACTAAAAAATCTGTGCATGAGCCCACATCAAACTGCACTGAATAGGTATGAAATCGGGAGAGTTTTCTTTTTATTTGGTGCAGATTTCACATTTCTATCATCTTTTGTTGCTTTCCTGTGACCAGTCAAAAGTGCGCCATGACTTTACAAAAACACTGTATATAAAGCAGACTTTGATGGATTTAAAGGGTGAAATGAACAGCAATACTAGTAGGGGAATTCAATACCCCACTAACATCACTAGGTAGATCCTCAATAAAGAAAATTAACAAAGAAACAGCAGACTTAAAGGACACACAAGATCAACTCAATTTAATAGATATCTTCAGAACCTTTTACTCTAAGGCAGCAGAATATACATTCTTTTTAAGTGCTCATGGTACATTCTCTGGGAAGACCACATGTTAGGGCACAAAAGCAGTTCTTAACAAATTTAAGAAGATTGAAATCATATCAAGCATTTTTTCTGATCACAATGGCATGAAACTAGAAATCAACGACAACAGAAAAACTGAAAAATGCTCAAACACTTGGAAACTAAATAGCACGTTATTAAATAACTAATGGGTTAACAATGAGATCAAAGAAGAAATTTAAAAATTTCTAGAAATGAATGATAATCAGCATACAACAACTCAAAATTTATGGGACACATCAAAAGTAGTACTGAGAGGAAAATTCATAGCATTACAGGCATACCTTAAGAAGCTAGAAAAAGCTCAAATAAATAACTTGACCCTGCATCTAAAGGAACTAGAAAAAGAATAGCAAATAAAGCCCAGAGGTAGCAAAAGAAAGGAAATAATAAAGATCAGAGTGGAAATAAATGACATAAGGCTGAAGAAACAATACAGAGGATCAGTGAAATCAGGAGCTGGTTCTTTGAAAAGGTAAACAAGATTGATGAACCTTTAGCAGACTCATCAAGAAAAAAAAAGGGAGGACTCAAATAAATAAAATTAGAAATGAGAGCAGAGAACTGACACAAAAAATACAAAGGATTGTAAGAAAATACTATGAAGAACTATATGCCAAAAACTTAGACAACCTAAATAAAATGGACAAATTTCTTGAAATATATAATCTTTTAAAAATCAATCTGGAAGAATCAGAAACCTAAACAGACCAATTACAACAAATAAGATCGAAACAGTTCTCAAAAAACTCCCAACAAACAAAAGTCCTGGGCCTGATGGCTTCACAAGTGAATTCTACCAAATATTTAAAGAAGAACTAACTCCTATCCTTCTCAAGCTATTTCAAAAAATTTAAGAGGAGAGAAGACTTCCAAGCTCTTTTTATGAGGCAAGCATAATTCTGATTACAAAACCAGGCAAAGACAACAAAAAGAAAGAACATTATAGACCAATATCCATGATGAATTTAGATGCTAAAATCCTCAACAAAATATTAGGAAACCAGTTCCAGCAAAATATGAAAAGAATCATATACCATGATCAAGTGGGATTTATTCTGGGAAGGCACGGCTGGTACAATATTCGCAAATCAATCAATGTGATTCATCACATAAACAAAAGGAAGGAGAAAAAACACATAATAATTTCAATAGATGCAGACAAAGCATTCGATAAAATCCAGCACCCATTCATGATCAAAATTCTCAGCAAAGTGGGAACACAGGGAATATTTACCTCAACATGATAAAGGCCATGACAAACCCATAGCCAACATCATACTCAATGGGCAAAAATTAAAAGCAACTCCTGAAAGATCAGGAACAAGGCAAGGGTGGCCACTTTCACCATTCTTATTCAACATAGTTCTGGAAGTCCTAGCCACAGCAATCAGATAAGAAGAAGAAGTAAAGGGCATCCAAATTGAAAAAGAAGTAAAACTATCATTATTTGCAGATATGATATTGTATATAGAAAACCCTAAAGTCTCAGTCAAAACAATACTGGACCTGATAAATGAATTCAGCAAATGGCAGGATATAAAATTAATGCTCAGAAATCAGAGGCATTTTTATATACCAACAATGAACTGTCTGAAAAAGAAATTAAGGAAACAATCCCCTTCACTATTACAACCAAAAAAATAAAGTACCTAGGAGTAAATTTGACCAAGGAGGCTGAAGACATGTACTCAGAAAATTATAAAACATTGATAAAAGAAATCAAGGAAGATACAAACAAGTGGAAGCATATACCGTGCTCATGGTTAGGAAGAATAAACATTATTAAAATGTCTATATTACCCAAAACAATTTATAAATTCAATGCAATACCAATGACATACTTCACAGATATAGAACACATATTCCAAACACTTATATGGAACCAAAAAAGAACACGAATAGCCTCAGTAATCTTGAAAAGGAAGAATAAAGTGGGAGGTATCACACTCCTTGATATCAAATTACACTACAAGGCCATTGTAATCAAAAGAGCTTGGTACTAGCATAAAAACAGGTATATAGATCAATGGAACAGAACAGAGAACCCAGAAATAAACCCACAGCTCTATGGACAACTGATATTTGACAAAGGAGGTAAGAACATACAATGGAGTAAAGACAGCCTCTTCAACAAATGGTATTGGGAAAATTGGACAGCTACCTGCAAAAAAATGAAACTAGACCACCAACTTACACCATTCACAAAAATAAACTCAAAATGGATAAAAGACTTAAATGTAAGCCATGAAACCATAAGCATCTTAGAAGAAAACATAGGCAGTAAGCTCTCTGACATCTCTCGCAGCAATATATTTGCTGATTTGTCTCCACAGGCAAGTGAAATAAAAGACAAAATAAACAAATGGGACTATATTAAACTAAAAAGCTTTTGCACAGCTAAAGACAATAAAAACAGAATAAAGAAGACACAATGAGAGAACATATTTGACAATACGTCTGATAAGGGGTTAATAACCAAAATTTACAAAGAACTTGTAAAACTCAACACCAGGAAGGTAAACAATCCAATCAAAAAATGGGCAAAAGAGGCCCTGGCCAGTTGGCTCAGTGGTAGAGCGTCGGCCTGGCATGCAGGAGTCCTGGATTCGATTCCCGGCCAGGGCACACAGGAGAAGCACCCATCTGCTTCTCCACCCCTCCCCCTCTCCTTCCTCTCTGTATCTCTCTTCCCCTCCCGCAGCCAAGGCTCCATTGGAGCAAAGTTGGCCCGGGTGCTGGGGATGGCTCTATGGCCTCTGCCTCAGGCACTAGAATGGCTCTGGTTGCAACAGAGCAACGCCCCAGATGGGCAGAGCATCGCCCCCTGGTGGGCATGCTGGGTGGATCCTGGTCAGGCGCATGCGGGAGTCTGTCTGACTGCCTCCCCGTTTCCAACTTCAGAAAAATACAAAAAAAAAATGGGCAAAAGAAATGAATAGACACTTCTCCAAAGAAGACATACAGATGGCCAATAGGCATATGAAAAAATGTTCAACATCATTAATCATTAGAGAAATGCAAATTAAAACCACAATGAGATATCACCTCACACCAGTCAGAATGGCACTCATCAACAAAACAACACAGAATAAGAGCTGGTGAGGGTGTGGAGAAAAAGGAACCCTCCTGCACTGCTTGTGGGAATGCAGACTGGTGCAGCCACTGTGGAAAACAGTATGGAGATTCCTCAAAAAATTAAAAATCAAACTGCCTTTTGACCCAGTCATCCTACTTTTAGGAATATACCTCAAGAACACCATAGCACTGTTTCAAAAGGAGAAATGCACCCCCATGTTTATGGCAGCATTGTTCACAACAGCGAGGATCTGGAAACAGTCCATGTGTCCATCAGTGGACGAGTGGATTAAAAAGCAGTGGTACATACATACAATGGAATACTATGGGGTTATGAAAAAGAAGGAAATCTTACCTTTTGCAACAACATAGACTGACCTGAAACTGTTATGTTAAGTGAAATAAGCCAGGGAGAAAAAGGAAAATATCATATGACCTCACTCATTTGAGGAATCCAGTGAACAATGTGAACTAAGGAACGGAATTGAGACAGAGGAGGGATCAAAGGGTCCAGAGGAGCCTGACCAGGTGGTGGCGCAGTGGATAGAGCATCGGACTGGGATGCAGAGGACCCAGGTTCGAGACCCCGAGCTCGCCAGCTTGGACCCAATGTCGCTGGCTCGAGCAAGGGGTTACTCAGTCTGCTGAAGGCCCATGGTCAAGGCACATATGAGAAAGCAATCAATGAACAACTAAGGTGTTGCAACACGCAATGAAAAAACTAATGATTGATGCTTCTCATCTCTCTCCGTTCCTGTCTGTCTGTCCCTGTCTATCCCTCTCTCTGACTCTCTCTCTGTCTCTGTAAAAAAAAAAAAAAAAAAAAAAAAGGTCCAGAGGAAAAAGAGGACAGAGGGAAAGGGGATGATAGGATGGGATAAACCTGAAGGGAAGGGGGGAGGGCAGTACAGGGAGGAGGGAAGGGGGATGTTGAGGGGAGTACAGGGGAGGGGGGATGCATTTGGGGCAACACTAGAATCTATGTAAACACCATAAATTAAAATCAATAAAAAAATATAATTCTAAAAATATATATATAATTTAAATAAATAAACAGAAATAAAAAATGGGTTTAAATTATATTATTTAATATTACCTGAGATTAGCAACCAAAACAATATTATAGATAAAACTGAATTAATAAAAATCTGTTAAATTATACTTATAAAATTATTCTCCAATGTTTCAATAATTAGATTATTTAGGTAATTTTCATGTAAAATTGTCAATCTTGTCACATTTATATTTGTGTAAGATTTGTAAATATAGATCAAATTTTAACTACTTGAAAGCAAAAAGGGTTTTTAAAAATCACATAGTAATTTCTGAAAATGTGTTAATAATTTGTCACAGTGACTCAGATGCTGAGGTTGCTCATCTCACTCATTGTTATATTCCCAGAACTAAACATAGTCACTAGAACATTGCAGGTAGTCAATTATATCCAACTGAGGTCACATCTTTCAGCAGGCTGTGCCAAATTATTCTTTAAGAAATTAAGATTTCCCCTCCTTAACATTTTAGTACATGTATGTCTATGTAGATTTTTCTGGGAAGAGAAGTAGTATCTTTCATCACAGACTACATGATAGAAAAAATGTTAAAAGCTATAGACCTAATAAAAATATGGACATGCTGAATGTAGGCTGTGTTTCTCAAACACAGAGTAAAGAGCCAAGACACCTCCAGAAATAGTTCAGAAGAGAAAGATCAGTTCTGAAGAAAAAAAAAAGTTTTTTGGTTGTATCTTTTTCAACTGTTTGTTGCCCTTGTTGTTTTGCCTATGTTAACCAAAATTGGAAGATTACTACAATTCTTCATTTAGTTCAACTGGCACAAATGCAACCACTGATACAGTCATAGTACAGCACACTTTGGAACTGAACACTACCACTATTATTTAGTTAAATGTATCTACAATAAGATGAACAAGTGTGAGGATACATAAAATGTTACTAGATAATTCTCTTCCAAATCCAGAGTTTAGCTTATTAAATATTCTTTTTATTAATTTCTGAATCCTTGCTTGCTATAACTCAATAAAATAGTACCTAAATCTCACATATTATAGTAAACTAGATTTCACATTCTCTCTTTTCATTTCACTTAAAATCTTCTCTTAATTTTGAGCATACCAATTGGTAGGTGAAGACCATATAGCCCAGCCCCACCAAGCTCACTGTATGTGCTCATCCTCATACCAACTGCAACTAAAATGCTATAATTCCATATCATTACAGTAAGCAAGAGCCAAGTTTCAGATTTTACACTGTCTGATTACTAAGATTACATTAGCTCACTACTAGTGGTTTAGTCACTGTATCAACTATGGTATTAAATCTTTGGATGCAATGAAAGTTAACAATGCTACTTTTATGTTGTGCAAAAAGAAATCATATTCAATCTGTTTTTCCCTTTTTGATTACAGTTCATTTAAGGAAAAAATGTTGCTGTATGGCTTGACAATGTTTTATGTATCTTCGGCTGATAGAACACACAAAACGTTTGAATAGGCCCATTTATTTGAGCAGACGTATTAAGTAATACTTTAAATGTGAACATACATGTCATAAATTTTGTAGTCTCTTTAAAGTAGGATAAATCTGGTATTTAAAATAGTCTTTGTTCAAAGCCATTTTTTTCCTAACAGTCATAAAGGAACTCTGATTTGTGCTGCATGAACAATGCCAGTATCATCATTTTAATGTTAACCATATGAACTTCTAATAATAGATAAGAGTCTACATTTGTATTATATGTCTTAGAGACATTTAAAATCTAGATAAGGAAAGGCTGATTTCATTGGCCCCATAGTTAAAGAAAAGCAGACCCCAATTAAAAGAATTCTGTTTCGAATTAACTAGTTTGACATGTGCTAATTGACAGTTCCTGTGAAATGGTTCTAATTAAAGTCAATATGTCTTTTTCAATTAAAAGGAAATTAAGAATATACTAATATACATTAACAACTTAATCTGCCTTCAATATCACATATATCAGCTGCTTTTCCCCCCCGAACATTATTGGAGAACCATCTGACATGAATCATCTACTGTTTGCTTTTGGTATCTCATTATTACTTCACACACACATAGCAGTAGTATATGTCCCCTAAGGAAGAGGATACCCTGTACATGCTTAATTTTCAAAACGTCCAACTCTTAAGTTCATTAAAAATAAATCTACCTTTCTGAATTTCAAAAATGGATATTCTTAATAAAAATCTTTACTAACTGAAAACAAAGACAAGTGTTCTCAATTAGTTGGTCTTTTTACTATAGGCCTTTAGAGGTAATTAAATTCTCCTGGAAAGAAGGCTGGACTATGTTCTCACCATTTGGCTTGATTCAAAGCAAAGCTTGATTTGAGCAACACACGACAGAAAACATCTTTCAAATCATGTTCTGTTTCCCAAGTGAAACTTTGGGGAAATCTCAGGTGGGAATATTTTGCTTTGTATATAAAACAGGAAAACAGAAAACAAGGTTGTTTAAATGCCAGCACTAACAGAAGGCCCATCATATTCATTGAAAATGTAGCATTAG
Source organism: Saccopteryx leptura (assembly GCF_036850995.1). Classification (NCBI taxonomy): domain Eukaryota; kingdom Metazoa; phylum Chordata; class Mammalia; order Chiroptera; family Emballonuridae; genus Saccopteryx; species Saccopteryx leptura. The sequence goes on from NC_089506.1 coordinate 150,195,664, forward strand.
AGAAGCTGTTTATAGAAACATGATTAAATATTCAAATATGCATTACCAAAGCAACAGTGTTAGCAATTTTAATGTTAGCAAAAGTAATATTAAATTCAAGCATCAATACTAATGTACACAGCATTAACATCACATGGTAAACCACGGAAAAAATTAAAAACTATTTGTTTCTTAGTAGATGATTGTAATTTAAACATTTTAATTATCATAAAAAGATTTTTTAAAGGAAGTTTTAAACTATCAATACTCTGTAAATCCTTTCATATGACATAGTTTATATTTTAATAAGAGTTCCATCACAACTGCCCCTTTTTTCAGTTTAAAATTCAACCATAAAATGTGGCTACTTATAAAAGCGGGAAATTATTTTACTTAATTTCACCAAAACTAGCTTATTCATGTTTAATATAGATCAAAGAAAAAGGTAAACAAGTTACTTCCACTTTCATTTTTAAAAAATTAAATATGCTAACACCTGTAGCATTCTGCATATTTGTGAGAGAGACTAAGAGTCAGCCAAGCAACCCAAGATCTCTCATTAAAAGCATTTGTCCCAAATGTACTGTATTGTTCTTTTCTGAGTAGTTACCAAAAACTTTAATGAAAATCATCTTAAGTGGGACTCTAAAAGCAGTTGAAATCTAGTGAATTTCCAGAATGACTAAATGCATATTAATCCATATTCAAAAACACCTCCTTGCAATTAAAAATATAATTAGACTCAATAGTCAAAATGCCATGCTATCTATCACCAAGTGGAGCTCTTAGTTAATTTTCAGGCCTAGGATCTTGCTCCTCGAGCTGGCATAGACTAGAAATCCTGCACTAACAGCATGTACTCAGCATTTTAAAATGGGAGAGAAGCCAATGCAGCAACTTTTCTACCCAATTAAAGAGCATTGTTTATAGCAAGTCTACACAACATAAAGCCTGCAGACTGCACATAACCATGAGGCAATTGATCATGACCCACCCACAGACCTGAGAAGGGGCAGCAAGTAGAAAGACAGATGTAAGGCTAGTAGCCAAGGCCAGGCAGGTCCACACTGGATTCAGGCAAACGGTAGAGAAACTGCAGAGCTGAAAAGTGTTGGGCCATTCCATTTAATAAATTCTAGCAACGGCTGACAAGCACGTAGGCAAGGGAAAACCGCTTCTCAGGAAAAAGAAACAGCAAAATGACCCCTCATAGGGGCGGGCAGGAAATCGCCATCCACAATCCTCCTGAGTGCAAGCACCTTACATAGGACTTACAAGAATGCAAGTCTTACATAGGTCATACACACATGGCCTTTCCACATGCTCACGAACCAATCAGGCAAAGTGCTTGCAGCCAGTAAACAAAGAAGCAAGCCAAACACAGCTGCTTCCCCACAACAGACAAAATGACACTCCTGTCAGCAAAAAGAGAGAAGACTGTCCCACAGACTACACTTCTCAGGTCACATGTTATAATGACAATACCCCACATTTAAGCTCAGAATAAAAATCAATGTGGGCCTGACCTGTGCTGGCGCAGTGGATAAAGTGTCAACCTGGAATGCTGGGGTCACCAGTTCAAAACCCTGGCTTTCCTGATTAAGGCACATGAGAGAAGCAACTACAAGTTGATGCTTCCTGCTCCTCCCCCCTGCCTTTCTCTCTCCCTCTTTCTCCTCTCTCAAATATCAATAAATAAAATCTTTAAAAATAAAAAGAAAGAAAATCAATGTGGTTTATCAATCCTTCCAACAGAGGCATTTATTGTACACATATTAGACCAGTACAAAAACTTCCTAAAGAGAAGAAAAAATATTGAACTTAAATTAGGAAAACCTTGTAGCATTTACCTGACAGCTTGTATTCTTTCAGTAGTCAATAAATATTTAATGATAATCCTCATGGTTTATATTTTCTGTAAAAAGTTGTTTTTATCTCTTTCTCTTGCCCCTCTCATTCAATGACAAATGGGTAACCATAAAACTTATTGTCCAAACTGGAAGACTTTTAGTAATGAACATGGAAAGGAGAGGCATCTTGGAAGATGGCAAAGTATGAAGCTCTATAGTCAGTCCCTCCACTAAAACAACTATTGAGCTGGTAAGAACTGTTAGAATCAACTATTTCAGAATCGTGGAGTGTAACAGAACACTTGTAGCATACAGGGGAGTGCTTGACAAAGAGACTGGTAAATTTTGGTGAATTTCAACATTACGCAAAGCAGCCACACTCCTCAAGCCCCAATGAAAATAATCGTGAGTCAAGACCTGATTCTGATGCAGTTTTCTGGCATCAGAGTGCAAAACAGGAACCTTCTCCAAAACCCAGGATTCTATATTTTGATCTACCTGGAAGTTCACTAAGGAGAAAGCAAAAAAGCTGGCCATTGGTTCAACCCTACAGGGTTGAAGCAGATTCAATGGCATTGCTGAAGGCAATTAAAGAATCAGAATATCCTTAAAAATTTTTTTCTCTTATTGAGTCCAGGCATTTAAAAAAATTTCTATCAAGTCACTAGCTGACCACAGATATAAAACACAGAGACTCCAATGACTACACATGACAAGGAATATAGTCTTTGCAAAAAAGAACTTGGAAAGGTCACTAAACAAATGAACAACTGCATCCTGTATCAAGTAAAACCAGTGATCCTTGGTGTAGAGGAGAGAATCTTATTCCCAGAATTACAACATTCAAAATGTTCACTTCTCAACAAGAAAATGACAAAGCATGCAAAAAACAAAAAAGAGGAAAGTATGACTCATTAACAGGAAAAAAGTAGAAATTGACAGAAACCATCCAGAAGCTAGACATTGAACTTAACAAAGAATTTAAATGTGCTGTCTTAAGTATGCTCAAAGAGTTGAAGAATATCATGGACAAAGAACTAAAAGAAATTAGAAAAACTAAGTATGAAAAGTAAGAATTATCAACAGAGATAGAAATTAGTAAAAAGATTAAAGTAGAAATTATGAAGCTCAAATGTACAATAAATAAAGTTTTAAATTCAGAAAAGGCATTCAACAGCAGATATGAGCAGGGGGGAAAATCATCAAATTTGAAGATAGGGTAATTATAAATTCCCAGTCTAAGGAGCAAAAACAAAACAAAGACAAAGAATGAACAAGACCTAAGAGATCTATAGGAAACCATCAAACATACCAACACATATGTTGTAGGAGTATCAGAAGGAGAAGAAAGTAAAAAAGAGGCAGAAAAATTTTTTGAAGAAAAATTGTTTAAAAACTTCCCAAATTTGGTAAATTACATGAATGTACATATCCAAGAATCTCAGCAAATTAAAAACAGAACAAAGAAAACCACACCACAACATATTATTATCAAATTAGTGAAAGACAAAGAGAGATTTTTATAAGCATAGGCATAAGGCAACAATTTGCCACCCATAAATCATCAAAAAAAATTAACAGCCTATCTCTCATCAGTAACTATAGAGACCAAATGACAGTAGTATGTATGATATATTTAAAGAATAAAAGAAAAACATAATTATTCAGCAAAATGATCCTTTAAAGATAAAAATTACAACATTCCATTATAAATAAGAGCTAAAAATATTCATTACTAGATCTTCCTATAAGAAATGCTAAAAGATAAATGTTTTAAAAAGAGAGAGAGGCCTGACCTGTGGTGGCGCAGTGGATAAAGCATCAACCTGGAAACACTGAGGTTGCCAGTTCAAAACCCTGGGCTTGCCTGGTCAAGGCACATATGGGAGTTGATGCTTCTTGCTCCTCCTCCTTCTCTCTCTCTCTCTCTCTCTCTCTCTCTCTCTCTCTTTTTCTCTCTCTCTCCTCTCTCTATAATGAATAAATTTTAAAAATCTTAAAAAAATAAAAGATTTAAAAAAAAAAGAGAGAGAGAGAAATGCTAAATGGAATTATTTAGGCTAAAATAAAGGAGTTCAAAAGCATACAAACTAGAAAGTAACTCAAAATCATAAAATGAAATAAAGATCACTAGTAGGCCCAGGCCAGTTGGCTCAGTGGTAGAGCATCAACCTAGCATGTGGATGTCCCAGGTTCAATTCCTGGTCAGGACACAAAGGAGAAGTGCCCTTCTGCTTCTCCATCCCTCCCTCTCTTGCTTCTCTCTCTTTCTCTCTCTCTTTCTCTCTCTCTCTCTCTCTCTCTCTCTCTCCCCTCCCACTCTGCTCCTGCATCTGTGGATCAATTGGACAGTGTTGGCCCAGGTGCTGAAAATGACTCCAAGTCCTCAGCATCAGGCAGTAAGAAGAGCTCAACTGCTGAGCAACAGAGCAATGTCTCAAATGGGCAGAGCATCACCCCCTAGTGGAATATCCAGTAGAGCCCAGTAGGGGCACATGGTGGGGTCTGTCTCTGCCTCCCCTCCTCTCACTGAATTAATAAAATTAAAAATAAAGAAAATAAAAGATCACTGGTAAAGGTAACTAAATAAATAAATATAAACCTAGTTTATATCTTTAGTATGTAACTCCTCTTTTATTTCCTATATCATTTAAAAGATAAATGCAGCCTGACCAGGCGGTGGCATAGTGAATAGAGCGCCGGACTGGGATGTGAAAAACCCAGGTTCAAGACCCCAAGGTCACTAGCTTGAGTGCCAGCTCATCTGGTTTGAGCAAGGCTCACCAGCTTGAGCCCATGGTCGCTGGCTCAAGCAAGGAGTCACTCGGTCTGCTGTAGCCCCCTGGTCAAGGCACATATGAGAAATTGATCAATAAACTAAAGAACCACAATGAAGAATTGATGTTTCTCATCTCTCTCCCTTTCTGTCTATCTGTCCTTATATGTCCCTCTTTCTGACTCTCTCTTTCTTTCCCACAAGAAAAAAAAGAGAAAAATGCATAGAACAATAATTATAAATTTATGTTAATGAGCACATAATGCATAAAGATGCAATCTGTGACAATAACACCATAAAGGGGAGGATGGAGCCAGATAGGAGTAGAGTTAATGTATACTATTAAAGTTAAGTGAGTATCAATTCAAGCTAGATTTTGATAAATTTAGAATGTTCATTGTAATCCCCATGGCAACCACCGAAAAAATAAAAGTATACATAAAAAGGAAAGAAATAATCAAATGATATACTAGAAAAAAACTAATCAAACAATAAAGAAGGTAGTATTGGTGAAATTAAGAAACAGAAAAGATATGACACATAGAAAACAAATAGCAAAATGGCATAAATAAGTCCTTCATTATTAGTAATCACTTTAATTGTAAATACACTTAAATAACCAATTAAAGGACATATATTAGCAGAATTAATTTTTTTAAATCATGATAAAACTATATGCTATTTAAAAGAAACTCATTTTAGACCCAAAGACACAGATATGTTGAAAGTCCAAGAATGCAAAACAGATATTTTATACAACTAGTCACTAAAAAGGAGCCAGACTGGCTATACTAACCATCAGAAGAAATAGATTTTACATCAAAAATTGTTGCAAGAGAAAAAAAGAAAAGAAAAAGTTGTTGCAAGAGATAAAGGCATTTTAGAGTGACAAAAGGATAAATTCACCAAGAAGACAGAACAATTATAAACATATACACACCAAACAACAGAGCCTCCAAATATATAAAGTAAACAATAACAAAATTGAAGGAAGAAGTAGTCTACAATAATAGTTGGAAAACATCAGCAGCCCACTTTCAGTATGAAGATGTAGAGAGAAAATTAGTAAGGATATTGATAATTTGAATAACACTATAATCACCTACACTTAACAGACATAAGGAACATGGTATTCTGCCAACAATGGCAGAATATATTCTTCTCAAATGCATGTGAAACATTCTCCACAATACACCATATGTTAGGCCAAAAAACAATTCTCAAATTTAAAAGTATATGAATCTACAAAGTATCTTCTCTGGCCACAATGGAATAGAGCTAGAATTCAATAACAAAAGGAAAACAGAGAAACTCTCAAATACATGGATATTAAATAGCACACTCTTAAGCAACCAATAGACAAAGGAAGGAATCACTAAAAAAATTAGAAAATACTCTGAGATAAATGCAAATGAAAACACAACATACTAAAACCTACAGCATGGAGCAGAAGCTCTAAGGAAAATTTATAGCTATAAACATCTACATTAAAAAGATATCAAATCGGCCCTGGCCGGTTGGCTCAGTGGTAGAGCGTCAGCCTGGCATGTGGAAGTCCCGGGTTTGATTCCCAGCCAGGACACATAGGAGAAGCGCCCATCTGCTTCTCCACCCCTCCCCCTCTCCTTCCTCTCTGTCTCTCTCTTCCCCTCCCGCAGCCAAGGCTCCATTGGAGCAAAGATGGCCCGGGCGCTGGGGATGGCTCTATGGCCTCTGCCTCAGGCGCTAGAGTGGCTCTGGTCGTGACAGAGCGACACCCCAGATGGGCAGAGCATCGCCCCCTGGTGGGCATGCCGGGTGGATCCTGGTCGGGTGCATACAGGAGTCTGTCTGACTGCCTTCCCGTTTCCAGCTTCAGAAAAATAAAAATAAAAAAAAAAAAGATATCAAATCAACAATCCAACTTCACATCTCAAGGAACTAAAAAAAAGAGAAGAGCAATCTAAACCCAAAGTCAGCAGAAGGAAGGAAATAATAAAGATTATAGCAAAAATAAACAAAATAGAAAAAAGAAAAGCAATAGAGAAAACCAATAAAACTAAAAGTTAGCTCTTTAAAAAAAATCAACAAAATTTAAAAATCTTTAACTAAATTAAGGGGGGAAAAGAGAAGATAAAAATAACTAAAATAAGAGATGAAAGCAGGGACATTACTATTGACCTTACATAAATCAAAATGATTATTTAAAAAACTGAATAATTTACACCATCAAATTGGACAACCTAGATGAAATGGAAAAATTCCTAGAACTACACAAATTAGCAAAACTGACTCAAGAAAAAGTAGAAAATTCTTAAGAGACTATAACAAGTAAAAAGAGTGAATCAGTAATAAAAATCTCCCACACACCCCCAAATCAGGACCATATGGCTTCAGTGAAGTATTCTATCAAACATTTAAAGAATTTACAACATTCCTTCTCAAACTCTTCCAGAAAAATAAAACACTTTAAAACACATTTTTATTATGTGACCATTAATCGGATCTCTAAGCAGGACAGACATCATGAGAAATATACAAATATCTCTTATAAATATGTACACAAAATTCCTCAACAGAATACTAGCAAACCAAATCCAACAGCACATTTAAAAAAATGTTTAAACCATGACCAGGTGGGGTTTAATTCAGGAATGCTAATGGTGGTTCAACATAAGAAAATCAGTCAATGTAACATATAACACATTAACAAAATAAAGAACTACATGATCATCTCAATACATGCAGAGAAGCATTTGACAAACTTCTACACTCTCTCATGATAAAAACACTCAAAAACTAGGATATAAGGGAACTTCCTTAACATGATATAGGGCATTTATAAAAAACCCACAGTAAGCATCCTACTCAATAGTGAAGGAATGAAAAGCTTTCCCTAAGATCACGAACAAGACAAGGATGTCCTCTTTGACCTCTGATACTCAACATTATATGAAGTTCTAGCCAGAGCAATTAGTCAAGAAAAAGATAAAATGCACCCAAATTGATGATACATTTTAGAAGTAGAGAGAAGAACACTGTATTTGCATATGACATCATTCCATATATACAAAAGTCTATAGAATCTAAAAAAAAACCCACTAGAACTAAGAAGTGAATTCAGTCAAGTTGCAGAGTAAAAGATCAACACACAAAAGTCATCTGTATTTACAGCACCAATAATCAATCTGAAAAGGAAATTAAGAAAAAAATTCCAGCCTGACTAAGCTGTGGTGCAGAAGATAGAGCACCAGACTGGGACACAGAGGACCCAGGTTCAAAACCATGAAGTCACTGACTTGAGTGCAGACTCATCCAGCTTGAGCGCAGGCTCACCAGCTTAAGTGCAGGGTTGCCTGCTTGAGCATGAGATCATGGAGATGAGCTCATGGTCGCTGGCTTGAGCCCAAAGGTTGCTGGCTTGAAGCTCAAGGTTGCTGGCTTGAGTCCAAGGTCGCTGGCTTGAGCAAAGAATCACTCGCTTTGCTGGCGCCCCCACCCTGCCCTAGTCAACAAGAAAGCAATCAAGAAACAACTAAGGTGCTACAACAAAGAATTGATGCTTCTCATCTCTCTCCCTTTTTGTCTATCTGTCCCTGTCTGTGCCTATCTCTCTCTCTCTGTCTCTCTCTAATAAAAAAAAGAAAAAATTCCATTCACAAAAGCATTCAAAAGAATAAAAAAATCAAGGAATAAATAATCAACAAGGTGAAAGACATCCATTAAAAACAAAATGCGGCCCTGGCTGGTTGGCTCAGCGGTAGAGCGTCGGCCTGGTGTGCAGGGGACCCAGGTTTGATTCCCGACCAGGGCACATAGGAGAAGCGCCCATTTGCTTCTCCACCCCCCCTCCTTCCTCTCTGTCTCTCTCTTCCCCTCCCGCAGCCAAGGCTCCATTGGAGCAAAGATGGCCCGGGCGTGGGGATGGCTCCTTGGCCTCTGCCCCAGGCGCTAGAGTGGCTCTGGTCGTGGCAGAGCGACACCCGGAGGGGCAGAGCATCGCCCCCTGGTGGGCAGAGCGTCGCCCCTGGTGGGCGTGCCGGGTGGATCCCGGTCGGGCGCATGCGGGAGTCTGTCTGACTGTCTCTCCCCGTTTCCAGCTTCAGAAAAATACAAAAAAAACAAAAAAAACAAAAAAAAAATGCGGTTGACAGAAATTTAAAAAGACCTAAGAAACTTGAATCCCATGTTCATGAATTGGAAGACTTAATATTATTAAGATAACAATACTTCACAAAATAAACTACAATTCCTTAAATTTATATAAAATTGCAAGAGACCTTGAATAGCCAAAATAAAATTTAAAAAGTAAAACACAATTGGAAAACTCACATTTTCCAATTTAAAAACTTACTACAAAGCTATAGTAACCAAAATAGTGTGACACTGGCTTTAGGACAGATATATAGATCAACAAAATAGAATTGAGAGTCAAAATCATCTATGACCAATTGATTTTGGACAAAACCATCCAATAGGGGAAGAGGAGTTTCTTCAACAAATGGTAAATGAACAAATAGAAAACCACAAATGATAAATTTAAACCTATATCTTATTTCTTATAAAAAATTAACTTAAGATTGCAAAAGAGTAGGCAGACTCACAGAGTGCCACCTCCCATGACCAAACTGAATTACAAATTAATTTAAGAACAATCATCATGAAAAACCAACTTTGGACTAAAAGAACAGGACTTGAAAACCAGGGAGCACAGAAGAATCCACACCAATCCTGGTAGGGAGTGTGGGGGTGCAGTGGGGGCTCCCCTGCTCCCAGGAGTGAGGGGAGGCTGAGGCTGAGAGTCCAGAAGGGCTCTCATTATAAGGAGAGATACCTTGAGAGGCAGGGTTTCTCAGTCTCAGGATTGGAAATCCAATCTAGAAACCCAGGGTCTGGAGGAGATAGCCAGACAGCATTTAGTGGGGAGAAGAGTGAGAGTTCTGTCTATGGAAAGCAGCTGGCAAAAGAAAAAGCAGCCTTAAAGGGACAGAGCAGAAAATATCACTCACAGCTACTTGCCAGGGGCTCCTGGGCGAGGAGGGCTGAGAGGGCTGACTGGGCTTACATGAAGAAAGTGGGGAGAGCGAGACAAGGGGACCTGACCTGAGCTGAGCTGACTCATTCTCCAGTGTGGAGGTGTCCATGGCTGGGAGAGGGGTAGCTCCCTCTGCCCAGAAAAGCCTAGGGTGGAACCAGGTGACCTACCTCCAAAAAGCTCTCCAGCTCCAATCAGCACTAAAGGCCTTCCAGAAAGGAGGAAGGAAGGGGTAGGAGCAGTGACTCAGGTTTCAGGGAGAACTGAGCTACATCTTTCCATTCATACTGAGAAAACTCCCCACCCCCGGAGAGTAACTGAACAGAATACACCTTCAGATTCTCAAAGGTCACACCCACTGTATTCCTGGATACAGTTTCAACTAGGGCCAAAAAAACAAACAAACAAACAAAACAAGATATGCCCACTTCACCCCTCCTAAACATAGAAGCTTCCTGCTGAGATCAGCAAATAGAAGCTCCCTGCTGAGTTTAGCAAACAAACAGCAAGAAAATCAAGACTTTAAAGTGGCTCTACTAGTTAAGGAGAATTAAAATCCAAGCAACCGGTAGAGGCAGAGGAATAAAGACCTGAAGGAGAAGCCGAATTAAATAAACCAACCTCAAACCCACAACTCTAACAAGCCTGTAAACCACATACAGAAACCATGGGAAGACAGAGGACCGTAAACCATATAAATCAATAAGAAAAATATCCAGAAAAAGAACTGAATGAAATGGAAGTAATCAAATTACTGGATGTAGAATTTAAAATAAAGATTGTTAGGATGCTTAAGGATCTCAAAGCTACAATAGATGGACTTAATGAGCACCTAAATAAATAATTGCAAGCATCAAAAATAACACCAAAATCATAAAAAAAATAACCAGACAGAAATAACAAACACAGTATCATAAATGAAGACTAAACTAGAAGTAATTAAAAGCAAGAGGAATGAAGCAGAGGATCATATCAGCAATTTAGAGGACAAGTGAAAGCACAAGAAGAACAACAAAAAGAAAAAAGGATCAAAAAGTCTGAGGAAACTCTAAGACAGCTCTGTGACAATATGAAGAGAAACAACATCCACATAATAGGGGTTCCTGAAGAAGAAGAAAAAGAACAAGAGATAGAGAACCTGACTAAAGAAATCATAGCTGATAATTTCCCTAAATTGATGCAGTAAAAAGCCACATAGGTTCAAGAAGCACAGAGAACCCCATTAGAAAGGAACCCAAAAAGACCGACACCAAGACACATCATAATAAAAATACCAAAACTAAGAGATAAAAAAGAATACTAAAAGCTGCAAGAGAAAAGCAGTCAATCACCTACAAAGAGCCCCCCATAAGGATAACATTCGATTTTTCAACAGAAACACTTGAGGCCAGAAGGGAATGGCAAGAAATATTCAAAGTAATGCAGTACAAGAACCTACAACCAAGACTTCTTTATCCAGCAAAGCAATCATTTAAATTTAAGGAGAAATAAAAAGCTTCCCAGACAAAAAAAACTTAAGAAATTCATTACAGCCAAACCAATGCTGCAAGAAATATTAAGAGGTCTGTTGTAAACAGAACAATGGGGGGGGGGGATCTAGTAAAAGAGAAATGTATTATAGATTTAAAGAATAAAATGGCAATAAACAACTAAATATCAATAATAACCTTAAATGTAAATGAATTAAATTCTCCAATTAAAAGACATAGGGTAGCTGCATGGATAAGAAAACAGGACCATTACATATGCTGTCCACAAGACACTCAACTCAAAACAAAAGATACACATAGACTGAAAGTAAAAGGATGGGAAAAAATATTTCATGCAAATGAAAATGAAAAAAAAGCTGGGGTAGCAATACTTATATCTGACAAAAAGGACTTTAAAACAAAGGCTATAGTACGGGATAAAGAAGGTCACTACATAATGATAAAGGGAGCAATCCAACAGGAGGGTATAACCATTATAAATATATATGTGACTAATATAGAAGCAACTAAATATCTAAAATAGATTTTGATGGACAAAAAGGGTGAGATCAACAGCAATACTATAAATAGTAGTAGGGAATTATAATACCCCACTAACATCAATAGATAGAACCTCCAGACAGAAAATTAACAAAGAAACAGTGGCCTTGAATGACACACTAGATATACTGGATTTAATAGATATCTTCAGAACCTTTCACCCCAAAGTGGCAGAATATACATTCTTTTCAAGTGCTCATGGTACATTCTCTAGGATACACCACATGTTAGAACACAAAACAAGTCTTAATAAATTTAAGAAGATTGAAATATTGATAGTATCGGACATCTCTGATCACAACAGCATGAAGCTAGAAATCAACTACAATAAAAAACTGAAAAACATTCAAACACTTGGAGAGTAAATAGCATGCTATGAAATAATGAATGGGTTAACAATGAGATCAAGGAAGAAAAGAAAAACTTCCTTGAAACAAATAAAAATAAATATACAACTCAAAATTTAAGAGACACAGCAAAAGCAGTCCTGAGAGGAAAGTTCATAGCATTACAGGCATACCTCAAGAAGCAAAAAAAAAAAAGCTCAAATACACAAATTAACCCTGCACCTAAAAGAACTAGAAAAAGAACAGCAAATAAAGTCCAGAGGAAGTAGAAGAAAGAAAATAAAGATCAGAGTGGAAATAAATGACATTGGGGCTAAAAAAAAATACCAAGAATCAATGAAACCAAGAGCTGGTTCTTTGAAAAGGTAAACAAAATTGATGAACCTTTAACCATACTCACCAAGAAAAAAAGAGAGGGGACTCAAATAAATAAAATTAGAAATGAGAGTAGAGAACTGACACAGCAGAAATTCAAAGGATTGTAAAAATACTATGAAGAATTGTATGCCAAAAAAATTAGACACTCATTATGTTGAGTGAAATAAGCCAGGCAGAGAAGGAAAAATATCATATGACCTCACTCATTTGAGGAATTCAAAGAATAATGAGAACTGAGGAACGAAATTGAGGCAGAGGAGGGATCAAAGGGACCAGAGGAAAAGAGGACAGAGGAAAAGGGGATGATAGGATGTGATAAACCTGAAGGAAAGGGGGGAGGGCTCTGTAGGGAGGGAGGCAAGAGAGATGTTGAGGGGAATAGGGGGGAGGGGGGATGCATTCGGGGTGACCCAAGAATCTATGTAAACACAATTAAATAAAAAAAAATTGGGAAAAAAATTAGACAACCTAGGTGAAATGGAAAAATTCCTTGAAACATATAATCTTTCAAAAATCAATCTGGAAGAATCAGAATATCTAAATAGACGATTACAACTAAGGAGATCAAAACAGTTTTCAAAAAACTCCCAACAAAAAAAGCCCTGGGCCAGATGACTTCAGGGGAAAATTCTACCTAAAATTCAAAGAAGAACTAACTCCTATCCTTCTCAAAAGCTATTTCAAAAAATTCAAGAGGAGAGAAGACTTCCAAGCTCCTTCTATGAGGTGAGCATCATTCTGATTCCAAAACCAGCCAAAGACAACACAAAGAAAGAAAATTATAGGCCAATATGCCTGATAAATTTAGATGCTAAAATTCTCAACAAAATATAAGCAAATCAGATCCAGGAATACATGAATAAAATCATACATCATGATCAAGTGGGATTTATTCTAGGGAGGCAAGGCTGTTAGAATATTTGCAAATCAATCAATATGAATCATCACATAAACAAAAGGAAGGACAAAAATCACAGAATAATTTCAACAGATACAGAAAAAGCATTTGATAAAATCCAGCACCCATTCATGATCAAAACTATCAGCAAAGTGGGAATACATGGAATATACCTCAACATGATAAAGGCCATCTATGACAAACCCACAGCCAACATCATACTCAATGGGCAAAAATTAAAAGCAATCTCCTTAAGATCAGAAACAACACAGGGTACCTCCTTTCACCACTCTTATTCAACACAGTTCTGGAATTCCCAGCCACAGAATCAGACAAAAAGAATAAAACGCATCCAAATTGGAAAAGAAGAAGTAAAATTATCGTTTTTTGCTGATAGCATACTGTACATAAAAAAACATTAAAGTCTCAGTCAAAAAATTACAGGACCTGATAAATGAATTCAGCAAGGTGGCAGGATATAAAATTAATATTCAGAAATCATTGGCATTTTTATACACCAACAATGAACTGTCAGAAAGAGAAATTAAGAAAACAATCCCCTTCACTATTGCAACAAAATAATAAAGTACTTAGAAGTAAATTTAACCAAGGAGACTAAAGAATAGTTCTTGAAAAATTATAAAAGATTGATAAAAGAAATCAAGGAAGATACAAACAAGTGGAAGCATGTACTATGTTCATGGATAGGAAGAATAAACATTAAAATGTCTATATTACCCAAAGCAATCTATAGATTCAACGCAATTCCTATTAAAATACCAATGACATACCTCAAAGATATAGAACAAATATTCCAAAAATTTATATGGAACAAAAAAAGAACACAAATAGCCTCAGCAATCTTGAAAAAGAAGAATAAAGTGGGTGGTATCACACTTCCTGATATCAAGTTATATTACAAGGCCATTGTACTCAAAACAGCTTGGTGCTGGCATAAGAACAGGCATATAGATCAATGGAACAGAACAGAGAACCCAGAAATAAACTCACACCTTTATGAACAATTGATATTTGACAAAGGAGTAAAGACAGCCTCTTCAACAAATGGTGTTGGGAAAATTAGACAGCTACCTGCAAAAAAAACTAGACCACCAACTTACACCATTCACAAAAATAAATTCAAAATGGATAAAAGACTTAAATATAAGTCGTGAAACCATAAGCATCTTAGAAGAAAATAGGCAGTAAGCTCTTCAACATCTCTTGCAGCAATATATTTGTTGATTTATCTTTAAAGGTAAGTAAAATAAAGGACAGAATGAACAAATGGGACTATATCAAACGAAAAAGCTTTTGCACAGCCAAAGACAATATAAACAAAATAAAAAGATAAACCACACAATGGGAGAACATATTCGACAATACATCTGATAAAAGGTTAATAACCAAAATTTATAAAAAAAAACTTGTAAAACTCAGCACCAGGAAAATGAACAATCTGATCAAAAAATGGGCAAAAGAACTGAATAGACATTTCCCCAAAGAGGACATAGAGATGGCCAATATGCATATGAAAAGATGTTCAATGTCACTAATCATCAGAGCAATGCAAATTAAAACCACAATGAAATACCACCTCACACTAGTCAGAATGGTGCTCATTAACAAAACAACACAGAATAAGAGCTGGCGAGGGTGTGCAGGGAGTCCTGCACTGCTGGTGGGAATGCAGACTTGTGCAGCCACTGTGGAAAACACTATGGAGATTCCTCAAAAAATTAAAAATCGAACTGCCTTTTGACCCAGCCATCCCACTTTTAGGAATATATTTTAAGAATACCACATCACTGATTCAAAAGAAGAAATGCCCCCATGTTTATGACAGCATTGTTTACAATAGCCAAGATGTGGAAACAGCCCAAGTGTCCCTAAGTGGACAAGTCGATTAAAAAGCTGTAGTACATATCAACAATGGAATACTATGGGGCCATGAAAAAGAAGGAAATCTTACCTATTCCAACAACATGGATGGAACTGAAAACTATTATGTTAAGTGAAATAAGCCAAGCAAAGAAAGAAAAATATCATATGACCTCACTCATTTGAGGAATCCAATGAACAATATGAACTGAGGAACAGAATAGAGACTGAGGCGGAATGAAAGGACCAGAGGGAAAGCTAACAGAGGGAAAGGGCATGATAGGATGGGATAATCCTGGACGGAACAAGGGGGCGCGTTCCAGGAAGGGGGAAAAGGGAGGATATTGAGGGGAACACGGGGAAGGGGGGGATGCATTCAGGGGGACACTAGAATCTATGTAAACACAATAAATTAAAATCAATTAAAAAATTAATGTAAGGCCCTTGCCAGTTGGCTCAGTGGTAGAGTGTTGGCCCAGTGTGTGGAAGTCCCGGGTTTAATTCTGGGACAGGGCACACAGGAAAAGTGCACATCTGCTTCTCCAGCCCTCCCCCTCCCCCTCTCATTTCTCTCTCTCTCTCTATCTATATCTCTTTCCTCCCTTCTTTCAGCCAAGGCTCGATTAGAGTGAGATGGCTCTATGGCCTCCACCACAAGAGCTTAAAAATGGCTCCAGCTGCAATAGAGCAAGAGCCTTAGGTAGGCAGAGCATCGCCCCCTAGTGGGCTTGCCCAGTGGATCCCTGTCAGGGCGCATGTGGGGTCTGTCTCTGCCTCCCCTCCTCTTACTAAAATAAAAAAATGAATAAAAAGAAAAAATTAACTTAAAATAAATTAATGACCTAAATATAGGAGATAAAATGATAAAACTATCAGGATAAAATACTGGAGTAAACTTCTTAACCTCAGATTTGGCAATGAATTCTTAAATTTGTCCCTAAGGCATAAGCAATAAAAGTCAAAATAGACAAACTGGACTTTATAACTTAAAATCTTTTATACATTAGAACATTATCAAGAATGTGAAAGAACAACCTATAGAATGAAATAAAAATTTTGTTAAGTCCTATATCTGATAAATGATTAATATTCAAAATATAAAAAGAATCTCGACTACTCAACAAATAGAAAAACCACCGAAATAAAAAAATGGGCAAAGCACTTAATAGACATTCCTCCAAAGATTATATATAGCCAAACAAGCACATTTAAATATCAACATTATTGGCCACTAAGAAAATGCACAATTAGGATGTATAAAGATGGCAGCAGAGTAGGCAGACGCACAGACACCCAGCTCTCACCACCAAACTGGAATACAAATCAATTTAGGAAAAATCAGCGTGAAAAACCAACTCTGGACTACAAGAACAGCTCTCAAAAACCAAGGAGCAAAGAAGAAGACACAACAAACCTGGTAGAGAGTGCCTGAATCTCCCCTGCTTACAGGAACGGGGGGGGGGGTCAGGCTGAGAGCCCAGAGGGGATCTCACCCCAGGGAAAAGAGCAGAAAATACTGCTCAGAGCCACTTGCATGGCAACCAGGGAGTGATGTATGTTGAACAGACCAGCTTATCTCCCAAGTGGAAAAGGAGAGAGACAGGGACAGACTGTGAGGGGCTAAGGAATACAGGAAACGAACTAAAAAAGCTGACTCATCTGTGCTGAAGGCGGCCATAGCTGGGGGGGGGGGGGACTGAACCTTCGTCAAAACAGTACTGAATTGCTTCCGGATCAGAGATCTCCGGACATCCCTCCAGCTCCAATCAGCGCAACAAGACACAGCTGAAAACAAGAAGTGGGGAGGAGGGGCAGTAACTCAGGTCTCCATGGATATCTGAGATACACCTCCCCCTACTGAAGCTGAGAAAACACCCTGCCCCCAGAGAGATTAGTTGGTGGAAGAGGCCTTCAGAGTCTCAGGTTACACCCATCCCATTCTGGGATACAGTTTCAAGGAAGCCCCCTGCTGAGATCAGTAAACAAGACTATCATCTGTTAAGAAAACAAACAAATCAAAACTTCAAAGCTGCCCAAATCCAAAAGTGGATTACAAATAATAGCTGATACCAACCCAAGAAGACCTAGAAATAACACAACTGAAAACTGGAGGAAGACAACACCAAGCCTAGACTCAACCAAATCTATAAATATGCCCTGGCCGGCTGGCTCAGTGGTAGAGTGTCGGCCTGGCGTGCGGGAAACCCGGGTTCGATTCCCGGCCAGGGCACATAGGAGAAGCGCCCATTTGCTTCTCCACCCCCACCCTCCTTCCTCTCTGTCTCTCTCTTCCCCTCCTGCAGCCAAGGCTCCATTGGAGCAAAGATGGCCCGGGCGCTTAGGATGGCTCCTTGGCCTCGGCCCCAGGCGCTAGAGTGGCTCTGGTCGCGGCAAAGCGACGCCCCGGAGGGGCAGAGCATCGCCCCTGGTGGGCGTGCCGGGTGGATCCCGGTCGGGCGCATGCGGGAGTCTGTCTGACTGTCTCTCCCCGTTTCCAGCTTCAGAAAAAAAAAAAATACAAATCTACAAATAAAACACCCAAACACAATGAGAAGACAAAAAAGTGCAATCCAAATGACACCACAAGAGACACCTTCAGGAGATGAACTGAGTGATATGGAAATAATCAAACTTCCAGATGCGGAGTTCAAAATAATGATTGTAAGGATGCTTAGGGATCTTAGAACAACAATGGATGGTCGTTATGAACACTTAAATAAAGAAATAGCAAGTATAAAAAAGAATCAGTTGGAGATGACAAATACAATATCAGAAATAAAGACCACAATGGAAGGAATTAAAAACAGGATACGTAAAGCTGAGGATCAAATCAGCAAGTTGGAGGACAACTGGAATGAAGGCATGAAAGCAGAGAAGAAAAAAGAAAAGAGACTCAAAAAGTATGAGGAAATTCTTAGAGAGCTCTGTGACAACATGAAGAGAAATAACATCCGCATCATAGGGGTTCCTGAAGAAGAAGAAAAAGAACAAGAGATAGAGACTTTGTTCAATCATATCATAGCTGAAAACTTCCCTAAATTAATGCAGGAGAAACTCTCACAAGTTCAAGAAGCACAGAGGACTCCATTAAAGAGAAACTCAAAGAAACCTACACCAAGACACATCATAATTAAAATACCAAAGCTAAGCGATAAAGAGAAAATATTAAAAGCTGCAAGAGAAAAAAAAACTATCACCTGCAAAGGAACCCCCAAGGATGAAATCCGACTTCTCAACAGAAACACTTGAGGCCAGAAGGGAATGGCAAGAAATATTCAAAGTAATACAGAACAAGAACCTACAACCAAGACTACTTTATCCAGCAAGGCTATTGTTTAAAATCAAAGGAGAAATAAAAAGCTTCCCAGACAAAAAACAACTCAAGGAATTCATTACAACCAAACCAATGCTGCAAGAAATGTTAAGGGGCCTGTTGTAAACAGATCAAAGTGGGAAAAGAATATAGCAAAAAAGGAATACAGCTTTAAAGAATAAAATGGCAATAAACAACTACATATCAATAATAACCAAAATGTAAATGGATTAAATGATCCAATCAAAAGACATAGGGTAGCTGCGTGGATAAGAAAACAGGACCCGTACATATGCTGTCTACAAGAGACACACCTTAGAACACAAGATACACATAGATTGAAGGTAAAAGGATAGAAAAAAACATTTCATACAAATGGAAATGAAAAAAAAGCTGGGGTAGCAATACTTATATCAGACAAATTGGACTTTAAAACAGAGGATATAATAAGAGATAAAGAATGACACTACACCTGGGCTTGCCTGGTCAAGGCACATATGAGAGTTGATGCTTCCAGCTCCTCCCCCCTTCTCTCTCTCCTCTCTCTCTCTCTCTCTCTCTCTCTGTCTCTCTCTCTCTGTCTCTCTCTCTCTCTCCTCTCTAAAAAAAAAAAAAAAAAAGAATGCCACTACATAATGATAAAGGGAGTAATCCAACAGGAAGATATAACTATTATAAATATCTATGCACCTAATATAGGAGCACCTAAATATATAAAGCAGACTTTGATGGATTTAAAGGGCGAGATCAACAGCAATACTATAATAGTAGGGGATTTCAATACCCCACTAACACACTAGATAGATCCTGAAGAAAGAAAATTGGCCCTGGCCGGTTGGCTCAGTGGTAGAGTGTAGGCCTGGCGTGCGGAAGTCCCGGGTTCGATTCCCAGCCAGTGCACACAGGAGAGGCGCCTATTGCTTCTCCACCCCTCCCCCTCTCTTTCCTCTCTGTCTCTCTCTTCTCCTCCCGCAGCCGAGGCTCCATTGGAGCAAAAGATGGCCCGGGTGCTGGGGATGGCTCCTTGGCCTCTGCCCCAGGCGCTAGAGTGACTCTGGTCACAACAGATTGATGCCCCAGATGGGCAGAGCATTGCCCCCTGGTGGGCGTGCCAGGAGGATCCCGGTCGGGCGCATGCAGGAGTCTGTATGACTGCCTCCCCATTTCTAGCTTGAGAAAAATACAAAAAAAAAAAAAAAAAAAAGAAGAAAAGAAAGAAAATTAACAAAGAAACAGCAGACTTATTAAACACACTAGATCACCTCGATTTAATAGATATCTTCAGAACCTTTCACCCTAAAGCAGCAGAATATACATTCTTTTCAAGTGCTCATGGTACATTCTCTAGGACAGACCACATGTTAGGGCAAAAAAGTGGTCTCAACAAATTTAAGAAGATTGAAATCATATCAAGCACTTTCTCTGATCACAACAGCATGAAACTAGAAATGAACCACAACATAAAAGCTCAAAAATTCTCAAACACATGGAAACTAAATAGCAGGTTGTTAAATAACGAATGGATTAAGAATGAGATCAAAGAAGAAATAAAAAAATTCCTAGAAACGAATGACAATGAGCATACAACAACTCAAAATTTATGGGACACAGCAAAAGCAGTACTGAGAGGGAAGTTCATAGCACTACAGGCACACTTTAAGAAGCTAGAAAAAGCTCAAATAAACAACTTAACCCTGCATCTAAAAGAACTAGAAAAAGAACAGCAAGTAAAGCCCAAATATAGTAGAGGAAAGAAATAATAAAGATCAGAGCAGAAATAAATGACATAGAGGCTAAAGAAACAATACAGAGGATCAATGAAACTAGAAGCTGGTTCTTTGAAAAGGTAAACAAGATTGATGAACCTTTAACTAGACTCACCAAGAAAAAGAGAGAGAGGACTCAAATAAATAAAATTAGAAATGAGAGTGGAGAAATAACAACTGACACAACAGAAATACAAAATGTTGTAAAAAAAATAGTATGAAGAACTGTATGCCAAAAAACTAGACAACCTAGATGAAATGGACAAATTCCTTGAAACATACAATCTTCCAAAAATCAATCTGGAAAAGTCAGAAAACCTAAACAGACCGATTACACCAAATGAGATA
Organism: Saccopteryx leptura; assembly: GCF_036850995.1. Taxonomy (NCBI): domain Eukaryota; kingdom Metazoa; phylum Chordata; class Mammalia; order Chiroptera; family Emballonuridae; genus Saccopteryx; species Saccopteryx leptura. The sequence goes on from NC_089506.1 coordinate 150,216,244, forward strand.
GAAACGGTTATCAAAAAACTCCCAACAAAGAAAAGTCCGGGGCCTGATTGCTTCACAACTGAATTCTACCAAATATTCAAAGAACTAACTCCTATCCTTATCAAACTATTTCAAAAAATTCTAGAGGAAGGAAGACTTCCAAACTCCTTTTATGAGGTGAGCATCATTCTGATTCCAAAACCAGGCAAAGACAACACAAAGAAAGAAAATTATAGGCCAATATCTCTGATGAATATAGATGCTAAAATCCTCAACAAAATATTAGCAAACTGGATCCAACAATATATGGAAAAAATCATACACCATGATCAAGTGGGATTTATTCTGGGGAGGCAAGGCTGGTACAATATTCGTAAATCAATCAATGTGATTCATCACATAAACAAAAAGAAGGAGAAAAACTATATGATAATTTCAATAGATGCAGAAAAAGCATTTGATAAAATCCAGCACCCATTCATGATCAAAACTCTCAGCAAAGTGGGAATACAGGGAACATACCTCAACATAATAAAAGCCATCAATGAGAAACCCACAGCCAACATCATACTCAATGGGCAAAAATTAAAAGCAATACCCTTAAGATCAGGAACAAGGCAGGGGTGCCCTCTTTTACCACTATTATTTAACATAGTTCTGGAAGTCCTAGCCACAGCAATCAGACAAGAAGAAGAAATAAAAGGCATTCAAGTTGGAAAAGAAGAAGTAAAACTATCATTATTTGCAGATGATATGATATTGTATATAGAAAACCCTAAAGTCTCAGTCAAAAAACTACTGGACCTGATAAATGAATTCAGCAAAGTGGCAGGATATAAAATCAATACTCAGAAATCAGAGGCATTTTTATACACCAACAATGAACAGTCAGAAAGAGAAATTAAGGAAACAATCCCCTTCACAATTACAACCAAAAAAATAAAGTACCTAGGAGTAAACTTAACCAAGGAGACTAAAGACTTGTACTCAGAAAATTACAAAGCATTGATAAAAGAAATCAAGGAAGATACAAACAAGTGGAAGCATATACTGTGCTCATGGTTAGAGAGAATAAACATCATTCAAATGTCTATATTACCCAAAGCAATTTATAAATTCAATGCAATACCAATTAAAATACCAATGACATACTTCAAAGATATAGATCACATATTCCCAAAATTTATATGGAACCAAAAAAGAATACGAATAGCCTCAGCAATCTTAAAAAAGAAGAATAAAGTGGGAGGTATCACACTTCCTGACATCAAGTTATATTATAAGGCCATTGTACTCTAAACAGCATGGTACTGGCATAAGAACAGGCACATAGATCAATGGAACAGAACAGAGAACCCAGAAATAAACCCATAGCTCTATGGGCAACAGATATTTGACAAAGGAGGTAAGAACATACAATGGAGTAAAGACAGCCTCTTCAACAAATGGTGTTGGGAAAATTGGACAGCTACCTGCAAAAAAATGAAACTAGATCACCAGCTTACCCTACTCACAAAAATAAACTCAAAATGGATAAAAGACTTAAATGTAGGCTGTGAAACCATCAGCATCTTAGAAGAAAACATAGGCAGTAAGCTCTCCGACATCTCTCGGAGCAATATATTTGATGATTTATCTCCATGGGGAAGTGAAATAAAAGACAGGATAAACAAATGGGACTATATCAAACTAAAAAGCTTTTGCACAGCTAAAGACAACAAGAACAGAATAAAAAGACAAACTACACAATGGGAGAACATATTTGACAATACGTCTGATAAGGGGTTAATAACCAAAATTTATAAAGAACTCGTAAATCTCAACACCAGGAAGAGAAACAATCCAATCCAAAAATGGGCAATAGAGATGAATAGACACTTCTCCAAAGAGGACGTACAGATGGCCAACAGGCATATGAAAAAATGCTCAACATCACTAATCATTAGAAAAATGCAAATTAAAACCACAATGAGATATCACCTCTCACCAGCCAGAATGGCGCTCATCAACAAAACAACACAGAATAAGTGCTGGCGAAGATGTGGAGAAAAGGGAACCCTCCTGCACTGCTGGTGGGAATGCAGACTGGTGCAGCCTCTGTGAAAAACAGTATGGAGATTCCTCAAAAAACTGAAAATGGAACTGCCTTTTAACCCAGCTATCCCACTTTTAGGAATATACCCCAAGGACACCATAGAACGGCTCCAAAAGGAGAAATGCACCCCCATGTTTGTGGCAGCATGTTCACAATAGCGAAGATCTGGAAAAGCCCAAATGTCCATCAGAGGATGAGTGGATTAAAAAGCTTTGGTACATATATACTATGGAATACTACTCAGTCATAAGAAATGATGACATCGGATCATTTCCAATAACATGGATTGACCTTGATAACATTATACAGAGTGAAATAAGTAAATCAGAAAAAAACTAAGAACTATATGAATCCATACATAGATGGGACATAAAAATGAGACTCAGAGACATGAACAAGAATGTGATGGCAACGGGGGTGGGAAGATGGGGGGAGGGGGGATGGGGCAAGAAAGGAGAGAGGGGTTGGGGGAGGGGAGGGGCACAAAGAAAACCAGATAGAAGGTGACAGAAGACAATTTGACTTTGGGGGAGGGGTATACAGCACAATCAAATGTCATAATAATCTGGAGATGTTTTCTCTCAACATATGTACCCTGATTTATCAATGTCACTGCATTAAATTTAATAAATAAATAAAAGAAAATGCACAATTAATTAGCCCTGGCCAAATAACTCAATAGAGCATCATCCTTAAGTGGAGATGTTGCCAGTTTGATCCCCAGTCAGAGTACATACAGGAACAGATGTTTCTGTCTCTCTCCTGCTCTCTCCCTTCCTCTCTAAAATCAATAAAACATATATTTTTTAAAAAGAAAATGCACAATTAGAAAACATTTCACACATACTAGGAAAGCATTATGCACCCCCATGTTCACTGCAGTGTAATTTACAATGGCCAAGATGTGGAAACAGCCCAAGTGTCCGTCAGTGGGCAAGTGGATAAAAAAGTGATGGTACGTATACACAATGGAATACTACATGGCCATACAGAAAAAGGAAATCTTACTTTTTTGCAACAGCATCAATGGATGTGGAGATTATTATGCTAAGTGAAATAAGCAGAGAAAGACAAATACCATATGATCTCACTTAAATGTGGAACCTAGTGAATACAATAAACTGCTGAACAAAACAGAAACAGAAGCATGAACACAAAGTGGAAGGGACTGTGGGAACTGGATGAAAGGTGAAGGTATTAGCCAAAAAACATATATACATAACACATAGATAAAGACAACAGGGCGGCAATGGCCAGAGGGAGAGGCAGGGTAAAGTAGAGGGAGGAAGGCAAAGGGGAGAATGGGGATGGAAAGAGACTTGGCTTGGGGCAGAGGATACACAATGCAATGTGTAGATGGTGTTATATTAAGTTGTACTGTATACTTGAAACCTGTATCATTTGGTGAACCATGTCATTCCAATAAATTAAACATAAATTAATTAATTTTAAAAATAAGTGTTGGCAAGGATATAGAGTAATAGGAATGCTTGAACATTACTGTTAGGTATGCAAAATGGTACAGCTGCTGTGGAAAACAAACAATTTGGCTATTCTCCAAAAAGTTAAACACAGAATTACAATATGACTCACAAATGCTGCTCCTAGGTATATATCTAAGAGAAATAAAAACATGTTCACCCAAAAACTTGTACATGAATGCTTATAGTAACAGTATTTATAATAGCCAAAATATAGAAACAGCCCAAGTGTTCATCAGTGGATAAATAAACAAATCGGGGTATGTATGTGTTGTGTGTGTACATATACAAAATGCAAATAGAGTGAGAATGTCTTCAAAACTTTAATATGTGAGCCTTAAAAGTGCAGCTTCTATAATGAAATGTAAATAAAACTCAGGCCTGCTCAACACCATGTAATGAAGGTAAGTCAAGGCTTCTAAGAAAATTCCTACCTTTTTATTCTATTTGGAAATAATAATTTATTCAAAAAGTTGTCAATCTTCAATAAACAATTACATAGACTACTATAAGAAATTTTGTAATAAGGTATATTTGTATGTACAAATTAGGTATTATTGGACATTTAACTTTTAAGAGAAGATAAATTTATTTCAAAACAGTATTTACTCAACTAGTTATAAATTAAATTTGGAAATGTTCTTCTCAAGTAAACTTTCTGAATGTATTTTGCAACTTTCAAACCAGAAAAAGAATGTTTTTTGGATATAATAAACTAAACACAGTATATAGTTCTAAAAACAGTTGTAGAATATAGATGGTATTATTCAGTGGTGGGATTCATCCAGTTTGCACCGCTTCATCAGAACCAATATCTAATTTTTTGTTAAGTTCGGCAAACCAGTTGTTAAAATAGCACTTGTAATCAGGGTTCTAAGGTGGGTGCCTGGGCAGACACCAAATATGGAAATCACAAATTTACATTCCTTACTCTTTTTTACCATTCATCTGTGCAACCACGTATCCTAAGCACCCCATAGTAAAGTTCATTCTGTCCATAGGTGAAAAAAATTGCAAGTAAAGGTGCCAATCAAGAAGCAATATGGAAATATCTTAAGTAACAGTTTTATTGTTTTTTGTCAGGTATTATTTAATATTTTATTAATATTTTAAAACTTTTTTATAACAATCTAGTTTTGTGTAAACCTCTCTTATTGTTCTTATTTAAGTATTAAATGCATGAAATAATAAACTACTTATTGGAATATTATTTTTTTATAGTTAATATGGTCATTAGGACAGAGAACTGGTTGTTAAATTACTTGAATCCCACCACTGGTATTATTGATAAACATTGTGACTATAATCTGACCAGAAAGAAGAAACTCAATATCCCCTTGCTGAAAGATTAGAAGAAAAAAATATTTCTCCAGGATTAATTATCCATTTTTCAAATATTATTAGGTATCCCTGAAAGTTAATAAAATCAAAGTGAACAAAGAAAAAGAAACTCTAAATTCCTTTTATTCATGCATAGACAGTAATATAAAATAAACACAAAACCCACATTTCATCTGCCTTTATGTAAATAATTAGCAAAACATTCTGTTTATGTCTTGCTTTGACCAAGCAGGCTGGTCTGTGAAGAAAAACAAAAACTGCTGTTTTGTTCATGCTGCCTGAGCCCATCCTATACATTCTAGAGTCCAGGTAAAATTATTTTTTGCAAGAAGTCTATTTAAGAATTGAGCAGAAAGAGACTGGACTTTGGTAGTGAACACATAATACAATATACAGATGATGTATATAATTGTACACACAAAGTCTATATATTGACCAATGTCACCCCAATGAATTCAATAAAAATTTTTTGAAAAGTTATCACAACCAAAAAAATCAGAATTGGGGACACGGCATGGATTGACCCTTACAGAATGAATGCTCTTCTTTGTCAGAATTGCTTTTATTCATCTCCTTTATTTCCTTCCCTTCCCTCTACCATGTCTTCCTACCTTGAGCATTCTGAAATAGTTAGGTGTCTTCTTTTGATATATGCATTATATAAACTATTTTCTCTGTTAAGCAGGTAAATATGTTTTCTACATTTGTTCATAAATTAAAAACAAAAAAAATACAAGGTGTTTTTTAGTTTTTCTGACTTTGCCTTATAAAGTAATTGCTCCCAGGCATTATTAATTTACATACCAATATTATAACTTTTATGATATTTTTCTCTCCTTCTTCTTGTTAATTGAATATTCATCTTTAGTATCGCAAAGCACTATATCTTTTTTCCTAATTCTGATCCTCTTATAGGATTCAAGATCCCTGGGTACAGGATAAAGAGATAGTCATTTCCTTGACAGCAAAAGAAAGATATTCACAGGTACAGAGTTACCTTTCTAAATGTTTGCTTTAGTTAGTTTCTTCTTTACTGTAAAAACACATATCTACATTAAATGGTATAGATTTTCAATAAGGCAGCTTGCATACTATGTGAGTGGGGGGAAAAAAAAACCAGTGACTGAAATACTCTGCCAAAATGAGTGGACTTCTGAAATATAGCCCTTTCTTAAATTTTTGTAATAATATTCAGCAGAGTAGTTTTTAAATAAGATATAATTCTTTCATATGCTTCAGTGATTAGTAATAACTTTATCTAGTCATTCCCATAGAGTGTGGTAGATACCAAATAACTCTTAAGCCCAGCTTTCTGGATGAGTTTCTATTAATGAAAGTGTAGGATGTTCATGAAAAATGATGAAGTAGGAAATGGCTTGGATAGCAATGGAGATATTATGTTGTATTTGTTTAAGTTGTGTGAAAGTCAAACCTTCCCACTTCCCTCATCATCAGAGCTGTGATTAAAACTCTGGCTGCCAGAAACCAAATATAAGGTTGTGTTCTCTTCATCCACCTGTCAATCTCTCAACTAGTTGGTATACAGGGTCTGAGAAAAGACATGCTCCTTTTTTAAATATGTGAATGAAAGATCCTGCCTTGGTAAATTCAATTAGATGAAAACTTAAGCTTCCTCTCTTGGTTTCACATCGCTGTGAAACAGTGACAACTAGAGGACCTTAGATGGTAATCTTGCTGAACACTGTTTTTACTTATTGATGTGTGTTTTATTGTCTCCACCTATAAACTCCTATTTAAATGCATATACTATACTGAAGTACATTTAATGTAATATATATTTATAAATCTAAGTTGATATAACTCTGAAAGAGATAACATCATTAATGTGTAAAGAAAACGATGGCAAATATCACAGCCTGAAATATCGGAAAAATTCCACATTAACATTAGCATAAACATTACTGCACTCCTTGTGTTTTCACGAAACATGTCAGTAAATGTCTGCACTGCATAATGTAAACGGAGGGTCAGTTAGAACAGTGGTCCCCAACCTTTTTTGGGCCACGGACCGGTTTAATGTCAGAAAATATTTTCACGGACCGGCCTTTAGGGTGGGACTGATAAATGTATCACGTGACCGAGACAAGCGTCAAGAGTGAGTCTTAGACGGATGTAACAGAGGGAATCTGGTCATTTTTTAAAAATAAAACATTGTTCAGACTTAAATATAAATAAAATGGATATAATGTAAGTTATTTATTCTTTCTCTGCGGACTGGTACCAAATGGCCCACGGACCAGCACACAGCCTGGGGGTTGGGGACCACTGAGTTAGAAGACCTTTCACTGTTAAGTCTGCTGACCAATGCACAGCTTTCAATACCATGTATGGCATCTTTTTAAAAATCACTAAAGTATGCTTCAAAGTTTCTTTAAAAATAACTCTTACAGCAATAAAGAAAACACAAATGGAAATATCTTTTGGGGTACACTGAAAATTAACTTTGCTTGGAGCCACTTAAAGTAGTTTAAAGAAATTTTAATACTCTTTCTTGCATTTTCTCTTTCTGGTTAAAACATTATACATAATATGTTAAAAGTTAACAAAAACAAGTAGAAATAAAATTACTATTATTTTTATCACTTAAGAAACTCAAAATGGTTAAGTCAATTTTTCTCATACTTTTTCAAAATCCTCATCACTGCTCAAAGTCCCAAGTAAATGTAATCCCCAAAAGAGAATTTCTCCAAAAGCTACAGATCTCTTTTAGTAATCTGAATGTTTAACTACATCTTACACATTTCCAAGCTGTTTATTAAGTATTAATATTGACTCCATATTTTAACTTGTAAAAATTCACAGCAAACTATCTTCCTGAAATATATGAAACACAAAAGCTCCTTTAATCAATGGTCCAAATGATATAGAGATGTTTTCTCTAAATCTATGAACTCTGGTTGACCAATGCCACCTTGTTAACTTTAATTGTCTAAAAAAAAAAAAAACCTCCTTTAGGTGCATGTCAATAGCAGATACAGTTTTAAAACCGACACTCTCTTCATTTTTAAAACCTACACTTCTCACAAAGAAAAGTGCAGAAGAGAGTAACAAGGAAGATACAAGTTAGAGGGCAGCACTAGTGAAACAAAGATATAAACTCAAACAAGAATGAAAGTCATAGTATAAAGACTCTTCAAAGGCTTTAAAAAAATACCCTAAGCCAAGAACCTACACTAGTGTCCACAAATTACTATACTTAGGTAGTTTTTTTCTATTTTACTAAAAAGACTTTATATTGACTATAATGTGTTTCTAAAAGCCTTGCGACTTTATATATGCCCTTTTGAAAGAAGCACAAAGATTAATTGACCTAGGTTCCCTTCATAAGTTTTTCTTTAATTGAGAGAAAGATGAAAAGAGGAAAATGAGCAAAACAGAAAGGAGATAATGAGACTATACTGAAAAGCACCTTAAAACAACTATTACAGAAGATCAATACTCCTTTCACTTGTAAGAAAGGGGAAAGGGTTGGTAGAAAATGTCATAATTTTAGTTATAAGATGTATCTTATAAAACTGTTGCATATGTGTGAATGTATATGTGTGTTCCTTCAACCAGTTAATTATAGAAAAAAGATGACAAACATGGGTGACAGAAATAAATGCTGTTGATCTACTTCTGGCATCATGACAAAGTGAACTGTTCCTGCTCCAAACACAAAGAAATGTTGGATAAAATACAAACAAAAAAATTAATACATAGCTTAGAAATACCCAGCTCCAGAAACAAAGAGAACTCAAACCGAGAGTTATAAGAATATAACCTTGCAACATGACAATTTAGGAAACTCTACAGAGTAGAAACAGAACCTAACACCTAGTAACTGAAGTGCTGATGTCTATGCGTAGGAAGAGTATAATATTTGGGGCCCACACAAGTAGAAGAAATAACTGAGATACTAGGGCAAAAGGCTCAGATAATCAAAAGATTGTTTATTCCATAAAAAGAACTATTAAAAATAAAAACAAAATTTCTGCTCACACACAGCTCAGGAGAGCAGCAAGGAAGTTGGTGTTCTTACAAAAGCAGTATGTAGGAAAATAACTGCTCAAGAAAGAATAAAGCCTGAAGATGGTTTTGGGGTCCAAATTCACACTACATGCAAGATATGGTAACCCCATATCAGATAAAAAACAGATCCTAATATGTAATTTTATATACTATTACAGTATGACCTTCAGAAAATATTACTAAATGAAAAAGGCTGGGTGACTAACAATATGAATAGCATGCATGTGTTTAAGAAAGAAAATACAAATACATAAACACACATATTTGGTTCCATTTAAAAAAAAACAAAGGAGAGATAAATCAAAAGAATTAAATTACTGCCTGTGGGAAGGAAAGTAGAGGGTTGAAGGGAGAATGAAAGCTAGACTTCTCCAAATATATCTTTTCTAGATATGATTTTGAAGTAATGTAAATATCTAACATGATTATAAAACAAAATTGAATCAAGACGACTTTAAAAAGCAATTCCTAAAAAGTGAAAGTAAAATAAAACAAATCTATATATCAAGTTCATGGCTTAAAAACACAGAGAGCCCAAAGCCAAGGCTCCACTGGAGCAAAGTTGGCCCGGGCGCTGAGGATGGCTCCTTGGCCTCTGCCTCAGGCACTAGAGTGGCTCTGGTTGCAACAGAGCGACACCCCAGATGGGCAGAGCATCGCCCCCTGGTGGGCATGCCGGGTGAATCCCGGTTGGGCGCATGCGGGAGACTGTCTGACTGCCTTCCCGTTTTCCAGCTTCAGAAAAATACAAAAAAAAACAACAAAAAACCACACACAGAGTAATTATTTCAAGTGACTTCAAAATGGAGTAATTTGATTGTAAATCCTTAGTGGGATCTACAACAAGGACCAAAAGAACTGCAAAAGAATTTTAAACAATTTCAATAATTATATTATTAGTAATATATATTAGTAATACTATATATTATTAGTATATATTGGTGTTCTTATATTGATATTAATATACAGAAAGCAAATAATTGTATTAAGGTCACGAGGAACCAATATTTTCAACATAAAAGGCAAAAAAAATGCAATCAGAAAACCAAAAAAAAATTAAATAAAACCCCATAATCCCAAATTCGAATTGAAAATATCAGGATAAAATCAAGAAGTATTTCTTCTTTAAAAATAAAAAAGTTCGTGGCCCTGGCCGGTTGGCTCAGTGGTAGAGCGTTGGCCTGGCGTGCAGAAGTCCCGGGTTCGATTCCCCACCAGGGCACACAGGAGAAGCGCCCATCTGCTTCTCCACCCCTCCCCCTCTCCTTCCTCTCTGTCTCTCTCTTCCCCTCCCGCAGATGAGACTCCACTGGAGCAAAGATGGCCCGGGCGCTGGGGATGGCTCCTCAGCCTCTGCCCCAGGCACTAGAGTGGCTCTGGTCGGCCACAGAGCTATGCCCCGTAGGGGCAGAGCATCGACCCCTGGTGGGCAGAGCGTCGCCCCTTGGTGGGCGTGCCGGGTGGATCCTGGTCAGGCGCATGCGGGAGTCTGTCTGACTGTTTCTCTCCCCGTTTCCGGCTTCAGAAAAATACAGAAAAAAATAATAATAATAATAAAAAAAATAAATTAAAAAGTTCGTATTTCCTAGCAGATCATATTTGCACTGGGGTGAGACCTAGAAACAATGATCAATCCAAAGCATTGAGCACCTCAAATCCATATTGTGGTCTCTAAACATCATTTTTGCACTCAAAAGAACTGGGGTTACATAGAAGAACAGCTGGTTCCAGATACAACACAGGAAACATACAAGATGAGCCTGAAATATCTTGCTGTACCAGGAAACAAGTAATCAAAGGCTAAATGTGTTGTGTCAAAATGCTCAGTAGCTAACTTGAGATGGCAAAAGATGGGACAATTTTAGAGAAAAAGATTTCAATAATTAATATAAGTTTATTTTAATTTATTAATTTAAATTTAAAATCCACATTTTCATGACAATAAAACATGAAAGCTCATATCATTTGTGGAGTATGCCAGGGACCCAACGTATTATCCTGAATACTGAAAGTAAAAGGAATTCTGAAGTAAAAGAAAAGAATCATGCATTTCCCCTTATCTTTATAACTGTGCCTCAGAGTAAATGAATAGCTGATGAAGGCAAGTTCTTTTTTATAGAAATATACCAGCTACTAAATGAAAAATAAATTTAGATTTTACAAATCTGAATGGCATGATGAATCTAGGCAATGATCATCAAGTGCTAAAATCATTAGGTAAATAGCAAAAAGGGAACTTTATAACGTCCAGGTCAGACTGATAATACCTGAAACTACTAATCAAACTTAACATCACACCCACAAAAATAATGAGCAACCAGATATCATATACCTCCTGATAAAATGCAATAGAAAGTATTCAACACAATCCATGAAACATTCTTGCCCCCCCAAAAAATAAAGCTCATAAAAGCCTAAAGATCTAATTGCTGGTTCACAGGAAAGAGGAGATAGAGTAACATATTACCACCTTGCATGCAATCAGCAAAACCCTGAATGCAGAAAAGTTATATAGCTCTTTTTACTGCTATCATTTGAAAAGTCCATTTGCAAGGCTAGACCATAGCTAGTGTCTGGCAACTTGGATTTCAGTCGGGTTTCCACCATTCCAAAAACTGGTAAGAGAGCTCAATATGCCTAAACTGTTTGCAAAACGTAGCTTGTGCTAAACACCTGCTTTTCTTCTGAGTCTGGAATTTGGGTACATGCCAGGCAGAGGATGCCTATGTAACAAGCCCCCAATAAAATCCCTGGGCCTTGAGTCTCTAGTGAGCATCCTTTTAAACATTTCACATGTGTTGTCACAATTTATTCCTGAGGAAATTAAACATATCCTGTGTGACTCCACTAGGAGAAAACTATTAGAGGCTTGTTCCTGGTTTCTTCCAGACTTCCTTCCTTTCACCTAGTCTCTTTTCTGATATCACTTTGTATCTTTTTGTTATAATAAATCAGAGCCATGAGTACAACTATATAATAATTCTGAGTTCTCCTAGTGAATCACTGAAACTGGAACTGGTCTTCAGAAACCCAAACACAATGGGAAACTTTTAAGATTAATAAACTAATTTCTTCAACAAATAAATTCACAAGAAAAAAAATGGAAAACCTATAAATAAATTTAATAAAAATTTAATTTTAATATTTTGTTTGAGTTCCTATGATTAAAGATGGCAAACACTAAAAAAATTTAATTTCCAATTCAAAAACCATAACTTAAAAGAAATTCAAATAAACTGCCAAATGATTGTTGTACAAGTCTGTGACATTTATACTCTTGGAGTCATTCAAATTTAAAACTGCACTAATACTTTTGGAACATTCCGTATAAGTAACCTATATTTGACTCAAGAAGTGTACCAAAAACTGAATATATTCATAAACATCAAAAAAGTTAAATCAGCAGTCAAATATCTATCCACAAGAAAACACCAGGCCAAGGTTGTTCACATACAAGTATTACCAAATCTTAAAGAAACAGATAATCCTTACTTTATACAAGATATTACAGAGAATTAAAAACTTAAAGTTATTCAGCTCATTTTATAACGGTAGTATAATATTAATGCTCAAATTGACAAAAACTGTAAGCCAGTCTCATTTGCTAACAAATGTAAAACAAATACTACACAAAATATTAGAAAACTTAAACAATTTGTTTTCTTTTTTTTAAGTGAGAGGAGGGGAGATAGTGAGATAGGCTCCCACATCAGGATCCACTGAGCAACCCCCTTCTGGGGCCAATGCTCAAATCAGCTGAGCTATCCTCAGCACCTGAGGCCAACCCTCAAACCAGTAGAGCCACTGGCTGCAAAAAGGGAAGAGAGAGAAAAGGGGAAGAGGAGGGGGAGAGAAGCAGATTCTTCTCACGTGTGCCCTAACCAGGGATCAAACCCGGGATGTTGGAACACCAGGCTGACACTGAGCCGATCAGCCAGGGCCAGAAAATTTAAACAATTTAATCATACAGGGTGTGTGTCTATCTACATAATCTACATGTCTGTATATACATAATAATAATACATGTATCTATATAATTACCCCATGAACAGTAAGGTTTATCCCAGGAACTCAATGATCAATTAACATTTAAAAACCTTAATTAGCCTTAATATTACAAAAGAAAAATCATATGATCCATTAAAAGAAAACAGAAAAAATTCAATATCTATACATTATCTTTTAAGAATCTCTTAACAAGTTAAAAGTACAAAACATTTTTCTTAACCTAATATTTAATGGTAAGACATTAAGAGCATTTATTTCAAAGTAAGAAACGAGAATATTTATTACTTACTACTTCTATTCAATCCTGTACAGAAAATCCTAACTAATTTAAAAAGTATTAAAAGTCTAAGAATTGAAAAAATAGTCATTATCTGCAGGTAATATGATTATATAGAAGATCCAAAAAAATCTACAAATTGTCAAAATTAATTAGACAGTTCAACAAGGTTATTAGATATAAGATCAATATTCAAAAAACTAACAGAATTCCTAAACAGAAGAAACAACCAAGTAGAATGTAATAAAAGATTTCATTCACAATAAAAACAAACTTATAATATACCTAAAATATATCTAACAAAATATGAGAAATCCTCTATAAACAAAATTTTAAAACTTTAATGTCAGGTGTAGATGAAAACACAAACAAATAGGAAGATAAACCATGTTGGTGGATGGGAAGACCAAGTTTCATAAAAATGTCTATTCTCTTTAAACTACTCTCGAATTTAATTTCAGTAAAAATCCCATGAGGGTTGTTAATAGATTTAATAATATAACCCTATAATTCACATGTGAGATAACAAACTAAAAATATAATGATTTTTAAGAAGAGAAGAAGGTGAGATGTCTTACCCTAACAGCCATCATCATCAGATCATAAAGCTTTGATCATTTAAATGTCTTGATACTGGCACAGAGATAAACAAACCAACTACACAGACTAGAAAACCCAGAAACTGATCCATCTATATATGCCAATTCGGTACATGAAAAGTTGGCAATATAAATCAGTGAGGAAAATTATTTAGAAACCAATGCTGAGAAAATTAGTTTTACTTATGAAGGAAAATTAGATCACTGTCTCACAAAATAAATCGCAGGTAGATTTAGAAACCCTAAATCTAGAAGGCAAAATTATAAAACTTTATGAAGAAAAAGGAGAAAATGAACCATATGGCATTCAAACTAGGAAAAGCTTGCTTAAACAAGACCTAAAAAAGTACAAGCATTAAAGGGAAAGTCTAAAAATTTTTACACAATAAACTTTAAAACTTCTATGCCTCAAGATACTATAAACAGAGCAAAAATACAAGCCACAAAATGGGACAAATTTATAAAGCATCACCAAATATAAATTGTTATAAATAACTCCTAAATCAAAAACAAAAAATAATTTTTTAAAAGGGAATGTGAATAGACAATTCACAGGAAAGGAAATCGAATTGGCCAACAATAAACATATGAAAGGCTGTACATCCTTATTAAATATTAGGAAAATGAAAATAAAAACAAGATAGCAGTTGACACTCTAGTCTAATATTAAGTATCAGCAAGTATATGAGGAAAAGTAAATCTTACACACTGTTAGTTGAAGTTTAAATTGGTATAGCTATATTAGGGAATTATTTGGTCACATCATGTAAAGTCGAAATGATTACAACCAATAAATGCATACCCTTGAAACTTTCACACATATATGTAAAGAAACAAGCATTAAAGTGTTAGTTACAGCATTGTTTTAACATTTTAAAAAGTTGAAAATAGCCTAAATATCTACATATCAGTGTGTCACTGTAGTTAAAGTTCAAATATAATATAGAGTGAAAAAATAAGCTCCAGAGCATGAATAGCATGATACCACCTGTATGAAGTTTAAGAACATGCACTGACCTGTGGTGGCAGAGTGGATAAAGTGTTGGCCTGGAACGCTGTAGTCACTCACCAGTTCCAAACTCTGGGCTTGCCTTGTCAAAGCACATATAAGAATCAACTGCTTCTCACCCCCTCTTCCCTCTTTTTCTCTCACTCTCCTCTTTCTAAAATCAATACATAAAATCTAAAAAAAAAAATTATAAAACCTTTAAAAAACAAATAACTGACCTGTGGTGGTGCAGTGAATAAAGCATCGACCTGGAACCCTGAGGTTGCCAGTTCAAAACCCTGAGCTTGCCTGGTCAAGGCACATATGGGAGTTGATGCTTCCTGCGCCTCCACCTTCTCTCTCTCTCTCTCTCTCTCTCCCCTCTCTAAGATGTATAAAAGTAAAATCTTTTAAAAATAAAAGAATATGCCAACAGTGGTGTATATCAGAACCTTTTGCTATGATGAAAATGTTGTTTCTATACTGTCCAGTATAATAGTCTAAACCACATGTGAACAGTGAACACTTGTTATGCAGTCAGTGCTCTTGAGTAACTAAATGTATTTTATTTCATTTTAATTAATTTAAATGTCAATAGCCAGATTTGGCTAATGACCACCATACTGGCAGAACAGGTATATCCTATAATTTATGGGCATATACATACACAGAAATATAAACACTTGTAGAAAGAAAACACACCAACTTCTGGATAGTGGTTACCTCTGAAGAAGTGAAGTGGGCTGGAATGGAAAGTGAAAGTCTTTGTGACCTTTTATTTCTTTAAGACAACAAAAACTTGGCCTTGGTGGTAGAGTGGATAGAATGTCACCCCAGAGGACCCAGGTTGCTGGTTCAAGCCTGGGGTCACCTGCTCAATCATGGGGTTGCTGATGCCAGGGTCACCAGGTTGCTCCTGGGGTTGCCAATTGGAGCATTGGTCAGGGTACATATGAGAAGCAATCAATGGCACAACTAAATGGAACAACGAGTTGAGGCTTCTCTTTTTTTTCTCTCTCACTTTCTCAAAAAATAAAATATAAACATGTCAAAACACAAACATTTGTTAAAACAAATTAGTCTCTTTTTTTTTCAGTATGTTTGGAATATTTTCCAGTTTAATTTTTTAATATATCTGATTTAAAATGTCTTTAGTGGTTTTATAAAATTGATTAAATAAAATTCTAAATAACTTTTTTAAAGTAAACAGTATTTAAATGTTAATTGTACCAGTAGAGCTAAATCCAGGGGATCAACTCTCATATGAATAGTCTTAATGCATATATATAACAGTAAGAAAAACAAACGAGAGCAAAACCTATGACACAATATGCTTGTATTGCTAACTTATATTTTATTTTTATAATTTATTTTCAAAAGTCCAACACAGATATTTTTAAAATGTTTTATTTTACTTAGATTCTAAATATAACAAATGTATTTATCTCATCAATAAATTATAACTATTAAATATATTAAATAAAATACTGAAAATTGTACTGGACTAAGCATCAGTGCAGTTTACATTAACTTTCCAGTACCAGTTTATATTAACCTAAATTTCTTCATTTGTATAGGCTGAACTAGAGTCTCTGAATTCACTGTCAAATTTTTAAGATTGAAACTTTTAACCAAGTTTCATTTCTTCTTTCAAATACACACTAGTAAGTTATTTAGAATAATCATTCCTCTGTATCAAAGTGCCAAAAATCTATACACCTAAAATTCAAATTCCCTTCCTGCTATCTAACTCCTACCTCTCATTGTCCATAAACAAAAGAAAGAGTGAAGAGGGTAAATACATGATCAGCTAGTCAGTGATTTATAGCTCTCAAAGAACCTTATTTTTCAAAACAGGGAGCTTTTCTACTAGGTGGATGATTTTCTTGTGGATATTCCCAGATCCTCAACAGAAAATGTGATTTTCTATATTAATCGTATCTTTGTTCACATAAAGGTTTTTACCTTACAAAAATTTATAGCCTATTCATACACAGCTCCAATGCATATTTGTGTTTAATTTTATAAAAAATACTGAAGATCTTTCTGAAAGAAAGGCAAATACAACTACTCACATTTATAACATTAGCCAGAAATAGCAATTCATACAATGTTCTATCCATGTCATCATGTGTCCAAAGAAAATGGAGAGCTGGATCTCTCTATGCCAGGGGTCCCCAAACGTTTTACACAGGGGGCCAGTTCACTGTCCCTCAGACCGTTGGAGGGCCGGACTATAAAAAAAACTATGAACAAATCCCTATGCACACTGCACATATCTTATTTTAAAGTAAAAAAACAAAATGGAAATAAATACAATATTTAAAATAAAGAACAAGTAAATTTAAATCAACAAACTGACCAGTATTTTAATGGGGACTATGGGCCTGCTTTTGGCTAATGAGATGGTCAATGTGCTCCTCTCACTGACCACCAATGAAAGAGGTGCCCTTTCCGGAAGTGTGGTGGGGGCTGGATAAATGGCCTCAGGAGGCCACCTGCAGCCCGCGGTCCGTAGTTTGGGGACCCCTGCTCTATGCTGTTCATTCACACAACTTTTAGTTACATCACTAAATATGGTACAGAAATGTCCAGATCAGAGGAGAGAAGTGTGACTGTTTACGATTTGTTCTGACTGACCTGTGCGACTGTTTAAATGATGAGGCTATGGAGAAAGTTATTTTGGATGTTGTTACAAATGGCAGGAAATGATGGCAATTATCTCTTTTTAACTGATTTTGTGGCAAAATTATTGAGACATTTCTGACTTCTATCACCCTTAAAAATATGTATAGAGCTTAACAAATATATTCTGTAATTAACTTCCCAACCTTGATGTCAGGGGAGGGTTTTTCTGACTGAATGTTAAGTACTTTTTTAAACATAGGCAAAAATTTAAACTGGAAAGTGCAAGGAGTAAGAATTAGGAAACAGAATGCCCCCAGCTCTAAGGGGTAAAAAGCATTTTAGGGTCATTAATCCTAATTACAACAGTTGACCCTAAAAGAGACTACCATAAACCAGGAGCTAATACATAAGATTACAGTGTATTTCCATATATGATTTTCTTTCGTGTTTTATTACATATTCAAAGACTGGATAATGCTGCTGGATATTAAATTCAGAAATACTCAAGGAACACTTTTTTTTTAAGTCCAAAGGATTGAGAGAATAGAGATAAAATGTATTTGCAGCTTTTATTTCTAGTAACACCCAGTACTAAATATTCTACACCAGATACTAATCTTTCAATAAATTAACTCTTTGATTGTAGTGGTTACCAGGGGGAGAAGGATGTGGGGGAGGGGAAGGGATATAAAGAGAGACAAATATAAGGTGACGGAGGATGATTTGACTTTGGGTGATGAATACACAACATAATTAACTGTTCAAATGATGTGGAGATGTTTACCTGAAATCTATGTACTCTTGTTGATCAATGTCACCCTGTTAAATTTAATTTTCTAAATAAAAAAAATTTAACTCTTTGATAAATCTAAATTGAAAATAGCCAAACAAGAGGCTGGGAAAATGAACATAAGTGGCACTATCTTCATGATTAAAATATACAACCCAGAAGTATACAGTTTTCTTCTCTCAGCTTCCAAACCACCAAGGAGTTTTAGCTCCAGTACTCATTAAAAAGTGAAATTCACTCAGGGAGCTTTCAGAGTGATAAAGTAAGAGATGCTTGCATAAAATGTGGCCAGTTTCCTTGCAAATCAAGGAAAGACTGATAGTATATAAGCTTTGAAATTATTTGTAAATATCTACCATTTAGTAATCAATAAGAATTTTAATATTATTAAAATATTTCTCCTATTCCATTTAAGCATAGAGATATTTTAGTTGGGGTAATTCTTGCTAACATATTGAATTAAATATTTAGAGAAGTATATCTAACATTAGGAATCAAAAATGCTAAATAAGTAATTTAAGAAATTTAAAACTAGATTATTAGACAGATTATAAAAAATGAAGAGAAATGAAATTACCTTATAAAACTAAAAATCTTTTAATTTTTTAAAAATTTCTTGTAAGTTCTACAATTCAAACAACAGTTATGAATAGTTCATATAACAAAGCAAAATTGACAGATTTAAAGTGAAAATAATGGGTTCCTTTATAAAGTTAAATTTCAAAAATGAAAAAAATCAATGAAAAAATAACAAAATTTCATAATGCTTCTATTACTATTTTAGGAAAAGAATTTGATTTTGGTTAGCTTTATAGCTTCTAAAGTGGTATTTCCCTACTTCTAAGGCAAGGCAATGCTGTGTATAATAAGAGTGGCATGTAAAGAGATCATTTGGCATAGATCTGTGCTATCAGGTCCAAGTATATAAAATAAAACCATGAAGTTTTTCTCTAATGGTCCAATTTTTATGTTTAACATTACTTTTATAATCTATTTTATATAATTCTCATTTAAGTTCACCTAGCCAACAGAAAATTACAGCCCTCCATAATCTTATCAAAATGCCTATCACTAGAACTTTATAACATATAAGATACAAGTGATAATATTATTATTGGTTAAGGGTAGTTTCTTACTATTTTTTATCATTACAATATGTATCTACTACTTTTCTATTTCTCTCAAATGTTGTATGTTCTCCTAAGACCATATGCCTCTTCTTAGTATTTATGACTGTTTTAATTTTAAGTTCAATTTTGAAATTATTTGATTGATGTTCATCTCCTCCACTAAATGATGAGTGATTATAACTTATTCCTATTTTATCCTCAGCATCTAATATACTGTTTTAGAGTTAATGATCAATAAATGTATTAATAAACTTAATCAATGGGTGACATTAACAAAAATATTATTTCTTTCACTTTTAAAACATCTCTCTTATCTGCCACGTATAAATATATGCATATAAATTGGGCCTCAATAAATAAGTGGTTGAAGAGAGATAATGCCAGAGATCCTCCTTAAAGTATAGCTGTACACCTAGATATATACCATTTTATCTCTTTCATATACCATTTTTGTCTCTTTAATTTATAGTTAAATTTAAGGTAATAAATTAAAGCAATATCTACTTTCAGTGAAGAGTTTGAAAATCTATTGAAAAGGACATAATATATATAAACAGAAACTAATACTCATGCGAACCACAAACTGACACCAAATTTTCACAATTAACGTGGTCAAATTTATTTTATTTTATTTTTTTACAGAGACAGAGAGAGAGTCAGAGAGAGGGATAGACAGGGACAGACAGACAGGAACAGAGAGATGAGAAGCATCAATCATTTGTTTTTTGTTGCGCATTGTAACACCTTCATTTTTCATTGATTGCTTTCTCATATGTGCCTTGACTGCGGGCCTTCAGCAGACCTAGTAACCCCTTGCTGGAGCCAGTGACCTTGGGCTCAAGCTGGTGAGCTTTTGCTCAAACCAGATGAGCCCATGCTCAAGATGGTGACCTCAGGGTTTCGAACCTGGGTCTTCCGCATCCCAGTCCGAAGCTCTATCCACTGCACCACCGCCTAGTCAGGCATGTGGTCAAATATTGAAGCCAGGACAACTAACTTGTACCTGACACAAATAACAGCAAAAAAATTAATGAACAAACAAAGTTTTCAATTTGAAAGGAACCACAGTATTTTGGTACACTCAGACACAGTGTATATATGCATTACAAGTAAATACACTGCACACAACCACACACACACTCAGAGTATTTTCATGTGTGGTATAGAGGTAAACAACAAGGTCAAAAAGTAAGATTACAAGATTCTAGAGCTGAAAGAAATTTTAAATATAAGGATATATACATAACCTGAAATCTCTGTCCTATATTAAAATTCTCTCTAATCCTCTGGAATATTTATCCTCTTTAATAAAAATTATAGTTTGTATCTCTCAGATAAATATTAGTAAACAGAAATAGTAATAAATAACTTACATTCATACTTTTTCTTTATATCCCTTCTCATTCAAAAGCAAATATTTTAGATGGTATATCTAACCACCCTTTACAATTTAAAAAATATATTCAAATATTCCCATTTAAGCTACACAGCAACCCGGTGAGTTAAGAGAAGTTACGTGAATTGTCAAAGATACAAAACTAGTAAGGAGAAAACCTATGGCTGTCACCCAGATGTTTTGACTCTTCATGTTTTCATGGCACCACATAAAGTAATATACAGCTAGAGATACTTGAAATGCACAGCAGCCATACTAAGTATTAAACTAGCAGTAAACCCTGTGAGGTTCAGAAACTAGAATAGAATAAGCTGAGTCCTTCACATCATCAAGGAAAAAATCTCATTATTTTATTCAGAATTGTTACATTTTCACTGTAAAATGCACTAGTTCCCGAAAGTATCAATAGATGGGCATTTATGTACTAAACTAGAAAAAGAAACCCAGTAGCAGATTAACTCAATTGCACAGTTAACACAGTTGTACTGTGTTTATATAAGACTATGATGAGAATACTTTCCTAAATCTCTCACTGATAGAACGCTATCTTTACTCTCTTATTTTTCCCTCCTTAAAACTCTAAAAGTTTTTTTTAAAAAAACTCCTAGAATACAGGTTCTAAACCAGAGTTTAGTAATTGATTTATACCTTCTTGCTAACTCTTTAAAGTGTTATGCAGCTACTAATGTATGTTTGTGCTGACATTGTAGAATAGAGCCTTGGAAATAACAAAATCTGATTTCAGGAAAAACAGCTTAGTTCAAAGAAGAGAACAATTCTTTCCAACTGATAAGATTTTTACTGAAAAAAAAAACACTAAGTAAAAAAAAAAAAAAAAAAGCCATTGGTGATATCTTCTACTTAGTTCTCCACAATCTCAAAACCTTTTTTCATTTATTTGATTATATACTTCCATTTCACATTTTCTCTTATAATGGCTTTTTTTTTTTTTTCTGAAGCTAGAAACCGGGAGAGACAGACTCCCGCATGCGCCCGACCGGATCCACCCCGCACGCCCACCAGGGGGCGACGCTCTGCCCACCAGGGGGCGATGCTCTGCCCCTCTGGGGCGTCGCTCTGCCGCAACCAGAGCCACTCTAGCGCCTGGGGCAGAGGCCAAGGAGCCATCCCCAGCGCCCAGGCCATCTTTGCTCCAATGGAGTCTCCGCTGCAGGAGGGGAAGAGAGAGACAGAGAGGAAGGAGAGGGGGAGGGGTGGAGAAGCAAATGGGCGCTTCTCCTGTGTGCCCTGGCCGGGAATCGAACCTGGTACTTTACACTCCAGGCCAACGCTCTACCACTGAACCAACCGGCCAGGGCCTGGCTAAATTTTTTGTTAGCTTATTTGTTTATTGTAGGTTTCAGAGTGTAATCCTATTATTTCAACATACATTGAATTAGATATTTTAAAAACCAATTGCAGAAAATCTTCAAAATACTCATCAGAAAAAGAAACAAATAAAACTATAAAGAGGGTATTCTGGAATAGATTTTAAATATTATAGGGCAATAATAATAAGGTAAGATTTTTATACACTCATGTCATAAAACTTAAATGTCATAACTAATCATCTTTATGTTCTTCTTTTAAGAAGAGATAAAGGAAATAAATAGATGGTCATAAAAACTTTTATCCAAGATTCTAAGAAAGACCGGGTTAAAACAAAAAGAATGCTGTGTTATATTGAGTTGTACACTTGAAACCATGTCATACCAATAAATTTAAAAAAAAGAAGAATAAAAAGAATGAAACTGTGTGGGTGACCTACTACTACATAACTCTTTTTGTAGTTTACAAACCTGAATAAGTTTCAACTGGTGGGGGAGGAGGGAGAAACATTCATTCAAAGGGCTTCTATAATATATTACAGGCATAAAATGACCTTTAAATCTTGGGCTCATAAGAGCAATAGTTTTGTAAAATTGCATTTATGTTTAAATATTAGTAATGTGGCCCTGGCCGGTTGGCTCAGCGGTAGAGCGTCGGCCTGGCGTGCGGGGGACCCGGGTTCGATTCCCGGCCAGGGCACATAGGAGAAGCACCCATTTGCTTCTCTACCCCCTCCCCCTCCTTCCTCTCTGTCTCTCTCTTCCCCTCCCGCAGCCACGGCTCCATTGGAGCAAAGATGGCCCAGGCGCTGGGGATGGCTCCTTGGCCTCTGCCCCAGGCGCTAGAGTGGCTCTGGTCGCAACAGAGTGACGCCCGGGAGGGGCAGAGCATCGCCCCCTGGTTGGCAGAGCTTCGCCCCTGGTGGGCGTGCCGGGTGGATCCCGGTTGGGCGCATGCGGGAGTCTGTCTGACTGTCTCTCCCCATTTCCAGCTTCAGAAAAATACAAAAAAAAAAAAAAAAAAAAAAAAAAAAAATATATATATATATATATATATATATATATTAGTAATGTGATGATACTGACCTACTATTAAACAGACCTACTGTCTCTAGAACTGGGGCTGTGCGGAAACAGTAGAAAGACCACTGAACTGCGCTTTTCCGATATGTTATTACCAATAAATTGTTGGATTTACAGTTGGTAATATATTAGAATGCTATTATCCAGGTGTTATATTTGTATGGAACCTTATAGTTCAAAACATTTTTACATAGATGGTTTCATTCAATCCTCCCAATAACCCTCAAGGAGGATAAGCTCCCCATTTTACAGATATAAAACAGAGGTTCAAAAAAACATGGATTTTCCAAAAAGCACATAATTTCAGAAATGGGATATGAACCCAAATATTTTCATCCCAAGACAATACATTTGTCTTCATTTGTACTTCAGGTTCTTTATCTTTAAAATGGAAACCATTGCATATATAATGCAAATTTTCATTTATTCTTCAAATATTTAGTATCAGTTACATGACAGCAAGATTAAATGATATGCATATTGAAAGTATTTTAGACACTGTATAGAAACAAAAACAAAACATCCACACACAAATGTAGAATGGTAGCTGTAAAGAAACTGGGCTTAAAGGGACTCGATACCAAAGCTGGTAATTGAACCTAGAGGTACCAAGTTTCATCGGGCTTATGATATGCATCTGAGAAATCATCATAGTACACCTGGTATAGAAATATACCAAA
Source organism: Saccopteryx leptura (assembly GCF_036850995.1). NCBI lineage: Eukaryota > Metazoa > Chordata > Mammalia > Chiroptera > Emballonuridae > Saccopteryx > Saccopteryx leptura. The sequence continues at coordinate 150,240,079 of NC_089506.1, forward strand.
GTACATTTAAAGTAGATTAAAATAGTCTAGTAGACTATTAAAAAAATTTAATGGAAAATAACACAAGTTAAGTAAACTCTTTCTCAGGGATTTGGATCTAAAGTCAGCACATAAGAAAAATTTGCATGTAGTCAAAATCCTTTAGAAGGAAACATGCTTTCTCTCATAGCTGAGTACTAGATGAGGTAGTTAGATTACATTACATACACTAATATATATATATATATATATATATATATATATCCATATATAATCTTTAAACCTTAGAACTACACCCAGCCCAGCACATGTAAAGAAACCGAGACTGACAGGAACAGAAGATTCACATCTCACATTCACTCCAAGCACACATTCATTAACGAAAGTATTTTAATTTCTCTCGTTAGACAAATCTGTATATATGTATTTAAGTAAGGTAAAATTATGGTGCTAATCCATTGTATAAGTCATTAAAATTGAAAACATAAAGATATATACCACACTAATATTCACACATGTGGAAATAAAGATATACTCAAAATACTGCCCACATTTTATGATGATGAGAGGACCCTTAATTTCTATTTCTATATGGTATACTTAGGTAATAACTTACGTGATAGTCAGTATCACATCCCCATTAAAAAATATGAAAGTATATATAAGTATATATTAAAACATCCAAAGAAAGAACCTCTAAAACAATGCTATTTAGAGCCTCCTGTCTGTGGCTATTGCCCAATAATTCTTTTTTTTATTTTTTTATTTTTCTGAAGTGAGAAGCAGGGAGGCACAGACAGACTCCCGCATGCGCCCCACCAGGATCCACCTGGAAAGCCCACCAGGGAGTGATGCTCTGCCCATCTGGGGCGTCACTCTGCCACAACCAGAGCCATTCTAGCGCCTGAGGCAGAGGCCATGGAGCCATCCTCAGCACCCAGGACACCTTTGCTCCAATGGAGCCTTGGCTGAGGGAGGGGAAGAGAGAGACAGAGAGAAAGCAGAGGGGGAAGGGTGGAGAAGTAGATGGGTGCTTCTCTTGTGTGCCCTGGCTGGGAATCAAACCCGGGACTTCTACACTCCGGGCCAATGCTCTACTGCTGAGCCAACAGGCCAGCGCCTGCCCAGTAATTCTTAACGTCTGACATAAAGAATATCCAACTTGATTATATGTGTGATTATTTTTATAGAAAAGAACTCTACAACAATTGCAGCTACATATTTTTTTAACATAACACTGTGGCTGAAAAATTACACTAATGTTAATAAGTCTAACCTAAGAGAAGAATTTCTAGAATATTACTCATCTGTGATGACTAAATACAAACTGACATTTCTCCTAGCCAAAGCTTTTTAAAATCCTATTTCTAGAAACAAAAATTGGGCATTACTATACTATACCTAAAGTCTCAATGTTAAGAATCACAGAGATTCAAGAACAAATTCAAATTCACTATTATATATAATATATATATATATCATTTTAAACTCTATGTAAATCAAATAATTCAAAAAAATGTGGACTACCTTTTAAAAAACAGAACTACCTGTGTATATATTATTATAATAGTTGCCACATTCTCAGAAACTAAAAGTTATTTAAAATACTTCAATTTTTAGCTATTTATTTTTGCACTTTTTAAGGTTGGAGATCAATTTGTTTTGGCTGGTCTCCACTTTTTTGACAATGAACACTTCCATACTGTGTTATTTCTTTAAAAAATGATAGAACCACCTGAAAAAAAGTCCACAATCTCATTTTCACATATTCACCATGCGCAATTATCCAACAGATATTTCCTAGAAAAGTAGGCTAGTCATCAAAATTTCAGTAAGACCAAACAAAAGCAATTATTATATTAATATCTTCCTTTTTCATATAACAAGAATAAACAAGTTCTATCAAATGAAGAATTTTTTATCTAAATTAGGAAGTATTTTATTTAGGGCCAGAATCTCATCCTATGAACTTCAAGAAAATTTTCAAGAATAACACAGTATATTCTTAAATGGATTTGTATATAATGTGATGGAGACACCAATGAATCAAAATAATTTCTCATCATCCACCAGAAACAAAAGAAATTGTTTAAATGAGCAAAATATAGATGATAATCATATCTAAAATACCAGAATAATATAATACTCTTCTTCTGTAGCTAAATAAAGCTTCGATATATTCCTAGCTCCAAAAATAACCCTGTAATTTTGAATTTTCTATGGCCAAAATAAGTGTATAAATTATAAAATCAAGCATTTGGAAATGTAACAATACTTCATCAATAAACAGAAGAAACGATAATACAGTTGAGCCTTGAACATGGGTTTGAACTGCACAGGTTCACTTATACACATTTTTTTTAAATAATGTTTAATTCTTTGTTTTCTAAAATTTGATATTTTGTAAATTAATTTTTTATTTTTTAATTACAGTTGACACATAATATTAGTTTCAGGTGCTATACTCCAGTGATTAGATGTTCTATAACTTACTAAGTGATTACCCCCATAAATGTAGTACCCATTTAATTCCATACATAGTTATTAGAATATTAGTGACTACAGCACATTCTTCAGTACGCTCTACTTTACATCCCCACAACTGTCCTGTAATTACCAGGATTAATTCTTAATCCCTTCACCTTTTTCACTTACCCCCAACCCTCCCTCCCCACCTGGAAACTGTCAAAATATTCTCTGTATATGTGGGTCTGTTTCTGTTCTGTTCTTCATTTATTTTTTTTAGATTCAGTGGCTGATATATATTTATTGCCATTTTATTGTTCATATTTTTTATCTCTTCTCCTTCTTTCCTTTTCCTCTTTCTCCTACTTTTTTCTTCTTCCAGGAAACCTTTTGACATTTCATGAAATGCTGGTTTGGTGATGAACTTCTTTAGCTTTTTCTTCTTTGGAAAACCACGTTATATGCCCTCTGATTCTAAATTATATCATTGCTGGTAGAGTAATCTTGGTTGTAGGTCCTTGCTTTTCATCACCTTGAATATTTCTTGCCAATCCCTTCTGGCCTGCAAGGTACCTATGGAGAAATCAACTGATAGTCTTATGGGAGATCCCCTGTAGGTAACTAACTGCATTTCTCTTGCTGCTTTTAAGATTCTCACTTTGTCTTTAACCTTTAGTATTTTAATTATGATGTATCTTGGTGTGGGCCTCTTTGAGTTCATCTTGTTTGGGACTTTCTGCACTTCCTGGACTTGTATGTCTATTTCCTTCACCAGATGACAAGTTTTCTGTCATTTTTTTTCAAATAGGTTTTCAATTTCTTGCTCTCTCTCTTCTCATTCTGGTACCTCCATGAAGCAAAAGTTGGCAAGACTAAAATTGTCCCAGAGGCTCCTTATACTATACTCATTTTTTGGGGGGGAGGGGGATTCTTATTTATTTATGCTGTTCTGATTGGGTGGTTTTTGCTTCCTTATATTCCAAATTGCTGATTTGATTCTTGGCTTCATCTACTCTACTGTTGATTTCCTGTAAGTTACTCTTTATTTCAGTTACTGTATTCTTCATATTTGACTGGTTTCTTTTTTATGGTTTCCATGTTCATTTTTATGCTGTTAAAGTTCCCACCAATTTCATCTACTCTTCGCTTAAGTACACTGAATATTCTTATAACTAATGTTTTGAACTCTGCAGCTAGTAGATTGCTTATCTCCATTTTGTTTAGTTCTTTTTCTGGAGTTTTGTTCTGTTCTTTCATTTGGGACATGTTTCTTTTTCTCCTCATTTTGGCAGCCTCCCTGTGTTTGTTTCTTTTATCTATTTTTTTAATTTTTTTTTATTTTTTGACAGAGACAGAGAGAGGGGCAAATAGGGACAGAAAGAAAGGAAGAGAGAGAGATGAAAAGCATCAATTCTTCATTGTGGCACCTTAGTTGTTCATTGATTGCTTTCTCATATGTGCCTTGACCGGGGCGGGTTGGGGGACTCCAGCAGAGTGAGTGACCCCTTGCTCAAGCCAGTGACCTTGGGCTCAAGCCAGCAGCCTTGAGCTTCAAGTCAGTGACCTTTGGGCTCAAGCCAGTGACCATGGGATCATGTCTCTGATCCCACGTCCAAGCCAGCAACCCCAAGCTCAAGCCAGATGAGCCTGCACTCAAGCCAGCAATCTCGGGTTTTGAACCTGAGTCCTCAGCATCCCAGTCTGATGCTCTATCCACTGCACCACTGCCTGGTCAGGCTGTGTTTGTTTCTATGTATTAGGTAGAGCCTCTATGTCTCCTGGGCTTCATAGAGTGGTGTTATGTTGTAGGTGTTCTGACAGGTCCAGTGGCACAGCCTGCCCGATCAACCAAGCTAAATATTTCAGGTTGCTCCCGCATGTGAGCTGTGTACACCCTTCTGTTGTAGTTGAGACTTGTTTGTTTGTTGGCACATCAATGGGAAGGATTTACTCTCCCCACCAGGCTAATCAGCTACAAGGATTGGCTATGAACACCATGGAGGATCAGCAGTGCGGGGGTCCATCCAATGGGGCAGGAATTATTTCAGCGAGGCTCTGGTGGCCAGTGAGTCTGCCCCTAGAGTGTATCCCTTGTGGTGGAGGTTGGATAGTGCCTCCACATGGTCTGAAGCTGTTCACCATGTAGACTGGCTCCGGGGCCTTCTAGGAGGAACAGGCCAAGGTCACTCTGCCTCTGTTCTGCCTGGGCCACCCAGCATTACTTATAAAGCCATCTGATGCTATTGGTGCTGAGCTTGAAGGTGCCTAGGAGAGGTCAAGCTGCTAACCAGGGCCAACTATGGCTAGTGCTGGGCCTGAGGTACAAAGCATACTGAGGCCAGGTGCAGCTTGTTTGAGAGATTTTAGGAAAGTCTGAAGCATAAGCCAAGACAATCCATTTGTATGAAAATTCCACTGGAAGCATCTTGGGTGAGCCTGCAAGTTGGGTGGGGCAGAGTCTCAGGTGATCACCTAGGGGGACAAAGAGTGTGAGCCAGGTTGATGAAGACTCAAATATGGCACCCCCACCCCACAGGCTCTGTGGTAAGAGGGCTCAGCAAAGGAACAATGACCTGTCCAGCACTTTTATCAGGAAGAAAGCTACCCTTTCAGTTCCTGCCCTGATTCCAGACAATCCAGTTCCTCCCTATGTGTTCCTGGTCCCTTTCAAGCTGCTGCCCCAGTGCAGGAACTCAGAGGGAGTGAGTCTGAGTAAGTTCATGTGGGGGCCCTTTAAAAGGAACTTCCTTCATCTCACTCAGCCACAATCTCTGGGTTTTACAGTCATAAATTAATAGGGACTTGTCTTCCTGGCACTGGAATTCTAGGCTGGGGGCCTAGTGTGGTGCTAGGACCCTTTGCTCCTCAGAGGGTACCTCCATAGCCAAGATATCCCTCCTGATTTTTATCTGCCACACATGGGTGTGGGGCCAGCCTGCCTGAGTCTCTGCCCTTCCTACCAGTCTTGATGAGGCTTCTTTTTTTATGCCCTTAGTTATAGAACTTCCATTCAGCTAGATTGCAGGCAGTTCTGAATAATGGTGGTTCTATAGTTTGTCATTTTGATGTGCTTGTGGGAAGATGCAAGTACTGCATTTACCTACACCACCATCTTGACCAGAGTCTACATATTTTTTTCAATAAATATACATTTGTCCCTCCATATCCCCAGGTTTTACATCCATGGATTCAACCAACCATTATTTTTCCATCTGCAGTTGGGGATCTGCAGATATAGAGGCCTGACTGTACGTACTTTCAATACCATTTTATGCAAAAGACTTGAATATCCTCAGGTTTTGGTATCTGCAGGGGTCCTAGACCCAATCCCCCAAGGATACTGAGTGACAACTATAGTTTCTCTTTTAGGGAGTCAAAAGTTACATCTGAATTTTCTACTGTGCAAGAGCCTGTGCCTCTAACCCCTGCATTGTGCAGGGTCAGTTGTACTTATAAATGTTTTATATTTTATATCTCCTAAATATTAATTTTGTATCTCCCACTGAGAGGAACAATTCAACAGTATGAATCTGTAATGTTCTATACTTCATTTATTTATAAATTCAAAAAGTAAAGATATAGCTAATTCAGTCTCTTAAAATATATAGCCATTAGTAAATAAGGAACAGCATGAATAACAGTTGATATTTTTGGCTTAGTACAATTCAAAATAGAATATAAGTAATAAGAAGTTATATAAATATATGTATGTGTATATGTGTTTGTATACATATGCAGTAACTTCTCATAATGCAATTGACAATTGATAAAGATGCTGTCACTACTGTTGAAAAATTAGAAAAAAATATAATTTTCTGAGTAGTCCTATCTTAAAGGTATGGAGCTCACCAAAGTTACTGGTGATGCTAAAAGGGGTCAAATGCCAACATATAAATGCTAGAAGAAAGATAAAGGAATCAAGAAGCTTTATGACCTACTACTGACTTAGTAACACTTACAGAAATTTGGCAATTTCTTAATTGACAGAGATTGTCCCCAAAATATTAAATATCCTCTTTTTTCCTTAATAGTTTATTTACTTCCAAGTACCTACAATTCTCTACCATACATCTATTTTCCTGGGAAGTCAAGCCCAAAGTGATAATAGATGAGTTACGATCACACAATGTCTCAGTTTCAATAAAATCAATTAATTCATAGGATGAAGATATTTGTAGATCCATGTGTAGATCCTAGCTCCCAATTTAGAAGTGATATACATGATACTAAAACTCTAAGCTCAGTTTTATTCATGCATATCTCTTAATATAAAATATGAACAATAAATTGCTATATTGCAGAAAAAGGGGTAGAGCTATCTTCTTTAACTATTTGGTACATATCTTCACAACTTTCACATTTAGCAAGGGCTATAGGGTACCTTGTATAAGCTTTATAGCTTAGTAAGTTCTTCCATATAAATTGACCCATTCCCTCCTTACATTAGCCCTATATCCATTTTATAAATGAAAAACTATGGCTCAAACATGTAAAATGACTTACCCAAAAATAAATCACAGAAGTCATAAATGACAGACTGTAATTCAGAATCCAATATCTGTGCCTTTTTTTAAGGGTTATATAGTCACCATATTTTATATTATCTTATACATTATATGCCTCATAGCTGAATTTTTGCCACTTTACCAACCTCTCCATATATTTCCCCACCTCCCAGCCCCTGGCAACCATTCTCCCACTGTTTCTAAGAGTTTGAAGTGTAATTTTTTTCCACAGATAAATAATATCGTGCAGCAGTTGTCTTTCTCTGTGTGGTTTATTTCACTTAGCATAGTGCCCACAAAGTCAATGTTGTAACCAATGGCAGCATTTCCTACTTTCTCGTGGCTGAATAATATTCCATAGTTTTTATAGCTAGATATAGATATATATAGATATATATTGATATAGAAATAAATATAGATGATATAGATATGGATAGATATATAGATATCTCATATCTTCTTTATCCATTCATCCATTGATGGACACTTTAAAAAAAAAGCTGATAACACTTAGCTGTACTACAGAGGAAGTGACCCAGCCAGACTGGAAGGAGGCTAGGATACCAGTTTCATATCATATATTAATACATAAATTCCAGAACCCTTACTTTAAATTTATTTTATTTTACTTATTCATTTTAGAGAGGAGAGAGAGAGAGAGAGAGAGAGAGAGAGAGAGAGAGAGGAAGGAAGGGAAGGGAAGGGAAGGGAAGGGAAGGGAAGGGAAGGGAAGGGAAGGGAAGGGAAGGGAAGGGAAGGGAAGGGAAGGGAAGGGAAGGGAAGGGAAGGGAAGGGAAGGGAAGGGAAGGAAAGGAAAGGAAAGGAAAGGAAAGGAAAGGAAAGGAAAGGAAAGGAAAGGAAAGGAAAGGAAAGGAAAGGAAAGGAAAGGAAAGGAAAGGAAAGGAAAGGAAAGGAGCAGGAAGCATCAACTCTCATATGTGGTTTAACTAAACAAGTGCAGGGTTTTGAACCAGAAACCTCAGCATTCCAGGTCAACGCTTTACCCACTGCACCACCAGGGAAGGGAAGGGAAGGGAAGGGAAGGGAAGGGAAGGGAAGGGAAGGGAAGGGAAGGGAAGGGAAGGGAAGGGAAGGGAAGGGAAGGGAAGGGAAGGGAAGGGAAGGGAAGGGAAGGGAAGGGAAGGGAAGGGAAGGGAAGGGAAGGGAAGGGAAGGGAAGGGAAGGGAAGGGAAGGGAAGGGAAGGGAAGGGAAGGGAAGGGAAGGGAAGGGAAGGGAAGGGAAGGGAAGGGAAGGGAAGGGAAGGGAAGGGAAGGGAAGGGAAGGGAAGGGAAGGGAAGGGAAGGGAAGGGAAGGGAAGGGAAGGGAAGGGAAGGGAAGGGAAGGGAAGGGAAGGGAAGGGAAGGGAAGGGAAGGGAAGGGAAGGGAAGGGAAGGGAAGGGAAGGGAAGGGAAGGGAAGGGAAGGGAAGGGAAGGGAAGGGAAGGAAGGGAAGGGAAGGGAAGGGAAGGGAAGGGAAGGGAAGGGAAGGGAAGGGAAGGGAAGGGAAGGGAAGGGAAGGGAAGGGAAGGGAAGGGAAGGGAAGGGAAGGGAAGGGAAGGGAAGGGAAGGGAAGGGAAGGGAAGGGAAGGGAAGGGAAGGGAAGGGAAGGGAAGGGAAGGGAAGGGAAGGGAAGGGAAGGGAAGGGAAGGGAAGGGAAGGGAAGGGAAGGGAAGGGAAGGGAAAGGAAAGGAAAGGAAAGGAAAGGAAAGGAAAGGAAAGGAAAGGAAAGGAAAGGAAAGGAGCAGGAAGCATCAACTCTCATATGTGGTTTAACTAAACAAGTGCAGGGTTTTGAACCAGAAACCTCAGCATTCCAGGTCAACGCTTTACCCACTGCACCACCACAGGTCAGGCTACTTTAAAAATTTATATCAAAACTTGCTTTTGAGTTCCAGTTCAAAATGGCAAAATAGGAGGCTCTTGCACTCATCTCCTCCCACAGGCACAACGACTCTACAGCAATTCCTTCTAAACAAAATCCAAAAACTCGCTGAGTGACACATATCAAGCAAACCAACAAACAAAAAATACCACATCAAAATATATCAAAATAGGCTTGGCACACCCTCAACTACTGGGAGCCATTAAGAAAAAGAAGGCAGACTGTGCAATCACGAAGGTTTGAGAGAAAATCAAGAGCTCAGTCCAAGCTGAACTATAAGTTTTATTTCCTACACAAAACCACTGAATCAAGACTGGGAGAGGTGACTGTTTCATCTAATGTACAAAATCCAACAAAGAGAGGCAAGGAAACCGAAGAAACAGGAATATGCTCCAAACAAAAGAACAAAAACTACAGGAAAGATGTTAATGAAACAGAGGTAAATAAATTACCTCATAGTGTTAAAAATAATGGTTATAAAAAATCATGAAGGTCAAGAGAACAATGCATGAACAAAGTGAGAATTTCAACAAAAATATAGAAAAATATAAGAAAGTACCAAACAGAAATCACAGTTGAAAAATACAATAACTGAACTGAAAATTTCAATAGAGGGTTCAACAGCACACTAAATGAAGTGAACGAAAGAATCAGTGAACTAAATACAGGGCAGTATAATTCATCCAATTAGAGGAGTGAAAGGAAAAACAATGAAAAAAGAGTGACGAAAGCCTAAGGGATTTATGGCACACCATCAAGCAGAGCAAATAAACAACCTAACTTTATACCACAAGGAACTAAAAAAAAAAGAACAAATTAAGTCCAAAGTTACTAGAAGAAGGCAACAACAAAGATCAAAGCAAAAATATATGAAGTAATAATGAATTGTAATGTGGTATCCAGAATAGGCTTCTGGAACAGAAAAAGGACATCATGTAAAAACTAAAATCTGAATAAAGTATGAACTTTAGTTGATAATGAATATTGGTTCATTCATTATGACAATATAGCATGCTAATATAAGATATTAATAATAGGGAATGCAACCCTATGTTCATTGCAGTGCTATTTGAACTAGCCAATATTTGGAAGTAGCCCAAGTGTCCATCAGTAGATAAGTGGGTAAACAAGCTGTGGTGTTTTTACACAATGGAATACTACTTGGCCATAAGCAAGAAGGAAGTCTTACCTTTTGCAACAGCATAGATGGAACTGGAAAGTATTATGCTAATTGAAATAAGCCATTCAGAGAAAGACAAATACCATACAATTTCACTTATAGGTGGAATCTAATGAATAAAATAAACTAACAAAATAGAAACATTCATAGATACATAAAACAGACTGACAGTTCCGCTTGATGGTGTCCCGTCACTCTTTTTTCTTTCACTCCTCTGATTGGATGAATTATACTGCCCTGTATTTAGTTCACTGATTCTTTCTTTCACTTCATTTAGTGTGCTGTTGAGCCCTCTATTGAATTTTTCAGTCAGAGGGAGGAGTGTTGAGGGGCTGGGTGAAAAAGGTGAAGAGATCAAACAAACAAAAAAACTCAAAGACACAAATAGCAGTATGATGATTACCAGAGGGAAAGAGGGTTGGGGACAGGTAGGAGAGGATAAAAGAGGGATAAAAGGTGACAGAAGAAGACTTGACTTTGGATGGTGAACACACAATACAATATACAGATGATGTATTACTGAATTATATATCTGAAATCTATATAATTGTATTAACTAATGTTGCCCAAATAAATTCAATAAAAATTAAAGATAAATAAATAAATTACATTTAAAATTTTTAAATTAATGAAATAAAGGCTAAAAAAGACAATAGATCAGTGAAACCAAGAGCTGGTTTTTAAAAACATAAACACAATAAACAAATCTTTAGCTAGAATTACCAAGAAAAATGAGAAAACCCAAATAAAATTAAAAATTGAAGGAGACATTACAACTGATACTACATAATACAAAGGATCATAAAAGATTACTTTGAAGAATTATATGCTGACAAATTTAACAACCTAGAAGAAATGGACAAATTCTTAGAAACATACAATCTACCAAGGCTGAATCATGAGGAAGTAGAAAATCTGTACAGACCAATACTATTCAGGAGATAAAATCATTAATCAAAAACTTCCCAACAAAAAAAGTCTAAGACCAGAAGGCATCACTGATGAAGTTTATCAACTTTTAAAAAAGAATTAATACCAATCCTCCTCAAAACCTTCCAAAAAAAAAATAGAGGAGGAAGAAATACTTCCGAACTCATTGTATAAGGCCATCATTAGTCTGACACCAAGGACACTGCAAGAAAAGAAAATTATTGGCTAATATTCCAGATGAACATAGATACAACAAAGTATTAGCAAACTGAAATCAACAATACATTAAAAGAATCATACACCTTTTACATCAAGTGGGATTTATTCCAGAGATGCAAAGACAGCTCATCATCCACAAATGAATCAATGTGACACACATTAACAAAATGAAGGATAAAAATCATATGATCATCTCAACAGATGCAGAAAAAGCATCTGAAAAATTCAAAATCCATTCATGATATAAATTCTCCTAAACTAGGTATAATAAAGATCATATATGCAAGCCACAGGTAACACTATACTCAATGGTAAAAAAAAAAAAATGGAAAGCTTTTCTTTAAGATCAAGAATAAGACAAGGATGCCCACTCTCACTACTATTATTTAACACAGTACTAGACAGTACTATAAGTCCTAGATAGAGTAATTAGGCAAAAACAAGAAATAAAAGGCATTCAAACTAGCAAGGAAGTAGTAAAATTTTCTCTATTTCCAAATGACATATAATATATAGAAAACTCTAAAGACTGCACCAAAAACTATTACAACTAATTAACAAATTCACTAAATTTGCAGGATACAAAATCAAAAGGAGTTGCATTTTTGTACACTAACAACAAACTATCAGAAAGTGAAATAAAAGACAATCTCATTAACAAGTACTTTAAAAAAAACCTAGAAATAACCAAGAAGGTGAAAGATCTATACACTGAAAACTATAAGACATTGATAAAAGAAATTGAGGAAGACAAAAAAATGAAAAGATATTCTGTGTTCATGGATTAGAAGAATTACTATTGATAAAATGTCCATACTAACCAAAGCAATCTACAGATTCAATGAGGTCCCTATCAAAATGCCAGTGGTATTTTTCACAGAAATAGAAAAACTTTGTATGGAACCACAAAAGTCCCTGAATGGCTAATACAATCCTGAAAAAAGAGTGAAGCTGGAGGTATCATACGCCCTGATTTCAAACTATATTACAAAGCTATAGTAATCAAAACAGTATGGTAAAAGCACAAAAACAGACATATATATCAATGGAACAGAATAGACAACCTAGACATGTACCAGGAATGTGACTCTCTGGTTCTACCAGTGATCAGCTGACCCTCTACTTTAGGTCTTAAAGAAGTCTCACTTGCCTGACCTGTGGTGGCGCAGTGGATAAAGCATTGACCTGGAAACGCTGAGGCTGCCGGTTTGAAGTCCTGGGCTTGCCTGGTCAAGGCACATATGGGAGTTGATGCTTCCTGCTCCTCCCCCCTTCTCTCTCTTTCTCCTCTCTAAAATGAATAAATAAAGTCTCAAAAATAAATAAATGTTTAAAAAAAAAAGAAGCCCACTTGCTGGTCACATCAACCTTGTTTTTTCCTGTCTTTCAAGGCAACAGCAGCAGGACTAAGGTAATACCTTTAATAGTAGTAAGAGTGGTAAAAAGAAATGGACAAAGAGATACAATGCCTTGGAATACAAGACCTTGGAATATAGATTCATGGATCTTTCATACCTCAAAGATTTACTTTCTCCCTTTGTAATTCATTGAAAAAAAAGAAAAACGACAGAAATACCAAATTTGATAGCGAGTCAAAGAATTCTTTAGGCCTAGAAACAATTTTTGGCCAGATACGATATAGTTTAGATCTGGGAGAAACTTTAAAGTCAAGTTCTAGCCTTCATTTTTATATACAAGAAAACAGACTGAAGAGGCTCAGTGACTTGTTCAAGGCTAATTTTCTTAAGTTTAATGCTTAAAAAGGAGTAAATATTTTTCAAGTTTTTCTTTAACAAGTTCTGCCTGGGAAAAGAAAGTGAAGATCTGCCCAAACATTTTAAATATATTATTTTAAAAATTGCCACTTTCTAATTTGAGCAATGCAATCTGGTTAGAAGTCAATAAATAAAACAAACTTGTCATTCTGTTTAATAAAAAGACAAACAGAGAAGAGAAACTTGTTTATCAACACATATAATAACTCATATTTGCAGCAGTGGTCTTGAAAACAAGAAATTCAAGGAAAGGAAATGAATGATAAATGGCTTCCCAAAATCAGGGAAATATTTTTCTTTTACAGTTTTCTGAAGAAAAGTAGATAAAGACAAGACTACTTGTAAATTAAGACATTCTCAAAAAATTCTATTTGGAAGACAGATGGATTTGTTTTATTGTTCTACAAGAAAAAAATGAAGTCAGACTTTATGAAACACATTTGGAAAGTGCCATTCCTTCCACGCCTGTCCTCATTAGTACCAGAAAGCAGCGAAAGGCCAAGGTGTCACTGGTTAAGATCCAGGCTGCATGCTTTGGTTTCCACTAGGACTTAAACTAAATTCCTTACGAAGTGTTCTATTTTTCCTCTTATCTGCATGATTTCCTGTAGTTGCTACTATCCCAAACAGTTAAATATGCTAGTACTCTGTGTGTGAAAAGGATCCTTTTGCCATCTTTTCACTGTTCTTTTCCTCAACTTTTCTAATCTAAAGATTTAATGTCCTACAACTTTATTAACAAAGTATTTCAAATCCAAGGGTGCAAATATACCAAACTTGACCACAATAGAAGTTCTACCTCTGTAGTAGCATTCAAATGACAAAACCAACTAGTAACATAAACCAATATGATATAGCCAAGAAACTAAAAAAGGCTCTTCAAGCCAACTTTTAATGCCAAAGAAGGTAAATCTAATATTCGCTTTTTCTTTTTTTTTTTTAATTCCTGGAATGAATTTCTACCTTGAGCAAGAATAATAACATTATGCAATAAATCTAAAGGGAGACAAGAAATTTTTAGAAAGCCTAATTATATCTTTTTTCTTCATAATAACAACAAATCTTAACACTCAGTAGATAATATATACTTGTGGAAGAGCTCATTAGTTAAAATATCTCACTAGGCTGTTTAAATTTTTTTTAATTTTTTTTTTTTTTTTACAGAGGCAGAGATAGACAGGGACAGACAGACAGGAATGGAGAGAGATGAGAAGCATCAATCATTAGTTTCTCGTTGCGCGTTGCGACTTCTTAGTTGTTCATTGATTGCTTTCTCATATGTGCCTTGTCCGTGGGCCTTCAGCAGACCAAGTAACCCCTTGCTGGAGCCAGCGACCTTGGGTCCAAGCCAGTGAGCTTTTTGCTCAAACCAGATGAGCCCGCGCTCAAGCTGGCGACCTTGGGGTCTCAAAACTGGATCCTTCCACATCCCAGTCCAACGCTCTATCTACTGCGCCACCGCCTGGTCAGGCATCTCACTAGGCTGTTTAAAAACTGCCTCTGCTTCTGGTGATATAAGTGGAACAGATATATACTGCCTCTTTTAAAAGCCTCTAATTGTCCTGAGTTTTTCTGTCAATAGTTTTAATTTTCTTTGTTATTTTGATATACTTAGTCTTTTTCTAAAATGTACTTTGCAATCAATTTTGCAAGTATTTTTCATAATAAATCCAATTGTGGACCTCTGTCCCTCAAAGAAAAAGTCATTCTAAATGTATTTTATGTAAAATATGAATTTATCTGGTTGCCTCATTTATTTAAGTATATAACTAAGTAGTTCTTATAAAATTCCTTGCACTTTTATAAATTTCAAACAGCAGGACACAAGACAGAAAGAGTGAGAGAAAGAGAAAGAGAGGGAGAGGACTTTGTAATAGAATCCTGCCTGAGCCAACTCTCAGTAGTCTTTTGGCAGAAGGTCTGCGTCTGAACTATTTCCAAGACCTCAGTCTGAAAGGCAGCCAAAAGCTCCAGAAAAGAACAGGCCCAAAATGGCTTATTACCTTTCACCTCTGACCTTTTACCCAGTTACCTCATACTTTGTGAATTTAAAATCTTGTGAGAGAATACTTAGCCATCCTGTTTACAAACAGCCTATTTATTCCACAGGAACAGCTTGCCAGGACATATCCAGGTCACCTGACCTAAGTTGTCACAGAAACCATGAGCCTCAGACTCTTCTTGTACTTAAGCCAAAACTGCAACATTTTGACTGGTTGAAATCAGTGTTGGACTATGTTGCAATCATCAATCATTTAATTCACTTTTATGTTGTACACTTCACCATAGTATTAACACACAAAATGTGAAAGCAATCATACTTGAGCTATAAGTGGTATAAGTCATGCCTTCCATGGAAGAGAAAAAAGACATAAATTTATAAACTGAATATTAAAATTAATCTCAACTATTTCACTACCCTAGATGTTGCTGAATTTACAAGTTCACAACAAAAATTACAAATTTTTTAGTTGCTTTTGTGTTTTCAAAATTCAAGTCTTTGTTTTAGTCAGATGTTTTACCTTACATCAACCATTTATCTGAAAAAAACACTTGATTAAATTTATTATTTCCAGCATGTTTGAACTGATTCTTCAAGGCCTTTGCTTTGATCATTTTAGTGATTCCTTTAAAATAAATTATATAATTAATTCATTCTCAAGTTATTAGTGAATATAATGTAGCCAGATTTCTTTCATAAATGTAAGAATTAATATTAAGAATGAATTAATTAGTGAGCAATCACATTTCAAAAGGTTCATTATTATTCTATGAATATCCTTTGAGGAGTTATTTTCTGAATTTCCTTATTTTACTTAAAATATAATTATATTTTCCAAAATACTATATGCACACAACTTATCAGGAATATCTATTATTTGAAATAAGTACAATGTTAATGAATTTTCGTAGTTGAAGAAAACTATCATAATATTCACATATCTATTCACAACTAAGGAAAAATTAATTGCATTTGATAATTTATCACTTGATAAATGGTAACTATGGTTTTTAATTTAGGAAAAGAGCTTCCCTTTTTTAATCTAAGGATAATCATGAACACTGTTGGAAGTACTTTGCATGGATTATCTAATTTAATCTTCACCAAACCCTATGAGAATGATAGCATTATTATGCTTGTTTTATAAAACAGTAAAGTGATGCTAAGAGAGGTAAGGTCACACCTCTAGCAAGAGGAAGAGTTGGAATTTGAACTTAAGCAATGTGACTTAACTTTACTGCCTCTCAAACCAAAGATGACTCTCAGAAATAAAACATACTAAAAATACAAATAAAATATATTATTATTTGGAATTATAATACTTGTATGCCACTTTATACTTTCTTTATAAAGCAAGCTCACAAATATTTCATTTGAGTCTCACAATAATCCTATGAAGTAATATCATCATATCTATTCTACAAATAAAGAAGCTAAATGTAAGAAAGATTAAATAATTTTTCCTAGGTCACTTGCTAGTAAATTAATAGAGTAAAGATACCAATCCAGGTCTTTTAATAACATTCCTTATGTTTTTTCAATTAAATTCATTGGGGAGCCTGACCAGGTGATGGCACAGTGGATAGAGCATCGGACTGGGACACAGAGGACCCACATTCAAAATCCCGAGGTCACTGGCTTGAGCATGGGATCACAGACATGACCCCATGGTCACTGGTTTGAGCCCAAAGTCACTGGCTTGAGCAAGGGGTCACTTGCTCTGCTGTAGCCCCCCAATCAAGGCACATATGAAAAGCAGTCAATGAACAACTAAAGTGCCGCACCAAGAATTGATGATTCTCATCTCTCTCTCTTCCTGTCTGTCTGTCCCTATCTGTCCCTCCCTCTCTCTGTAACACACACAAAAAATAATTTATTGGGGAGACATTTGTTGATAAAATTATATAGGTTTCAAATGTACAATTCTATAATACATCATCTGTATATTGCATTGTGTGCCCATCATCGTAAATCAAATCTTCTTGTCACCTTGTATTTGATACCCTTTACCGTTTACTACTCCGCCACCCCTCTTCCTTTTGGTAACCACCATTCTGTTGTCTGTGTCTATAAGTCCTTTGTTTGTTTTTTTAGTTTGTTCATTTTTGCTTTAAGTTTTATATCCCACATATGAGTGAAATCACATGGTCTTAAGAGGTCATCCTTAGACGGAATGAAAGACCCATTAGAAAGAAATTGAAGAAATACGGCTTTGCTCATCTGTGATAGAGACTAGACTCTCTCTTTGACTATATCTGTGGCATAGCTGCAACCATATCAAAAGATAAAAGTAAAAAAAATAAGTGAAGAAAAATATAAGAGAGAACGAAGAAAAAGAAAATAATAAGCAATGTGAAAATATATTAAAGAAATTTTAAAATACTTAGTATTTAAAAAGAATAAGAAATAATTTTAAAAGGAAAATTAAAAATAGAAGTCCTTAGAGAGTTCCTCTTTGATAAAGAGGAAAAATTTAAACATACAAAATGATATACATAAAACTTTAAGCTGATATAAAGAACAGAATAAATCTGCAAGAAACAAAGCATAAAAAGACAAAAAAAGAGAAAAAATAAAGCAACCTATTTAAGGCAGATCAGTGTCACAGGCTCCTAAGGCCTATAAAGATTAATCTATGATAAGATTTTTTTGGCAAGCTATGTGCAATCAAAAAAGCAGATCACTGAGCTTCTAAACTATGCCTCATGATCATAAATGTGCTCCGGGCTACCAATTAATATGATAAATTTCTTCATGGTAAGATTATTTTTCATGTTTTAAAAACATCTCTGGTATTATTTCAAAAAAGTATATACAGTGTATCCGTAAAGTCATGGTACACTTTTGACTGGTCACAGGAAAGCAACAAAAGACAATAGAAATGTGAGATCTGCACCAAATAAAAGGAAAACTCTCCCAGTTTCATACCTATTCAGTGCAGTTCAATGTGGGCTCACGCACAGATTTTTTAGGGCTCCTTAGGTAGCTATCCCGTATAGCCTCTACAGACTCATCACTGACTGATGGCCTACCAGAACGGGGTTTCTCCACCAAACTGCCGATTTCCTTCAACTGCTTATCCCACCGAGTAATGTTATTCCTATGTGGTGGAGCTTCGTTATAAATGCACCAATATTCACGTTGCACTTTGGTCATGGATTCGAATTTAGCGAGCCACAGAACACACTGAACTTTCCTCTGTACCGTCCACATCTCGACTGGCATGGCCGTGGGCTGCTTTGCTGTACACACAGTGTTACGTCATCATCTGTGCATGCGCACACGCTGCCACATCATCCTACAGAAACTGGGAGCATTTTCCTTTTATTTGGTGCAGATTTTACATTTCTATTGTCTTTTGTTGCTTTCCTGTGACCGGTCAAAAGTGCACCATGACTTTATGGACACACTGTATTATAGTTGTCACTGATTTTACGTTATATGAAGTGTATTTCTTTTGGGAACTGGAGTTACATATAAAATGAAAAAGAAAATGGGAGTCATCAATACTGGATATCCTCTTTGACCAAGGCAGTATAATATGCCTGATGAGAGTGTTTATCATCTGCTTAAAGAGAAAAAGGTAATATCTTTCAGAGTAGTGCTAAGGCCTGTTCTCCTTAAAGATGTTTGTTGCTAGATTCCATTTCTTTTTCTTTGTACAATATTTCAAGGGCTGTAGCCCACTCTGCAGTTTTTTAACCTTAAAATGAAAATATTGTTTGCAAAGCCCATCATTCTTCCTAGCTCTACTGCTTGACCAACCAGGCTCAAGAGGGTGTCCTCATGGAATCCTCTCTGATTGCCAGGCATCCATTTACTTTTCTGATATTCCAGGACTAAAAATTGTTTTGAAGCCTCTAGTGTTTATTCTACAAAGTAAATAGCTAAAAATCACTTTATTATGATTTCTGACAATTCAAAAGTGACCTTTTATGATTTTAGTAGAATTGTGCTAAAATCTAAAACAAGAACATATCCTAGAAATGTGTATGCAAAAATAAAGAACTTTTCTTTCAAAAAAGTTTAAAACATACATACGCTCACAAGAGGACATTTTTGTCCACTGGAAAAATACAATAAAATTGTTGTGATACGATTGGAATTGAGAGAATCTGCGTTGGGGGGGGAAGCATGGGAACAGCATTAAAGAAGACAGTCGATTTTTTCCACTGTACATGTAAGTACATGAGTGCTTATGATGACATATAGCTGGTTTGATAAAAGAAAATGGGCTTTTCACTTTAACAGTTTAGAAATAAACACTTCAAAAAACTTTCCGATATTAGCACTCATTTCATTTGTCCTGCCTCAGGCCTCTCCAAATCTCCACAGGTGTTCACCAATGCCCCACCTTCCATTACAGACCTGTTCCTACCCTTGTAACTGAGTTCATTTTGACTGAGGTGAGAAATACCTAAACTGCTGCAATGCAAAGTGAGTACTTGTTCTTTAGTCATTCACCACAATAAGCTGGTATTGGACACTACAAAAAGTGAAGTGCAAATTTGAAAAAGAATCAAATGGAATCTCCAGAAATGAAAAATATGATTAAAATTTAAAACTTAATATCTGCAAATCATATATCTGATAAGGGGTAATATTCAAAATATTAAATAACTAATACAACTCAATAGCAAGAAAAGAACCTAATTAAAAAATGGGCAAAGGGAGTGACATCAGAGAAATGGCACCGTTAGGAGTGCGACTGACAAATCTCCCCAAAATTTCAACAAGTTCATCATCCAGAGACAGAAAAATCTATCCTTGGAGCGTCCGGGAGTTCCACACACTAAAGGCAAAGGTAGGATCGAGCGAAAAATTGACTAAATATATAATCAACCCTGAAGGAAATAAGTCAGACAAAAAAACACTCTGCCTTCCTTACTAACCTGAGCAAAGGCTGCTTTCACTTGGAACTGAGAGTCGGGGAGGGCAGTGCTAAGGGTGTGGAGGAGGCTAGGCTGCGGCATGGACGTTCGTTCAAGCCGAGGAAAGAGTGTGCCTGTGGTGAATCAGCCCTCACGAGCAAACGCGTGCACCGCGAGCAGCAGCTGCCAGCTGCGCACAGGGAGTACGCCAAAGCGAACTTCCCTACGCCCCAGCTTCTCTGGATGGGCAGGATGCCTACCCAGCCATTCAAGCTAACAATCAAGCATCGGGAGAGGGGCGTGCGGGCAGCTTGCAGTCCTTTCTGGAGCAGATCAGATGAGCGGATCCAATCGCTGAAATTAGCTTAACTCACGGTCTGTTCACCTCCCAACTGACCTACGCGGCTCTAATAGACAAGATCTCTCTCAGTTCAGCGATCTAAGACAAGAGGCGTGATATTTTTTAGTATCTCTTGCTAAAGGGGTGGGGGCAACTTCTGATTGGCAGAGTTTTCATACTCAGAGATATACGCTAAAAAGAGGGACTTGGCAAATGTTAAGACCTCCTGTACTGCAGGCAGTGACTAGTGCATCTTCTTCCCAGCCAAAACAGGTTACAAAGTATGGAAAGCCTGGGGAGAGTGGTCCCACAGAGTGCTAGGCGTGCTGAACAGGTCTGCAGGCTCGTAGAAAGTCACCTTGAGAGCAATTGGCTCCCAGCCCCGCCTGATTACGCTGGCGGCTCTGACTGCCAGAGCCTTACCCAGAGCCCTGCATTGAGTGTGGATAGAGTGGGGATCGGCCAGCTCTTTGAGCCTCTAACTCCCCAGGCAGAGGCAGCGGCAGCCTCATAGCTGGATCATCAAGTTGCTAATTCACGAAGGAGAGACTAGGAGAGAGGTTCCGTGAAAACAGAGTCTCTCATTGTAAGAGCCTGCAAACACTAACAAGCCTTGACTACCAATGGGACTGAAGCCTAATATATGACATCCCGGTAGAGTCTCATCAACTGCAAATCTCTACCTAAGCGTGCCACAGGGGCAGAGCCTGGGGTACAGAGTCACCAACCAGGAAGAGAGAGAGGAAAGAAAAAGGAAGAAGTTAACCTCTCAAAATCAAGAAAAATCCACAGACTTTATAACTTGTTCCACTATTTTTTTGTTTCTTTCATCTTCTTGCCTTTATTATTATTATTTCTATTTCTTCCACCTTGGTCCTTTTATTCTCTGCCCGTCTTATTCTGTCCTCTTCTTGAACTACACTACCCATAAGTGTTACATTTTATTTCTTTTCTTCTTCCTTACTCTCCATGAGGGTTACACTCCAAAACCCTTATCTCTCTCTCTCCCTCTTTTTGTTTTTTTTTCTTTTTTCTTCTTTTCCTTTTCCCTTTTTTCTTATTTCTCCCTCTCTATTGGTTTCTTCTTTTTTCCTTTTACATTTCCTCTCATTCAATCCTCAATCACGAAAAAATTATTTAATTTGGGACTCAAGTTTTTTTTGTGTGTGTGTGTGGCATTTTGGGTGCTTTTTACCTCGCTTTTTAACTCATTAGCATTCCTCCCAACCCAGGATCTCCATTCTATTTAGTTTTTGCTCCACTTAATACAATAGTTTTTTTTTTCCTTTTTCCCGTTTCCCTCTTATCCCTCTCATTATATCTCTTAGTTGACCATCACTTACAAGCAAATCATTGTATACTTGACCCAAATTTTTCCTTTTTTGCATTTTGTGGGTCCCTACTTCCTTTTTTGCCCCTTGAACACTTCCCCCCCAACTCAGGTCCTCCGTTATAGGCAGTTTTTGTTCCATTTAGCATAATATAATTCACAGTTCATCATGATATTTTTCTAAGAAGGAGGGGAGATGAAGGGAAGAGAAGAAAAAAAAAGAGGCTGAAAATAATAAATTATTATTGGGTATTTTTGTGTGTTATTTTTCTCCAAATATTTTTTCAATTTTTTTTTACTTTTTATTCTTTATTAATTTTAATTAGTGCTATTAACAAGACCACCCTCAGATGCCATTAAGAAAAAGGAAATCAAATATCATGGATACAAAAGATAGAGAAGTAGGACAGATAGATGTGGGAAAATCTGTGGAGAAAAAAATTAACATATTGGAAACCTTGGAGCTAAGAGACAGAGAATTTAAAATAGAAATCCTAAAAATACTCAGAGATATACAAGAAAACACAGAAAGGCAATTTAGAGAGCTCAGAAAACAACTCAACAAACACAAAGAATATATTACCAAGGAAATTGAAACTATAAAAATAAATCAAACAGAGATGAAAAACTCAATTCATGAACTGAAAAAGGAGGTAACAAGCTTAGCTAATAAAACAGGTCAGATAGAAGGTAGGATTAGTGAAATAGAAGACAAGCAACTTCAGGCACAACAGTTAGAAGAAGAGAGAGACTCAAAAATTTTTAAAAATGAGAAAGCCCTACAGGAATTGTCTGACTCCATCAAAAAGAATAACATAAGAATAATAGGTATATCAGAGGGAGAGGAGAGAGAAAATGGAATGGAGAACATACTCAAACAAATAATAGATGAGAACTTCCCAAACCTGTGGAAAGAACTAAAGCCTCAAATTCAAGAAGCAAACAGAACTCTTGAGTTTTCTTAACCTCAACAAACCTACTTCAAGGCACATTATAATGAAATTGGCACAAACCAACAACAAAGAAAAAATTCTCAAGGCAGCCAGGGAAAAGAAGAATACAACATATCAAGGAAAGCCTATTAGATTATCATCAGATTTCTCAGCAGAAACTCTACAAGCTAGAAGAGAGTGAACCCCAATATTTAAAGCCCTGAAAGAGAGGAACTTTCAGCCAAGAATACTATACCCATCAAAGTTATCCTTCAAATACGAAGGAGAAATAAAAATCACAAATACAGAACAGATGAGGGAATTTATCATCAGAAAACCCCCACTCCAGGAAATACTAAAGGCGGTTTTCCAAACAGATTCAAAGAACAAAACAAAACAAAACCACAAGTAAAAGCTCCACCAAGAACACAATAAAACCAAATTTAAACTGTGACAACAAAAGCAAAAAAAAATGTGAGAGCACGGAGATTAACAGTAGCAAAGCATGATGAAGTGCAAAAACACTCATAAGATAGGGTACTACAATGAATATGGTAGGTACCCT
Organism: Saccopteryx leptura; assembly: GCF_036850995.1. Classification (NCBI taxonomy): domain Eukaryota; kingdom Metazoa; phylum Chordata; class Mammalia; order Chiroptera; family Emballonuridae; genus Saccopteryx; species Saccopteryx leptura. The sequence continues at coordinate 150,263,055 of NC_089506.1, forward strand.
TTTCATTACTTAATGGTAACCACCCTTAAAAAAACCACCACAGAAGCACATGACTTAAAAAAGATAGCAACAGAGGAAAAAAGTATGGAATACAAACAAACAAAAAAAAATGATAGAAAAACAAAAAGAAGAATCAAACAAGATACAAAACTAACAGAAAGCAATTTATAAAATGACAACAGGGAATCCACAAATGTCAATAATTACACTAAATGTAAATGGATTAAACTCACTAATAAAAAGACAGAGTAGCAGAATGGATTAAAAAAGAAAATCCAACTGTATGCTGCCTACAAGAAACACATCTAAGCAATAAGGATTAAAACAAATTCAAAGTGAAAGGCTGGAAAACAATACTCCAAGAAAATAACATTCAAAAAAAAGCAGGTGTAGCAATACTCATATCTAATAATGCTGACTACAAGACAGAAAAAGTACTCAGAGACAAAAAAGGTCATTTCATAATGATTAAGGGGATACTGAATTAAGAAGACATAACAATCCTTAATATATATGCACCAAACCAAGGAGCACCAAAATATATAAGACAGATACTTATTGACCTAAAAACAAAAACTGACAAAAATACAATCATACTTGGAGACCTCAATACACCGCTGACGGCTCTAGATCAGTCATCCAAACAGAGAATCAATAAAGATATATTGGCCTTAAACAAAACACTAGAGCACCTGGATATGATAGACATCTACAGGACACTTCATCCCAAAACGACAGAGTATACATTTTTCTCTAGTGTACATGGAACATTCTCAAGAATTGACCATATGTTGGGCCACAAAAATAACATCAGCAAATTCAGAAAAATTGAAATTGAACAAGCATATTTTCTGATCATAAAGCCTTGAAACTAGAATTCAACAGCAAAAAAAAGGGGGAAAAACCCACAAAAATGTGGAAACTAAACAACATACTTTTAAAAAACGAATTGATCAAAGAAGAAATAAGCGCAGAGATCAAAAGATATATACAGACAAATGAAAATGACAATACGACATATCAGAATCTCTGGGATGCATCAAAAGCAGTAATAAGAGGGAAGTTCATATCACTTCAGGCGTATATGAACAAACAAGAGAGAGCCCAAGTGAACCACTTAACTTCACACCTTAAGGAACTAGAAAAAGAAGATCAAAAACAACCCAAAACCAGCTGAAGAAAGGAAATAATAAAAATCAAAGCAGAAATAAATGAAATAGAGAACAGAAAAACTATAGAAAAAATTAATAAAAGAAGGAGCTGGTTCTTTGAAAAGATCAACAAAATTGACAAACCCTTGGCAAGACTCACCAAGGAAAAAAGAGAAAAAACTCATATAAACAAAATCCAAAATGAAAGAGGAGAAATCACCACAGACATCATAGATATACAAAGAATTATTGTAGAATGCTACGAAAAACTATATGCCACCAAATTCAACAATCTAGAAGAAAGGGATAAATTCCTAGAACAATACAACCTTCCTAGACTGAGTCATAAAGAAGCAGAAAGCCTAAACAGACCAATTAGCAGGGAGGAAATAGAAAAAACTATTAAAAACCTCCCCAAAAATAAATGTCCAGGCCCAGATGATTACACTAGTGAATTCTATCAAACATTCAAAGACTTGGTTCCTATTCTACTCAAAGTCTTCCAAAAAATTGAAGAAGCAATACTTCCAAACACATTTTATCAGGCCAACTTAACCCACATACCGAAACCTGGCAAGGACGGCACAAAAAAAGAAAATTACAGACCAATATCTCTAATGAATACAGATGCTAAAATACTAAACAAAATACTGGCAAATCGAATACAACATACTAAAAAAATAATACATCATGATCAAGTGGGATTCATCCCAGAATTTCAAGGATGGTTCAACATACGTAAAACGGTTAACGTAATACACCATATCAACAAAACAAAGAACAAAATCCACATGATCTTACCAATAGATGCAGAAAAGGCATTCGATAAAATACAACACAACTTTATGTTTAAGACACTCAACAAAATGCGTATAGAAGGAAAATATCTCAACATGATAAAGGCCATATATGATAAACCATCAGCCAACATCATATTAAATTACATAAAACTGAGGACTTTCCACCTTAAATCAGGAAGAAGACAGGGTTGCCCTCTGTCTCCACTCTTATTTAACGTGGTGCTAGAAGTTCTGGCCAGAGCAATCAGACAAGACAAAGAAATAAAAGGCATCCATATCGGAAAAGAAGAAATAAAGGTATCACTTTTTGCTGATGATATGATCCTATACATCGAAAACCCCAAAGACTCCACAAAAAGATTACTAGAAACAATAAGCCAATACAGTAAGGTCGCAGGATACAAAATTAACATACAAAAGTCCATAGCCTTTCTATATGCCAACAATGAAATATTAGAAAACGAACTCAAAAAAATAATCCCCTTCACGATTGCAACAAAAAAAATAAAATACCTAGGAATAAACATAACAAAGAATGTAAAGGACCTATATAACGAAAACTACAAAGCATTGTTAAAGAAAATCGAAAAAGATACAATGAGATGGAAAAATATTCCTTGTTCTTGGATAGGAAGAATAAATATAATCAAAATGGCCATATTACCCAAAGCAATTTATAAATTTAATGCAATTCCCATCAAAATTCCTATGACATTTTTTAAAGAAATGGAACAAAAAATCATCAGATTTATATGGAACTATAAAAAACCCCGAATAGCCAAAGCAATCCTAAGGAAAAAGAACGAAGCTGGGGGCATTATAATACCTGACTTCAAACTATATTATAGGGCCACGACAATCAAAACAGCATGGTATTGGCAGAAAAATAGACACTCAGACCAATGGAATGGAATAGAAAGTCCAGAAATAAAACCACATATATATGGTCAAATAATTTTCGATAAAGGGACCAACAACACACAATGGAGAAAAGAAAGCCTCTTCAACAAATGGTGCTGGGAAAACTGGAAAGCCACATGCAAAAGAATGAAACTCGACAACAGCTTGTCCCCTTGTACGTAAATTAATTCAAAATGGATCAAAGACCTAAATATAAGACAAAACAATAAAGTACATAGAAGAAGACATAGGTATCAACTCATGGACCTGGGTTTTTAAGACCATTTTATGAATTTGACTCCAAAGGCAAGAGAAGTGAAGGCAAAGATAAATGAATGGGACTACATCAGACTAAGAAGTTTTTGCTCAGCAAGAGAAACTGACAACAAAATAAACAGACAGCCAACTAAATGGGAAATGATATTTTCAAACATCAGCTCAGATAAGGGCCTAATATCCAAAATATACAAAGAACTCATAAAACTCAATAACAAACAAACAAATAATCCAATAAAAAAATGGGAAGAGGACATGAACAGACACTTCTCTCAGGAAGAAATACAAATGGCCAACAGATATATGAAAAGATGCTCATCTTCATTAGTTATTAGAGAAATGCAAATCAAAACTGCAATTGAGATACTACCTCACACCTGTTAGATTAGCTCCTATCAACAAGACAGGTAATAGCAAATGTTGGAGAGGCTGTGGAGAAAAAGGAACCCTCATTCACTGTTGGTGGGAATGTAAAGTAGTACAACCATTATGGAAAAAAGTATGGTGGTTCCTCAAAAACCTGAAAATAGAACTACCTTATGACCCAGCAATCCCTCTACTGGGTATTTACCCCAAAAACTCAGAAACATTGATACATAAAGACACATGTAGCCCATGTTCATTGCAGCATTGTTCACAGTGGCCAAGACATGGAAACAACCAAAAAGCCCTTCAATAGAAGACTGGATAAAGAAGATGTGACACATATACACTATGGTATACTACTCAGCCATAAGAAATGATGACATCAGATCATTTACAACAAAACGGTGGGATCTTGATAACATTATACGGAGTGAAATAAGTAAATCAGAAAAAAACAAGAACTACATGATCCATACATTGGTGGGACATAAAAACGAGACTAAGAGACATGGACAAGAGTGTGGTGGTTACTGGGGGTGGGGGGTAGGGGGGCGTGGGAGGGAAGGAGGGAGAGGGGAAGGGGAGGGGGAGAGGCACAAAGAAAACTAGATAGCAGGTGATGGAGGACAATCTGACTTTGGGTGATGGGTATGCAACATAATTGAATGACAAGATAACCTGGACATGTTTTCTTTGAATATATGTACCCTGAATTATTGATGTCACCCCATTAACATTAATAAAAATTTATTTATAAAATAAATAAATAAATAAAACATTTAAAAAATGGGCAAGGATCTGAATAGAAATCTTCAAGAGGTATATGAAAAGGTACTCAAAATCAATAATCATCAAGAAAATGCAAATTAAAACCATAAGGAGATATCATATATCACACCTGTTAGGATGGCTATTACCAAAAATACAGAAAATAAAAAGTGAGGATATGGAGAAAAGGGAAACCCTGTATACTGCTGCCTAATACATAAATTGATGCAGTTATTACAGAGAGAAGTAGGAAGGTTCTAAAGAAATTGAAAATAGAAATACTATATGATCTAGCAATCCTACTTCTGTGTATATATCCCCCAAAAAAGTATTATTTCATAAAGATATCTGCCTCCTATTTTCATTGATACATTATTCACAATAGCCAAGATAGACAAAGAACTTGTGTCCATCACACTTCAATCTATGTAAACACAATAAATTTAAATCAATAAAAAAAGAATTTAAGTGTCTATCAATAGATGAATGGATAAAGAAAACGGTATATAAATACAATGTAATATTGTTCATCCATGAAAAAGAAGGGAATCTTGTTATTTGCAACAATATGTATGAACCTTGAGGAAATTATGCTAAGTGAAATAATTCAGACAGAGAAAGACAAATACTATATAATCTCACTTATATGTGGCATCTAAAGAAGCCAAACTCATAGACCCAGAGGGTAATACAGTGGTTGCTAGGGGTAAGGTTAGAGAAAATGGGGAGATGTTGGTCATGGGTGCAAAATTTTAGTTAATAATACTGTATACTTGAAATTTACTAAGACAGTAGATCTTAGGTGTTATCACCACAAAAAAAAATGGTAACTGGGAGGTGATAGATGCATTAATTAATATGGTTGTGGTAATCATTTCACAATATGTATATATATTAAATCATCATGTTGTACAACTTAAAAAATTTTTAAAAATCATGATTTGCCATTGAGAAGTTATTGTACTGCATACTGTATTTCAAAAAGTGGGGTTTTTTTAATTTATTGTATTGACATTGTTTCAAATGTCTCACTCAATATAACACCCTCTGTGGTAGAGCATTGGCCCAGAATGTGGATGTCCCAGGTTTGATTCCCAGTCAGGACACACAGGAGAAGTGACTTCTCCACCCCTCTCCCCCCCCCCTCTCTTTCTTTATCTTTCTCTCTCTCTCCCATTCCCACAGCCATGGTTTGATGGTTCAAGCGAGTTGGCCCCCCAGGTGCTGAGAATGGCTCTGTGGAGTCTCTAGGCCTCGGATGCTAAAAATAGCTTGGCTGCCAAGCAACAGCCCCACATGGGCAGAGCATCTCCCCATAGGGGTCTTGTGGGTGGATCCTGGTTGGGCACATGTGGGAGTCTGTCTCTCTGCCTCCCCTCCTCTCAGTTAATAATAAATAAAAAAAATCTCTCTACACACACCATCCTGCCCCCCACATCCCATGTAAATTCTCTTTCAACCCCTACTTATCCCTTTGTCCCATTCCCCCTACACCTCCACCCCCTTTTCCTCTGGCTATTGCAATCCTGTTGTCTGTATCTATGTGTTATGCATATATGATTTTGGCTAATCCCTTCACCTTCTTTGATCCCATCAACACTTTCCCCTTCCCTCTGACAGCTGTCCATCTGTTTCCTGTGAATCTGACTGTTTCTATTTTGTCCCACAGTTTATTGTATTCATTAGATTCCACATATAAGTGAGATCATATGGTATTTGGATTTCTCTGCCTGGCTTATTTCAAAGCTATTGTGTATACAGCAAGAATCTGACATTAGTGAAGCAAATATTTATAACTGAAATAATGACCACATTATAGTGGTCATTATAGTGGTGTGCTACAGGCTAAATGTTTGTGTCCCCCAAAAGTTCATATGTTGAAGTGCTAATCCCAATTTGATGCTATTTAGAGAAGTAGGGGCTTTGGGATGTAATTAGATCTCAGTGGTGGAGCCCTTCTGAATGGGATTAGTGCCCTTATAAGAGACATGAAAAGAGATGATCTCTTTCTCTACCATGTGAAGATACAGCAAGATGATGGCTAGCTCCAATCCAGGAAGAGAGACCTCACCAGACATTCAATCTGCCAGCACCTAGATCTTGAACTTCCAGACTTTAAAACTGTGAAAAATAAATGTTTGTTGTTTAAGCTACCCACTTTGTAGTATTTTGCTATAAGCAGTCTGAACTGACTCAGACATCTTGCTAGGCAACAACTACTTACAGAATCCAAGAAAGAAAGATACAAGTATATGAAGTTGTGCTATGCTTCTTACAGAGACACATATAAAAGACTATGTATCAAGCAATGTAACTGAGGAAATGTTTGCCAAATCCTTTAGGAAAATGACAAATTTCCACATAGCCAGAGTCAGTATGAGCAATTCATACATTATATAACACCATTACTATTAGTTGCCCTGGCCAGACAGCTCCATTGATTACAGCATCGTCCCAAAGCACAGGCTGTCAGTTCGACCCCAGGTCAGGCTGCATACAGGAACAGATAGATGTTTCTGTCTCACTCTCTCTCCCTCCCTCCTTCCTCTCTCACTAAAATCAATAGATAAAAATTTTTTAAAAGGCATTAGTAGTATTTTTTTCTCTCTTAGTGGTACCTTAATGGTGCATCTTACAATTGATGGTATTTCAGATTCAATGCAAAATGGTATTTGAAGAGATGAGCAAAATTTCCAGAACTAATAAAAGACAGCAATTCACATATTCCAAAACCCAAAAAATTCCCAGGCAGTATAAATAAAAGGAAATATACACTTAAACACATCATCATGAAACTGTTTAACACCAAATGAAAAGAGAAAAACCTTAAAAACAACCAGGGAGGAGGGGAGGTAAGGGGAGAAAGATTACCTTCAAAAGGTCAGACGCCAGGTTCATGGAGTGGGAAGTTCACTATTGTTAAATGGCAATTCTCCCCAGGTCGATTAATATTTAATACAATTCCAGCCAGAATTTCAACAGCCTTTTGGCAGAAATTGACAAGACCATCCTAAAATTTATATAGAATTGCAAAAGACCTAAAATGCCAAAACAATGTTGAAAAAGAGCCAAAGCTGACAACTTATACTTCCCAATTTCAAAACTTAATACATATAAAGCCATGTCAATAGTTATCAACACAATGTGGTACAGGCACAAGTATAAATATATAAATCACTAGGACAGAATTGAGAGTACAGAAATAAATTTTCATATTTATAGTCAACTGACTTTCAACAAACGTGCAAAGGAAATTCATCAAGGAAAATAATAACCTTTTCAATGAGTGCTACTAGGAAAACTGAATATCCATATATTCATATGCAAAAAGATGAAGTTAGACCTTTATCTCACACTATACATAAAAAGTAACATAAAAAAATTCCAGACATAAATGTTAGAGATAAAAAATTAAACTTTAAAAAATAACAACAGGTGATTATATTCAAAATCTTGGGTTAGGCAAAAATTTCTTAGATATAGCATCAAAACATGGATCATTTTAAAAACTGGATAAATTAGACCTCAAAAAAATTCTAATCTTTTGTACTTCAAAGGACTGATGTTATCTCATAATGACTGTCCTAATGCTAAATTGTTCAAGTAAAGCGTTTATGGAAGCAATCAGGTTGTATATCACAAAAATGGAAACAATATAGCAATCTATTTTATTTAGTCAATATGAACAAATGATCAAAGTAATTCAATATAATTCTGTGGCCATAAAAAATATTTTTGTCTCCTCCATTCTACCCTGTCTTTTATTTCCAAGTGTTATGGCCAGGTCAGAGCAACAAAAGCTCATTTTTATCAGATATTGCTTACTTCAATATACCCAAAATACAATAATACGTCTAGATCCCAAATGTACTGCTATGTCACCATTAAAAAGTACCGAGTCAGGCTGGAAAATGAAGCATTTTATGGCCCCAGTTTAGTTTATGGTCACCTTACAAAATCTACCAAAGTTACAAAAGATATAAAGTGCTTTCTATAATTAATAAATTTATCTTTTGTCTCTCCATTTCTAATAGCTAATTCCAATTCTGCCAGGATAATGTATATTGTTAAAAACATTTCTGAAGGATTAATATTTTGGTCATAATTTTTAGAGAAATATAATTAGAGATTTTACATATAAATAACTGCCTGATAAGAAATGAAATTTTAATCCCAGAAAAAATATTTAATAGAAATTTTAACTACTTGACATTTAATTAATATTGTTAGGGGAAAAATAAATTTCAAGGGGGCTAAAGCATAAATTCAAGAACTTTAGAAAATTTTTAAGAGAATAAAACTAAAATAAAAATTAACTTATAACTGTGTTTATAATATTAGGTATAGCTAATTATACATTACTGTTCTTTATTTTCATATAAGTTAATATAGTAGAAGAATATTATTCAGAAAATAATTTTATAAAACATTTTTAGAAACAATGAAATAGCAACAATTTTTAGTTATAATATAAATAAATCTTATTCATTAAAAAAAAAGGTTAGAAAGCACTGGAACTCTGACATTCTAATTACCCTGCTTTTACATAGGGGTCAAGTATAACAGCATAATTCTGTGTTTCTTATTATGCAAAGCTTCCATTACCTTTGATGATTTTGCCTTCATTACAAACACAGAATTCCTTTATCATATGCAATTCTATTATTAGTAAGGGGATTTCATAATAACTCTGTTAAACAACTAGAGCCCTACATTCTCATGCCTGAGAATTTTCAATAAAAGAACCTCATTTTTTCTAAGGTAATAACTAAGTTTTGTTTAAGATTCTCAAATTTTGAATATATAACATTAAAGAGCATCTACTTTATTTTCAATTGCTTGGGTAAATGAGATTAAAGAAAATAAGAATTTTCTGCCACTCAAGTACCAGTGTAGTTTATGCATAAAAAAATTCTTATTAAGTCAAAAGAGAACAGTGCATTTCAAAGGAGAATTGGACCCAGATTCAGTTTTACCAATGGAAAGATTCAAGATTCTAGTCACTGTGGACCCTATTCCCTATTCAAAAAGAGACCTTCTACTAAAAACCATTAAAATGTTCCATATTTTAAAGTTTGCGGCATCATGGCCTCATTGCAAATTAGGTATTCAGAGAAAAACTGCATTTCTTTTAAAAGAAAATGTTAATTATGTACAATTCTTCTGTCATACATTTTTTAAATACTAAGGATAGAAATTTAACTGTTTTTGCAACTTAATGTCAGGCAACTTCTCAAGAAGGCTCTAGAACTAATGTAAGTATGAGTTTTATGCCTGATGGTAAATCATCCTAAAGATTTTTTTTAATCTGAAAAATAACATCATCATTATGAATTCTACTCTGGAATACAAAGGCATTGTTAAAATGTTAGTAACTACATTTCATTTTTTGAAAAGGCAATTTAGTTTTCCTGAAAGAGTTGATTATATCTCCCATTACTATTACAAGAATTTGATATATCACAAATTATAAGAGTTACAGCATGTGCCAACTATCAACAAGGAAAAATGAACCTGATTCATAGTTCATTTTGAGATTGTCTAGTTAGTCAATCTAGTGATTTGTAATCATGAAGGCTGCCAAAAATTGAATGAATAATGAGCCACAGTAAAATCCCTGTGTTTTTTTTTTAGTATTCTTATTTTATTATGTGACTTCTATTGCTATTTTTAATCACTGTTTCTCAGCAGCACAAATTAAATCACATATTTACTTAAATTTTTTTTACTATTAAATGGGCTAAAGCATATACAAGTTGAATGACCAGTGTATTTAATGTCTTCCTACAAAATTATAAATTGGTGTTTATAGCTTGAACAAAGAAAATTTTATTCCTCCCGACCTTTCAACAGACTAAAATTGCCTCGTTTTATCTAAATTATTTAGTAAATGTGCTATTTCAGTATAGCTCATTCTAATTCAGTATATTTTATTACACTGTTTTACATAGTTTAAAACAAAGTCATTTAACAGAATCTAGTTAATATTAGGAGCCTTAAGCTTGCTTTTAATATCTTCATTGCATAGCATTTCCTCAGTTGAAGTTATAACATTCCTGGCCTGTGGTGGTGCGATCATTAAAACTTTGACCTGGAATGCTGAGATCACCGGTTCAGAACCCCAGGTTTGCTGCATCAAGGCACATATGACAAGCAATCATTGAAGAACTAAAGTGGAACAACTATGAGTTGATACTTCTTGCTCCACCCTCCACCCTGTCTCTCCTCTCTCTGTAAAATAAATAAAAATCTTTTTTAAAAATTATAATATAGGCTGATAGCCAAAGAATATTTTACCTCTAACACATATAATCTTATTAAATTATAAATAGAGAAAATATACACCAACTTAAAGCTTGGCATATCACTAAAGCAATAATATGATAAAATAGTGTTTTCAAAATATAATACTACTAAGCTATATAAGAATTTGTCATTCTGATAATATTAGCCATTATAAGCATTTTAATCAGGATTGTATTACATAAGAAATACACAGTTTTAAAGCAAAGGGAACTTTAATTTTTTTTTTTATTTATTCATTTTAGAGAGGAGAGGGAGAGACAGAGAGAGAGAGAAGGGGGGGAGGAGCTGGAAGCATCAACTCCCATATGTGCCTTGACCAGGCAAGCCCAGGGTTTCGAACCGGCAACCTCAGCATTTCCAGGTCGACGCTTTATCCACTGCGCCACCACAGGTCAGGCGCAAAGGGAACTTTAAATGCAATAACAAATATGTTCATAGGTTCATTTTTTTTACTTACTTTTCACAATTTTCAAGCAGAAGGCTCCTTTTCCACCTTTAGATTGATTATAACACCAGTGTATATGGAGAACTCTGTAAGGAAAGTAATAAAGTCCTTGAGTCATCAATCATGCTCATTATTGAAATATAATATTTATTTAAAAATCCTTTATATTTAATGGGTAAATTTCCAATAATAAATGTTTGGTTGTTCAAGATAGCAAAATGCCAGGCACACGCTATCCACTGCTTCCAAGGAGCTGGTATGACTATAGTGAGACCTCAGGTGTTTTCCACACTGAATGACCCCTGAAAAGTGTAGCAATATTCCACTTTAAAATTCATTTTATCAGCCTGACCTGTGGTGGCGCAGTGGATAAAGCGTTGACCTGGAACACTGAGGTTGCCGGTTCAAAACCCTGGGCTTGCCTGGTCAAGGCACATATGGGAGTTGATGCTTCCTGCTCCTCCCCCTTCTCTCTCTCTCTCTTTCTTTCTCTCTCTCTCTCTTCTATAAAATGAATAAATAATTTTAAAAAATTCTCTTTATCACCACTATCATACCAACTGTGAGAGTCATCTTTTTCTATCAAGATTAACCATTTGTTTGTTCCTTAATTTAGTCATTAATTCATTCAAAAAATGTTTATTAATAATTTACATGGTTCCTGGCTGATTTGCTCAGTGGATAGAGCATCAGCCCGGCAAATGGAAATCCCAGATTTGACCCCTGGTCAGGGCACACAAAAGAAACAATCATCTGCTTCTCTTCCCTTCATTCTCCCTCTTCTCTCTCTCTGTCTCTCTTCCTCTCTCATAGCCAGTGGCTTGATCAGTTTGAGTGTTGGCCTGGGCACTGAGGATAGCTTGGTTGATTCGAGCATGGCGCCAGAAGGACAGAGCATCGGACCCAGATGGGGTATGCTAGGTAGACCTCGGTCAGGGTGCATGCGGGAGTCTGTCTCTCCATCTTCCTTCCCCTCACTTAAAAATTTTTTTTTCTATGTTCGCCATTGTGCTAAAAACTGAGGGCATAAAAATTAGACACACAGTCTTTGTACTTGTCCTTAAGAAATCTATAGTCTAGTTAGAAAGAGATATATAGCCCTGGCTGGATGGCTCAGTTAGAGCATCATCCCAAAGCACAGAGGTTGCCGGTTTGATCCCAGTTAGGACACATTCAGGAACAGACTGATGTTCCTGGTTCTCTCTCTTTCATTCCATTTCTCTCAATTCCTCAAATCAATAAAATAAATATTTTTTTAAAGAAACATATAAATAAATAAATGTAATAAAATACAGATTCTAAAATAGACGTATGTACTGAAAAGGCTTTAAGAAGTTGAGGTTCAAAGGCAGAGTTCAGTAGTCAGGAAAGTACTAGGAGATAACAAAGCTAAGTCTTGAATGAAAAGCTGCTATTTACCAGGGAGCAAAGAGGAAAGATCATAATGATAAGAAGGAAAATATTAATGAAGATAAAAAGTACCAAATATCCTAGTAGGATAACTACAAGCTATTTAGTTTAACTAAGGTCGACATGTAAGGAGTATATATGATGTTGAGTGGCCAGAAAGGGCTGCCAGAGGTAACCCTGAAGCAGTATGTAACGGCTCAGTAACAAAAGACCTTGTTTGTACACTTCAGAGAATGCAATCTGTATCATGCAAACAACAGAAATCACTGAAGGAGTTTAAGTATAAAAATCACAGGATCATAGATTTCCCTAATGTCTAAACAATTTATGTAGTTGGCTTTCCTCAACAATGGGCAAACTAAGATTTCACATTTCATTATGTATCTCAGAGAACCGATACCACCATTTGAGCCTATCAGTTTTATATTCATATGTAACTAATTGTCCAGAACAGGGATCTTAGCCTCTAGCAAACTTGTGAATTAAACAACAATTCTACTACCTGAAAAGTGGGGTAGGCAGTAAAGATAAACCAAGTTTTTCAAGGACATCATCAAAATTCTACTTAAAGAATTCATACACATAACATATGCATTTGCATACACAGATTGTTATGCCCACATAAAGTCACAAAAGTAAATGTTTTGCCCAGACACATTTTGGCATACCTCAATCAGCAGTACAAAATCACTGAGAACTATCCAGACCATGTTTCAAAAGTGAAACAACTCAGTCTTGAATTGCACACCTAAAAAGCTTCATATTCTTTTTTTTTTTTAATTTAGTGAGATGAGGAGAGGCAGAGACAGACTCCTACATGGGCCCAGACCAGGATCCATTCCACAAAGCTCTGCCATCTGGGGCCTCTGCTCCACTGCAACTGAAGCCAGTTTTGTTTTTTTATAAAGCACCTGAGCCAGACCTAAGGTGGAGGCCATGGAGCCATCCTTATAGCCAATCGAGCCATGACTGCAGGAAGGGAAGAGGGAAAGAGGAGAGGAGAAGAGAGAGACAGAGAGAAGTGAGAAGGGAAGGATGGAGAAGCAGATGGGCACTTCTCCTGTGTGCCCTGACTGGGAATTGAACCCAAGACATCCACATGCGAGACCAACACTCTACCACAGAGCCAAACAGCCAAAGCAATGCAGAGCTTTCAAATAGGAGGTTTGAGCAGAAGCTCTGAGATCACATAGTTCATGTTTGAAATCCTGAATCAGCTACTAACCTTATGCAAATTATTAAACTCTTTGAGTCTTAGTTTCCCTATCTATAAACCTAGGATAATTATTCCTGTCCCATACAACTGTTGTGAAGATATAAGATATAGAGGACACTTAAGGATAGAACTGAGTACATATTAATTATTCAATAAATAGTATTTATTATAACTACACTAGAAATTATTCTAGTTCTAATAAACTCAAGTTTATACACTAAATAATTTTGTGCGACTTGCATTATTAAAGAAATTTCCAAAATCTAGTCCAACGGAAAATGTTTGAGTAGGCCTAATGTGAAAATAATAATACTAAGACAAATCATATAAAAATAATGTAGTCAAGGAACAAAATCTTGAAAAATACATCAAGTTGTACTGAATAATTTCTTATAGAGCATAGGAAGAGAGACTTCAATCTCAACATAGAAATACTCAGAGTTTCTCAAGGAAAAAAAATCATACAACAAAATCTTTTCTCAAACTATAGTGCTATGTTAATCCTTTTTTATTTCATGGCCTCTTACAAAACATATAGTACAGATGGTACAACTGGTTATAATGTAATGCTGTGTACCTGTAGTATAAGGATCCTCTCCTTATAGTAAGGCTTTTCATCTTACTGAACATCAGTCCTACCAGTTTGTGACCTTGGGATCTGTTTATACCCTGAAAGCAGAAAATTAAAAGCATATTAACAATCACAACATCACAACAACAAAAATGGCAGAATACTAGCAAAGCAAGACTATAAAAGAAAATTTACTTTGACACCCTGACAATTCAGATGACTCAATTACAAACAACTAGAATACAAAGGATCAAAGTAACATTAGCTGTATCAAGTTATTTATATATACTCCCATATATACATATATATTCATATATACATATACTTCATGGTTAGATGACATTGGGTCAAATCATAAATGTAATTAGTACAGTAAAATAAAGTTATGATTATTAAATATGCATTAAATGATATTGACCTGAACTACGATTGCTAAGAAGATGTACTACTAACTCTTATAATATTAAATGTATATAGTCACCACTATATCTCTGACATAGCAAGCATTTATGGGCTAGCAGTTAAAAAACCAAAATAGGAGACTTTGGTACTGAAGTTATCCTGAAATTCCCTGAAAGTAAGGTAATTATTTTCTAGCCAATATTCATTTAAATAAAAATCATGAATTAAGCCTTGGCCCGTGAGCTCAGTCAGTTAAGAGCATGGTCCAGAAACAACAAAATTACAGGTTCAATCTCCGGTCCGGGCACACACGGGAAGTAGCCAGGGAGCGCACGACTAAGTGAAACAACAAATGAATGCTTCCTTTCCCCCTCCCTTTTCTCTCCCTTTCTCTCTCTGTCTCCTTGAAAATGAGAAGGAAGTTAAGCCCTGGCGGGATAGCTTGGTTGGCTGGAGCGTCTGCCCGCACGCAGCCAGAGGCTGCCAGTCGGATTCCCCAGTCAGGGCACATCCAGGAACAGCTCCACTTCTGTCTCCCTCTCTCTCCTGCCTCTCTAAAAAAAAATCATGCATGAATTATAAGTTAACTAGAAAGTGTTACATAGAAATAAGAATGGAGGTGAGAGCTCTGGCCAGTGGCTCAGTGGATAGTCTTCCCAGAGCATGGAGGTTACTGGCTGGATTCCAAGGGCACCAGCTTGATCCCGAGGTCACCGGTTGGAGCCCCAGTGAAGGCACATATGAGAAGCAATCAATGGCTGCATAACTAAGTGGAACAAGGAGTTGATGCTTCTCTCTCTCTCCCTCTCCCTTCCTCTTTCTCTCTTTCTCTTTCCCTTTTTCAAAAAATCAGTGGGGGAAAAAAAGAATGGAGGTGAGAGGCCTGGCTGTATAGGTCAGTTGGTTAGAGCATCGTCTAGATATATATGCCAATAGCTCAGTTGGTGGGGCCATCATCTGGTTACACCAAGGTTGCAGGTTCAATCCTCAGTCAGGGCACATATAAGAATCAACCAATGAATGCATAAATAAGTGGAACAACAAATAGATGTTTCTCTCTCTTTCTCCCCCTCCCCCTTCATCTTTTCTCTAAAATAAATAAACTTTAAAAACTAGGATGTAGGTGAGAGAGAAGTTAATCAAAGTACTTTTGGGTACATTCATAAACACCAAATCATTACTTCCAGTCTTTTTCACTGTTAGGTAGATTCTTGTGTTATCCTTTATATTCAAGGAATGAAGCATTATGGTTCAACATCCCAATAATGTCTCATAAAACAAAGTTTAAACTGAACTGTCATTTGATAACACTGAAAACATAAAATAATACTAGCATGATCTTTTCTGTATGAAGATGACACTAACTTGCCATCAGTAGAGATGAGTTTCAAGTTGTTTTTCCACAATGGAAATGGACTTGCTCGTCTAGTCAATTCTCTTGCCAAAGTTCCCTGGTGAACAACAGCCTATATTGGCAGGATGGGTGCTACCAGTAGTCACAGAAAACAACTAAATTAAATATTCAATATAGAAATTAAAATTACGCCTTGGTCCTAAACCACTATATTGTGATGAACTAAAAATAAAGTTACAGATATATATAAATACAGTATAATACTTACACACCAAATTGTACATGCATTTACTCAGACACATTCAAAACAATCAGAGCCAGACCTCTATCCCTAAGTAAAAAGGTTCTCAAATGTCTTAACTAAAACAGAGATGCTTGTGACATGTGAAATCAGAAGGGTATAATGGAAATGCTCAAAACATAAAAGCATGCCAACTTTACATTCCTCATCACCAGTAGCAATAACTGAGGAAATCACAGAATATTTTTGTTAATGTCAGCAATATTCTCAATAGCATTAAATGTAGTATGACTATAGGCAAAACAACTTTTACATTTCTCAGAATTCTGAAAAATACATCTATTTTTTATGAAGAAAAATTATTTTCATTACTAACTACAGTGTTCATTCATGTTCATACTTACAAAGGATTTGTAATTAAATATTCTTGATATGAAATTTTGTCAATTGACAGTTGAATATCTGTAACAATTGAGGACCTGGTTAAATATTACTCAAAGACATAGCTGTTAAGAATAAGTAAAATTAATGGTATGTGCTTCTTTATTATTTAAGGGAATAAGAAATTAGATTAACATATGTTAAAAATCAGTAAGAAGCAGTTAACAACTAGACACAATTCAAACAAACTCACAATGCTAAGTATCTATTATGAGCAAGGCAATCACTATTTGGGGCATCTGTGAATAGCTAGTACACAATCTCAAAGAAATCACAATATCAATATTATTAAAACATTCCACATTCAGTTGTTTGCAATAACAAACCATCATACCAGACCATGGAAGCTACTACAGAGATGACACTCTGGGGCTCCTATTGCAAGTGGTGATCAGGAAATTTCTACAGAAATGTTAAGAACATCTGCTACAATCTGTGATATAGGCCACTGCCACCTATAAACAAATAAACTTTGTTAATTTAAGGCACTCTACAAATGTTTCCAGTCACGATTCCATTTTAATGAGCCAGTCTCCTCAACAACTATTTATTAAATTCCTTACTAGTATCCCACACCAACTTACCAAAATTGTAAGTCCTCCACTAGATTGCAAACTCCCAAAATTCCTCTTCATTCTGGTTTCCCATTTCCACAATGCCCAGATGAGCACCTTACAAACTGTAAATGCTTAATAAATGTTTGATAAGTAGAATTTAACTGGTCATTTTACTCCTGCCCTCTTAACCCCCAAATTATCACTTATTCTAGTTATAGCTGCCATTCCTGATGAAGACAGGATTATTATTCATTCAGTAAACAGTTTGTTTGAATACCTATTGGGTTCCATGTTAAATACAATGGATACTAGTCTAAGTAACACATGATTCCTGCCCTTAAATAACTTAGTCCAATAAGAAAGACAAAGATTGAAATTAGTCACTATAATACTCTGTAATAAATTTATAACCAGTTTTGTAGATAGTGCTACAGATACTAAAAGGAAGTAAACCCTGGCTTAGAATAAAAGCTTTAGAGAGGAAATGTCATGTAAGATGAGTATGAAAGAAGGAGTAGCTACTGAACAGAGGGACAAATACAGAAAGGGCATTCTTAGTGGATGGAAGAGGTAAAAAACTACAGAGGTGCAAAAGGGTACACGATATTCTAAGAACTTCAAAAAACTTTGGGGAAAGTAGCAGATCAGAAGAAAAAGGCATGAGAAAGGTCACAGAAATGCCTTATTATGCTAAAAAGCTGAACCTCTGTCCTGACTAACAGAAGTAGCCAGGGACATGATGTGATCATTAAAAAGGTCTTGATGAAAGCCCTGGCCGGTTGGCTCAGCGGTAGAGCATCGGCCTAGCGTGCAGAGGACCCGGGTTCGATTCCCGGCCAGGGCACACAGGAGAAGCGCCCATTTGCTTCTCCACCCCTCCGCCGCGCTTTCCTCTCTGTCTCTCTCTTCCCCTCCCACAGCCAAGGCTCCATTGGAGCAAAGATGGCCCGGGCGCTGGGGATGGCTCTGTGGCCTCTGCCTCAGGCGCTAGAGTGGCTCTGGTCGCAACATGGCGACGCCCAGGATGGGCAGAGCGTTGCCCCATGGTGGGCGTGCCGGGTGGATCCCGGTCAGGCGCATGTGGGCGTCTGCCTGTCTCTCCCTGTTTCCAGCTTCAGAAAAATGAAAAAAAAAAAAAAAAAGGTCTTGATGGCAATGGGAAAGATGGGAGGACCAACAAGACTGAAGGCAAAGGACCAAATCTCATGAGACAAAGCTGGTTTGACCTAATGATTTATTTAATTACGGTGACACAATTCATCAGTAATGACCATAGGTCTGTTACCCAATGCATCTCAATTTTAGATATATAGAGAATTTATTTTAGAAAACTGTTCATGTGATATAATATCAATGAAAAATCATGGCAGGAATCACACAGAAATTACATTAACATGACAAAATATTAATAATGACTAGCTCTAGGTAGTGGGGTTACAGGTCATGTTTTTCTTCTTCTAAGAGATATAGTTCAAATTTTCTACATAATATTAAATATATATACTAGAGAAATTCCTTGAAACTTAACTAAAACTGGCATTAATGCTTGAGTGCCAGAGCCAGGATTTCTTGACAACATAATTGGCCCCAAAGCCTCTCTTTAGCACCATAGCCTATTATGTCTAAAATACTCATTCCTACATCAGAACCTAAACCCATGTCCTTTTTGCTTCTGTACCATTATCTTGACCTGAATCCCTGCCTCTAGCCCAACTTCATCATACCACCAACTATACTGATCTTGTACATGCAATACCAATGCCCCACACACTTTGATGTCCGATAATCTCTTATTGAAAGCCTTCCTGAGTAGTTCTCCAGCTTGTTCTTTCTACAATTTTTTTAACAAAAATACTAGTGTAAAATCAATCCTATTCTAAAACAAATATTTAGACATGAGTCAGTGGTGGACATATGTGCATATAGTTATACCAGTGATTTGATCAACTGAAAAATTATGTATATAACCACTACTAAAGTGTTTTCAAATCTATTATCTTAGAAAAAATTGCCTGTTGTTATGGGTTGAACTGTATCCCTCAAAAAATGTTGAACTCTTATCTCTCAGTACCTGTGAATGTGACCTTATTTAGAAATAGGGTCTTTGCAAATGACCAAGTTAGGATGAGGTCATTAGGATAGGCTCTAATCCAATATGACTGGTATCCCTGTTTATAGGGAAAATTTGAACACAGATACAGAGAGAATACCACGTGAAGATGAAGGCAGAGATCAAGTGACACATCTATAAGCCAAGGAATACCAAAGATTGCCAACAAACCATCACAAGCTAGGAGAGGGGCATAGAATAAATCCTCTCCCTCATAGCACTCACACAAAAAAGAAGCTTGCCAACGTCTTGATTTTGTATTTCTAGTCTCCAGAACTGGGAGACAAAAAATTGTGTTATTTTATTACAGCAGCCCTGTCAAAATAATATACCTACTAAGGGAAACCATGATTTTCCTCCAAGAAAGCCAATAAAGACAAACCATTCTGAAGATAGATTAAAAATCAGAAATAACAAAATTTCTTGCTATTAATTTTTTCAATCTCATAGCAAAAGTGCTATTTAATAGCTAAACCAACCCAGTGCCCCCAAAAAAGAACTTCTCTTATATGAGTTGACCTTCTTCCTATATTGTACCATTTCCACATACAGCATCACATAATCAAACATTGGAGAATGCTATCATCCTATAAATGCTGGGACATGAGAATAACATGAAATTATGTGGATACTTCTTTGTTTTGTAAGAATGTTGCACTATGAATTTTTATGCACCTGTGAGATTACAATTTGACCTATAATAAAATCATAAGGTAGTAGAATGAGTTACTTGATAAGAAGCAATGAAATCACCATAGATCAGGAATGGGTGCTGGAATAACATACTTCAAGTCCATTTTTTCTGTTACTCATCAGCTATGTGACTTGACCAAAAAAACTGAACCATATTTGGGTTCAAATTCTTCATCAGTAAAATGGGAATTTGATATTTTACATGAATAGATTAAATAATACACCAGATATACTTAGCATATAATGATGATAATAGCATTTTAACAGTTATATGAGCCTGACCAGGCAGTGGCACAGAGGATAGGGCTTAGGACTGGGATGTGGAGGACCCAGGTTCAAAGCCCCAAGGTTGTTGACTTGAGCGTGGGGGTCACTTACTTGGGCGTGGGATCATAAACATGACTCTATGGTCACTGGCTTGAGCCCAAGGTCGCTGGCTTGAGCAAGGGGTCACATGCTCTGCTGTAGCCCCCCCCCCATCAAGGCACATATGAGAAAGCAATCGATGAACAACTAAGGGGCCACAACAAAGAATTGATGATTCTCATCTCTCTCCCTTCCTGTCTGTCCCCATCTGTCCCTCTCCCTGTCTCTCTTTCTCTGTTTCTGTCACACACAAAAAGTTATGTGTAAAGTAAAATTAACCCCAAAAATAAGTAAAAAAATAAAGAAAAAAGAGTAAAATTCAGAAATTCGTTTTTATTGAATTTATTGGGGTGACACTGGTTAACAAAATTATACACTTTGCTGGGCTAGGACAATAATTAGGGAAGCTTATGTAAGAGCAAAAGTATTATCTTTGGCTAGTTCCTTACTATAAAATGCAGGACTTTCAAAAGTTTAAAACCATTGGTCAAAACTCAAGACTCACTTAAACTGCCTGACTGGTGGTGACGCAGACAACAGAACATCAACCTGGGATACTGAGATCCCAGGTTCAAAACCTCAATGTCTCCAGCTTGAATACAGGCTCATCTTGCTTGAATGCAAGATCAATGGCTTGAGGAAGGAGTCACTGGCTCAGCTTGAGCCCCCAAGTCAAGGCATGTATGAGTAGCAATCAATGAACAACTAAAGTGCCACAACTACAAGTTGATCCTTCTCATACTTCTCCCTTCCTGTCTCTCTCTCTCTTGCAAACCCCCCCCAAAAAAAAAAACTTAACCTTATTAATATTGGAAATGAAATACAAATAGCATATTGGTGACTTTTAGCTCTGTCATAGACATCCATTGGAATGTGGCTTTTAAAGCTCTTATAATAGCATTTCCTTACTTCCTTAGAACACTAAGCTCTAACCAGTCCAAAAAAACAAACTTTACAACTTAGACTGACATCAGGTTAATTCTAATAGTATGATATATCCCACTGTAACCTTCTACCAGGTATTACTAAGGTTTTTTTTGTCTCTTTTTAAATAAAAATCTTATGAATTTAAAATATACATCTCAAAAAAGTAGCTAATTAAAAAGGGTCCTTTTTTTTTGGCCTTTATATACTCATTTTGAAAAATATGTAAATAGACTGACCAGGCGGTTGCGCAGTGGATAGAGCGTCAGACTGGAATGCAGAGGACCCGGGTTCGAGACCCCGAGGTCGCCAGCTTAAATGCGGGCTCATCTGGTTTGAGCAAAGCTCACCAGCTTGGACCCAAGGTCGCTGGCTTGAGCAAGGGGTTACTCGGTCTGCTGTAGCCCCACGGTCAGGACACATATGAGAAAGCACCTTGAACAACTAAAGTGTTGTAACAAAAAACTGATGATTGATGTTTCTCATCTCTCTCCGTTCCTGTCTGTCCCTATCTATCTCTCTCTCTGACTCTCTCTGTCTCTGTAAAAAAAAAAAAAAAAAAAAAAAAAAAGTAAATAATGCAAAACTCAGTCAATCACCAAAATTCAAAGGGACCTTACTATATTATGCAAACACTCTACACAAGATACAAATTATATTTCCACTGTTAATTGCAATAGTATTTATAAACTAAAACTTCTATATACATTTACACATAAAATAGAAGAAACTAAATAAGTCTTAAACCACTGTAAATATCATAGAAAGAATGGTAGTATTTTTGTTAAACTTTTAATCTCAACAGCTATCTATAGTGGTTAAATTGGTTGGAAAATATATCAAAAACCCACTCTTCATGAGAGAGCCAAATATTATTTATTCTTAGCATCTTTTAATAAACTTTAATGAACTATAAAACCATGTTCAATGCTATATATTTTTGAATAATATTAGCATCAGGGTAAGTGGGGTCAAAACCAATCATACAATGGCTTGTCTTTTCATTTTGTTGATGATTTCTTTTGCTGTGCAAAAACTTTTTAGTTTGATGTAGTCCCATTTGTTTATTTGTTCTTTTTTTCCCTTGCCTGAGGTGATATATCAAAAAATATATATGGGGGTCCTTGGGTTACAACACAGTTCCATTCCTACAACAGTGACGTAACCTGAATTTTGGTGTAAGTTGAAACACACCCTAGCCTAAGTGACTTACCTAACCTAACACAGTTGTAAAATCATAATCTAGAACATAAAAACACAACTAAGCCACATAAAAAGGGAAAGAACATAAATATAGGAGCCATGATAAGGGCCAAATGTTGCCAGACAAAGCAACACAAACAGAACACTTGCACTTTTAGTCCAGAATGGCGTAGGGAAGTGTCCGGGGGGCACCAGCCCCCGCACTCATGCACTGCGTGTTACTGAGTGTTCTTCCCCTGTGTGCAACCAACCAGTTTGCCGATGTAATCCTTAAGTACGGTGCTAATGACATAAGCCAACACACTCACGTCTCAATTTTTTAAAGTTTTTATAGGAGTGAGCGTTGTAAACTCAAAACATATGTCGAGACTGTTGTAGCCCAAGGACCCCCTATATATTGCTATGAGAAATGTCTGAAATTTTACTGCCTATGTTTTCTTCTAGGATTTTTATGGGTTTGATTGTAATATTTAAGTCTTTAATACATCTTGAGTTTATTCTTGTGTATAATGCAATAATACATTCTGGGTTTTTTGTTATTTGTTTGTTTTGGAATGTATCTGTCCAACACCATTTATTAAGTAGACTGTCTTTACTCCGTTGTAGATGAGTGGATAAAAAAGCTGCAATACATTTACATGATGGAATACTATGCAGCCATAAAAAATGAAGAAACTCTTACTTTTTGTGACAGCATGGGTAGACCTAGTGAGCATTATGCTAAGTGACATAAGCTAGTCAGAGAAAAATAAGTACATGTTTTCACTAATATATGGAATCTAGTGAACAAAATGAATTAATTAACAAGCAAAATACAGAGACTCATAGATAGAGAGCAGGCTGACAGTTAGCGGGGGCTGAGTGAGGAATGTGAAGGGATTGGGCAAAAAGAACAAAAAGGGCCCTGGCCAGTTGGCTCAATGGTGGAGCATCGGCCTGGCATGTGGAAGTCCTGGGTTCGATTCCCGGCCAGGACACACAGGAGAAGCGCCCATCTGCTTCTCCACCCCTCCCCCTCTTGTTTCTCTTTCTCTCTCTCTCTTCCCCTCCCGCAGCCAAGGCTCCATTGGAGCAAAGTTGGCCTGGGTGCTGAGGATGGCTCCATGGCCTCTGCCTCAGGTGCTAGAATGGCTCTGGCTGCAATGGAGCAATGCCCCAGATGGGCAGAGCATTGCCCCCTGGTGGGCATGCTGGGTGGATACCAGTCAGGCACATGCAGGAGTCTGTCTGACTGCCTCCCCATTTCTAACTTTGGGGGAAAAAAAAGAACAAAAAGAAAAAGGAAAAATTGATAGGCATGGACAACAGTATAGTGATTGCTGGGTGGGGGTTGGTGGAGGAGGGTGCAGGGGGGACAAATGGTGACGGATAGAGACCTGACTTGGTGGGGGGTGAACATACAATATCGTGTACAGAGATGTTGTAGAATTGGGCACCTGAGATCTGAGATCTGTATAATTACGTTAACTAGTGTCACCCCAATAAATTCAATTAAGAAAAGACCAATCATAAGTGTATTTCCAAATATTTATGAAAATATTTTGTTTTCATACTTGGTAAAATTCCTAACTTTAACTCAAACGGTCTTTGTTAGTTGAGCTGTAAAAACAAACAACAAAAAAAAAAATCCTGCTTCTAGCTAAATAAGCAACCTAAAGACTGCTTTTCAAAAAACATTGTTATGTAATATTTTTACAGAGAAATAATTAGATTAGCATTCTTAATTTAAACAAAATACTTTATACTATTAAGAATAATTCTTAGATATTTTTTAAAAAACTGATTTAAATTCAGCAAATGCCATATTCTATTTACTCAAGTACTTATTAAAAATATTATATTATTTTGACTGACCCCAATTTGTAATTCTAAGATTTTTTTCAAAAAGGAAGGAACAGCAACAAAAACTAAATATATTTTTCTCTAAAAGTCCTAATGTGGCAATATTAATAAATAACAAACACATTATATTAAAAATATATACTCTTCATTAAATTATTGACAAAAATCCATACCAATTATTAGCCCCCTGAGGGTAGGGACTATGCCTTTATCTACCTCACATACATTATGCACAACAAGAACTCAATAGACAGGTATAATTATCTACACCTCAAAAACAATAAACCCAACAGTAACATAATTCTCCTAAGAATTATGGGAAATAATCTTAATGAGCAGGGCATTCAAAACAGGCCATGAACAAATTTCTACAAAGTGCAAATCTAACATTAATAGAATAAAATTCTATGCCTTTACCCATAGACAAATTCTGAAATTACAGCTAGAAATTATGTACTAGTTGTGTCAATAGAAAGTGTACAGCCAATGTTGGTTATGAAATAATCTTCAATTTGGTCTATAGGGAAGTCATTAAGAACTGAGTAGAAACAGTGCAGCTATTTAAGAATCTATAATCCTGGCATTCTGTACGGTAAAAATAAAAGTAAAAATAACTTTTTACCATATTCAGTTGTTTCTGTACACGCCACACAGCCTTTCTACAGAGAGCTACTATACCTAAGACAGTCAGGTGGTGCATGTGGATTATCTATGGGCTACAGATTCTTGTGTCTCACTGGCATCTCTCTGGTTTTTGCATGGCTGATTTGGTGTTTAAGAGTCCAAATTCTCACCACCATTGTACAGATTTGTATTGTAATCAGGAAGAAAACAGTTTAGTTGGGGGCTAGTTTTCTGTACTCACAACATTTCTCTTGGATTTCACAAATATCCAAGAGCAACATGGAAAAATTTAACCAGTGCAGAAATTTTCTTATATTACATATTACAGATGTTCACTAGATCTTTCAAAAAGAAAAGAATTACCTTTTGAAATATTTACACACACACACACACACACACACACACACACCTACCTTTCCCTCCAGATAAAAATGCTATAGAAATTAAATAAATCATATTTAGTGAGTGTGAGCAAATAAGCCAATAATTTAGGCTAAATAAAGAAAGGTTATCTGAATGTTGATATCTGATTATATCAGGTTTCTCCTCATGTTGGGAAATTTTTCCCTACTAGAAGCTGCTGAATATATGTATATAATTGACCTAAAATATGCAGGGAAAAAAAGTTATCTGTTTTGCTTATTAAACTAAACTACCCTGAGAATACTTATAGCATTGACAAAGCTACTATTAGTAGCTTCATCTGCCAAAAAAAAATAAATAAATAAAAATCTATAATTACAGGTTTCCAAATATGTATTTACAGAAGGAAGTCAATAATTTATTAAACTGGCTTTGAAGCAACACATTTCAGAAAAGATAGTTTTATAATAAGATACATAATTTCACCTCTAGTTATATTTTTTTTCATAGAAGAGGCATGATACTATATGAATATTGAGACAAGCTTACTCATCTAAACTAAGAATGAATTAAATCTGTTAGAGTAAAAACCTGAAAGAGAACATACATGCATGTAATTCTAAGTTACCATTTTTAGAATGGGGTTTTTCTCCGAAGAGATTTTTAAAATGTGTTTCCACATTATTCTATTTGTGCTACTTTCACTTTAGTGTTCTGGTAAGTTGGATGCTAAACAGAAACAAAAACAAACACTTTCAAACAGAAAAGTGGTTTGTGATTTGACCAGAGATAAGTAGTAAAAAAGAAAAAGAAAAAGAAGTAATTTGTTAGAGTCCTGACTGCTAAAATATATTGAAATTTAGATACATATACACATTAAGAGACTGTTGTATTTGTGCCCATCCCTATTTTTCTGGTCTAGTTACCATGTAGAGATCAAAAACTAACTATAAGGTAATGTGCCTATAAAGCCTTATTATACCCAATCATCACTCTTTCCAGGAAAGTCCAGAAAACAGTGAAATAAACCACAGGCTCTTCAGGACACAGAGTGTAACTTCCAGACTGATATGGGTCCAATGTTTTTACCAGAAAAAATATTCTAAGAGAAAAATCTTTCCTGCATACACAATCACAAAATCACGTAGCCTTTGGATAGTCTTTAATCACAGTCTATATAGCAGTGGTCAGTCAGCAGGACCCAAAAGATGATAATGTGAACTGAATAAAAGTGTGCTTAAATGGAAGATGGGAGGACTGAGCTTTATTCCCAGCTCTGTGATTTACTATATTGTTTTGGGCACGTTACTTAACCTCTCTGGGCCTCTGTCTTATTATTTTTGTTTGTTTTTTTCATATGGAAAATAAGAGGTATTCAAAAAACTTATTTAAAGTATGGCTAGGAAACCATCAGAAAGCATGTAGCCCTATCCCCACCTTCACAGATGAGAAGAATAAAGCAGAGAAAAATACCTATTATTTAAAAGGACAAGTCACTTAAGTCAAGTTTTTAGACCATGTAAAAATAGTACTTCAAGGCAAAAAAGAATCAGAATCATCAAATTTAGGATGATGATCATCATTTTAGGAAGAGCTTCAACTGTTATTTCTTAAATTGAGTTAGGAGTACACAGAGTTACATGTATACATGATTTTTTGTTTGAAATACTTTCTAATAATTTTTTTAAGTAATCACCAAAACATCTTCAACCAAAACATTTCTTTGAAAATATTTAAAAGATTTTATTTATTCATTTTAGAGATGGGAGAGAGAGAGAGCAAGGGAGAGAGAAGGAAGAGGGGAGGAGCAAGAAGCATCAACTCCCATATGTGCCTTGACCAGGCAAGCCCAGGGTTTCAAACCAGAGACCTCAGTGTTCCAGGACGATACTTTATCCACTGCGTCACCACAGGTCAGGCTTCTCTGGAATTTTAAAGGTCAATGGAAATAGTGCATAGTTTGAAAAATTCTGCTGCTGAGTTTATAAAGTAAATATAACTGTATTCTCCCTAATATAAGAAAAAACAGAGTGAAATAGGATGTAAATGGATATAGATATATATCCAATCTTCCAGCTTAGTAAAATGTATACAGTACACAAATGGTACAAAACACAAAATAAATTGTATTATTCATACCATGATTAACTCAGTTAAGAATATTGAGAGAGCCTGACCAGACAGTGGCGCAGTAGATAGAGCATCTGACTGGGATGCGGAAGGATCCAGGTTCGAGACCCCAAGGTCGCCAGCTTGAGCGCGGGCTCATCTGGTTTGAGCAAAAAGCTCACTGGCTTGGACCCAAGGTCGCTGGCTCCAGCAAGGAGTTACTCGGTCTGCTGAAGGCCCACGGTCAAGGCACATATGAGAAAGCAATCAATGAACAACTAAGAAGTCGCAACGCGCAACAAGAAACTAATGATTGATGCTTCTCATCTCTCTCCATTCCTGTCTGTCTGTCCCTGTCTATCTCTGCCTCTGTAGTAAAAAAAAAATAATAATAATATTGAGAGAAATACTAAATAATGTGTATTCTAGCCTGACCTGTGGTGGTGCAGCGGATAAAAGCATCAACCTGGAACATTGAGGTCACTGGTTCGAAACCCTGGGCTTGCCTGGTCAAAGCACATGTAGGAATTGATGCTTCCTGCTCCTCCTCCCTTTCTCTCTCTCTCTCTCTCTTCTCTAAAATGAATAAAATCTTAAAATTTTAAATAATAATTATAATAATAATGTGTATTCTAAGCATATGCCTAAAAGAAATATATTCAGGAGTC
Organism: Saccopteryx leptura; assembly: GCF_036850995.1. Lineage (NCBI taxonomy): Eukaryota > Metazoa > Chordata > Mammalia > Chiroptera > Emballonuridae > Saccopteryx > Saccopteryx leptura. The sequence goes on from NC_089506.1 coordinate 150,291,161, forward strand.
ACATCTGAGAGCCTAGTATTCAATCATCAGGATTGTTTGTTTGTTTTTACTGAGACAAAAAGAAACTGCAATGATTTACCTAAAGTAAGCAAAGGCTTTTCTAAACCTCTATATGAAACTACCTATAAAAGTAAGTGCCCCTGAAATCTCTGAAATTTTCCAACAAGAAAGTATAGGTCAATCAGCAAAATTTATTTACTGTATACTACCATAATAGGTATTTAATTGTTATCATTATGATGCAGACATATAATGGAAACAGATGTTCCTTTTTCCTTTCCGCAAAGCACAGGAAAAGCATAAACTTGCTGATATTGCATGGACTACTCCCATAGCAAAATTGAAGAAAAAAGACATTAGCACGTGACAATATTAGTTTTTGCTACACAACTAATTGCATAAAAAGTATAACTTGAAACCATTAAATCAATATAATTTTCAACACTACAGAAGGGAAACAAGTAGACTTGTATAACCAGACTAGTTCACATATGCAGTTGAGAAAATACTTCTGAGAGACTAAGTATACGCAAAATGCTACCATTACCTTCAGAACCAAGGAAAGGACTGTTGTTCTGTTTTATTTGCTCACATAACATGAATTAGAATGCTGTCTCTACAGAGAAATTTTTTTAACAGGTAAAATCTGGAAGAACCTTTATGGAAAACAATTTGGCAATCAATATCGAGAACCATAAAAGCAGTATCTTCAGTCTAAGTAATTTCTATTCTAATAATATATTATAAGAAAATAATCACAGGGATGACTAAATATTTATTTAAAAGGTTATTATCATAACTTTATTTATAATGAAAAATTAAAAACCTAACTCTGATAGTTAATTGTGATTAAATTAGATGTTCAAACATCATATAGTCAATATAAAGGACTTTAATACCTATAATTATATAGGAAAATTTTCATTGTATTATGCCAAATTAAATAAAGCAGAATATGAAGTGGAATCTATATATATTTTTAAACATATATAAAACATATAATGCTTGGAGAAAAAAGGCTTAGAGAAAATACACAACATGTCTATGTATTATGTATATATATTTTGGGCTAATCCCTTCATCTTTCATCCCAGTCTGGGCAAACGAGGTAAAAGGGAACAGAAAGACTTTGCTTGCAGCAGAGGCTGCACAATGCAGTGTGTAGGGTGGTGTTATATTGAGTTGCACACTTGAAACCTATATGGTTTCATGAACTAATGTCATCCCAATTAATTCAATTTAATATATATACATACAAAATGTCATTTTTAACTTATGAAATTCTCTATTATGAGCAGATACTACTTTTTTAATTAGAAAGTTTTTTTCTTTAAATAATTAAACAATTCCATTTCTATGCTCTAATACTCTCTGTTCTTGTCCAATTTCTAAAAATTCTTTGGATCAAATACTCCTATAAATATTTTAGGATTGCCTGATCTGTGGTGGCTCAGTAGATAAAGCATCAACCTGGAACCCTGAGGTCACCGGCTCAAAACCCTGTGCTTGGCTGATCAAGGTACATATGAGAAGCAACTACAAGTTGATGCTTCCTGCTCCTCTCCTGCCTTTCTCTATATATCTCTAAAATCAATAAAATAAAATCTAGAAAGAAAGAAAGGGAGAGAGAGAGAGAGGGAGGATGAAAAAGAGGGAGGGAGGAAGGGAGAGAGGGAGAGAGGGAGGGAGGGAGAAAAGGAGAGAGGGAGGAAGAAAGGGAGGGAGAGAAGAGAGAGAGAGAAGAAAGAAAGAAAAGAAAGAAAAGAAAGGAAAGAAAGGAAAGAAAGGAAAGAAAGGAAAGAAAGGAAAGAAAGGAAAGAAAGGAAAGAAAGAAAAGAAAGAAAAGAAAGAAAAGAAAGAAAAGAAAGAAAAGAAAGAAAAGAAAGAAAGAAAGAAAGAAAGAAAGAAAGAAAGAAAGAAAGAAAGAAAGAAAGAAAGAAGGAAAGAAAGAAAGAAAGAAAGAAAGAAAGAAAGAAAAAAAGATTGGCCTGACCTGTGGTGGCACAGTGGGTAAAGTGTTGATGTGTAATGCTGAAGTCACTAGTTACTAAACCCTGGGCTTGCCTAGTCTAGACACATATGGGAGTTGATGCTTCCTGCTCCTCCCCCTTCTCTCTCTCTCTCTTCTCTCTAAAAATGAATTAAAAAACTCCTAAAAAATTAAAATAAGCCTGACTAGGCGGTGGCGCAGTGGATGGAGCGTCGGACTGGGATGCAGAGGACCCAGGTTCGAGACCCCAAGGTCGCAGGCTTGAGCACGGGCTCATCTGGTTTGAGCAAAAAGCCTACCAGCTTGAACCCAAGGTCGCTTGGTCCAACAAGGGGTTACTCGGTCTGCTGAAGGCCCGTGGTCAAGGCACATATGAGAAAGCAATCAATGAACAACTAAGGTGTTGCAACGCGCAATGAAAAACTAATGATTGATGCTTCTCATCTCTCTCCGTTCCTGTCTGTCTGTCCCTGTCTATCCCTCTCTCTGACTCACTCTCTGTCTCTGTAAAAAAATAAATAAATAAAAAATAAAGACTTAAAAAAATACTTTAAAAAATTTAAAATAAATTAATGAATGAAGGAAAGAGAAAGAAAGAAAGGGAGGGAGAAAGGGAAGAAGAAAGAAGAAAGAAAGAAAGAAAGAAAGAAAGAAAGAAAGAAAGAAAGAAAGAAAGAAAGAAAGAAAGAAAGAAGGAAGGAAGGAAGGAAGGAAGGAAGGAAGGAAGGAAGGAAGGAAGGAAGGAAGGAAGGAAGGAAAGAAAGAAAAGGAAGAAAGAAAGAAAGAAAGAGAGAGAGAGAGAGAGAGAAAGAAAGAAAAATTTTAGGATTGACTTACTTACATTGACATGTTATTTGATCCTACTATCTGGCATAGAAAGAAAAGTATTTGTCAATTACATAGACAGCACTTTTTTTTTTTTATCCTGGGTTAAATAGGATCCCTACAAATTAGAGAAAATTTTTATGGAATAAACATTTAAAATGTTCATTTAAGAGCTATTAATATGATATATTTTAAGTCATTATGTTGAGGAAATTTTTCAATTAAAAATATTTCTAAAGCAAATAAAGTAGCCTACTAATTGCTTTCCCAGTATGCCAATAAAAAGTTTGACATAGCTTTTGTAGGACTCCTAGTTTCATGATTGTATTTTTACAAGAAGGAGCTGATTTGTCTTAGGCTATTACTGTCTATTACTTCTAGACGTCTTAAGGAAAGGTGGGAAGCAGCAAATTCTTGCAATCTGCCTAAAGAGAAATCAATGAAACAAATTAATCCTTTGCAGGCTGAAATGACAGAGTAATCCATCATTCAGAGCTGCTTTTATATACCAAATCAGAGAGCAGGGAAAGAGCCCTGGGGGACATCACAGACAACAACTTACACCAACACTGGGAAAATACTGAGAAATCAGTTTATTTAAAGAGGATAGATTTCAGTTGATTGCCTATTTCATCAAATAAAGATTTTTTTCTTTCACAGTATGGCAAACCTGAGGCCCAATGACAATATATGCTTCAGCACCATACATGCTTGCTGACATCAACAGGGGATGAATGTTCTTAAATAATTAGCATCATTTATCAGCATGAACAAATACCTGGCTAGAGTAATATTACTTTTTTCATTAAACTTTCAGGTGTTAAACACATTCCCAGTTTTCAGTAGGGACTAACTATAAATTTACCTACTAATCTACAACTTAACTGGCCAATTCCTAGCAAACCACATTTCCATAAGCAAATCAGATTATAAATAAATAATTTGTTTTAAAACAGTAAATATCATTTTGGCTTAAAATTATAGTTAACAGTGTTGAAAGAAAATTTTAAATGTGGCTTCTTTTTCTAAAATAAACTTACAATCAATGTATAGCCATACATTCACACTGAGTATATTTATTTATACAAATACAAAAACATATGCATCTAAATTTATCAGTGCTTATGGAGAAATTTATGCACCTGATTACTGTATGTCTTACTAGAGTAATATATCCTGAGTGGAAGTATATTCCCTAGATGAAAACTAATGACAAGAACTATAAAGTTACAGGTGTATTACTACCATTAAATGTTCGCATCATTTTCATGGTTTAGTGTAAGGAATCAGTGAAAGAGATTTTTTTTTTAGAATTTTATTTTAAAATGCCATTGGATATTTTATTTTATTTATTTATTTATTTATTTTTTACAGAGACAGGGAGAGAGTCAGAGAAAGGGATAGATAGGGACAAACAGACAGGAACGGAGAGAGATGAGAAGCATCAATCATCAGTTTTTCGTTGAGACACCTTAGTTGTTCATTGATTGCTTTCTCATATGTGCCTTGACTGGGGGCTACAGCAGACCGAGTAACCCCTTGCTCAAGCCAGCGACCTTGGGTCCAAGCTGGTGAGCTTTGCTCAAACCAGGTGAGCCCGCATTCAAGCTGGCGACCTCGGGTTCTCAAACCTGGGTCCTCTGCATCCCAGTCCAACTATCTATACACTGTGCCACTGCCTGGTCAGGCAGAAAAGAATTTTTTAAAAATAAACAAACAAACCTGTCACACTGGTCCCTGAAATGTTAACCCCAAATATCTAATCACAGACCCAAAATAAAAAAAGGAGGTTAAATAAATGCTAACTAGTTCATTTTTGAGTGGCATCTTCAATTCTGAGATCCATGGCCATATAATTGCAATTCCTGGCCATGCTGATGCATTTTTAATTCAATGCATGAATCTAGTATTTATTGATTTAATAAGGTTAGGGGTATTACATTGTTGCTGCTACTAATGAACTGTCAGCAATTTAATCTAGTGAAATCTTACAGAGGAATATATATTTTAGGTGAGAGACAGAGAGAGAGAGAGAGAGAGAGAGAGAGACTAAATAATTATGTAAATGTAATCCCTTCACTAGCCAGGACAGTGGCAAAAGTAAAGCACCATCTTTCCCAGACTGCTTTGGGCTCCAAACATTTTTCTTTACTAAAGATGTTGCTATCAAATGACTGAGGTGCTAGTGGAGAGACTGCAGCAAAGTCTTGCAGGTAAACTGTCAAAACACTGTCCGCCGCATCATTGGCATGTAGGCAGACAAAAGAGGGGAGAAAATTCACTTTCTCAAAAGCCACTGTGCCTGGCCTCTGGTGGAACAGTGGGTAAAGCACTGACTTGGAATGCTGAGGTCGCAGGTTCGAAACCCTGGGCTTGCCCGATCAAAGCATATCTGAGAAGCAACTACTACAAGTTGATGCTTCCTGCTCCATTCCCCCTTCTCTCTCTCTTCTCTCTAAAATCAATAAATAAAAAAGTCTTTTAAAAAATCATTCTGCCAAAATAAAACCAAAGGAGAGAGGCTGTAAAGGCCATACCAAAGTAAAGAGATATTATAGGATCCAGAATCAGAAAAGGAGAGAAAAATCGACCTGAATTTGCTGAAACAAACACTTGGGGACTATTGGAGAGCTTTCTGCGCTGCTGTGCTCCCCTGCCTGTGGGCGGACTTCCCCGACCTGGACACCTGGGACGCATGTTGTGCTCCAGCTTTTCCCTGACTTTGAAGAAATGGATAATCTAAGAAGCGGTGCTGCTGCTGGGGTCAGTAAAACTATGCTAATTGGTGAACCTAATTGCTTCAAGCAGTCCTGCCTCTAAACAGGGAGAGCACAGTTGATGGAGTCAGTCTGTTCCTAATAAAATGAAGAAGCACTGAATTAAATTCCCAAGGAAGGCACTATAAAAGTTTCCACAGTGTAACCAAATGACTTCACCTATGCTATTACCCCTAAGATGACATCTTTGAAAGAAAGCAGACCCCAGTCAGGCTCCATATTCATAAATTGGCTGAGCTTAGGCCAGTGAATCTGGATTGATTTAAAAAGGTTTTTTCATCCTTCCAATCAAATGAAGTCATTGTTAATTAGATGCTTTCTGTTAACAATGTCACTCTTCCCCACATTACCTGCTCACACTTGCAGCGCCTCTAGTGCAACATCTGGAGCACCAGCTCCCCTGCAAACAGTCCTCCCGGTTTGGGCTGGAGGGCGGTGGTGTTTCCGCTTCTCGATCCCTGTCTGGAGGAAGATGCGGTTCAAGGTGCTGCAGGTGCTGAGACACATACCACTTTATAATTTGAGAGATTATAAAACAATCTCTAGGATCACACTTCTCCCAAATCTTTCTTTTCATCTTTTTTTTTTTTTTTTAAATGAACGGCAGGGCAGTTTCTCTGTGCTGTTCCCACTTTGTAGATGGATGTTTTCAAAAATGCCTAAGGCCACAAAAGTCAACTCCCACTGACCCTCCAGCTTCTTACGTCCGAGCTCCTTGCACCGGACCCCGGGCTGGCAGTTTCCCGCGCCCTGCGCCGACCCCTCGGGCCTGGAGGACCGGGTGCCTCCGGCTGGGAAGCCGGTGCGCCGCGGAGCGCACGAGGCCCCGCGCTGTGGCGGGAGAGGGAGCGCGCGGAGGGCTCCCCTTCGACGGCGCGCCGGGCGGGGGGCGCCCGCACCCTCTCCGGCCCGTTCCGGGGAAGCCCGCGGGCCGGCCTGAGGGGACACACGCCGCCAGCGCCCAGCCGGGCGCCGAGGTGGCGCCACTCCCCCGTCGGGCCCGGCTTCCTTCTCGAACCTTCGCGGGCGCAGGCCGGGGGCTGCGTCCCTCCCGCCGCTCGCGGGGCGGGGGTCCTCGGCGCCAGGCCGAGCGCGGCTCCAGCCGTCGGACCCGGCGCCCGCGCGCCCCCCGCGCCCCCGCCCCGCCCCGACTGCGCCCGCGGGCGACCCGGCGAGCGAGGCCCCGCGCCCGGATGTGGGCCTTGCTTCCGGGAGCCGCTCGGCCTGCGCGGGGCTGGCCCGAGGGGAGGCGCGGCGGGGCCCCGGGAGCCTCGTGCGCAGGGCGAAGTGCTTTCGGAAGGGCGCGCCGGCGCGGGCTGTGCGTGTGCGCAGACCTGCGGGAGTGAGGCCCTGGCCTGCGGGAGAGCCGCCGCCTCCTGGCCCAGCACCGCGCTGATCCCAGCGCCCAGGGGAACGAGGGGCTGCCGCGGGCACCTCGGAGCCTCGGCGGCTGCGAGACGGCCGGCCTTCGGGGGAGCCTCGGGGCCCTGCCGCCAGGTCCCGCCCTCCGCCCCGAGCCGGGAGCTCCTGAGCGAGCCCTGCACCCGGGACTCTGTCCTGGGGCTGAGGGGCCTGCGGAGCAGACCGCGGCCTCGGAGTTCTCCCGGCTGGGGCTGCGGAGGGGTCTGAGGGCTGCACGGCTCAGCCTCCGTCCCGGAGGGCAGAACCTCGCCGGATGAGGCTGCGCGGTGCGGCTGGAGGGACTGAACCACACTGAGACAGGCCGACTCTGCAAGTTGGGACTCTTAATTGCATTTCTTCAAGTCCTTGACCCCAAAGCATCGCCCCGTGACAACGTATGCCTTCTCCACAAGTCCCATAAGTTTACTGGGACTCTCACCCCTGTTGTGTGGGCTCGGGGAGGAGGGCCGAGAATAGCAACAGCCGAAACACCTGCGATCTCTCAATACAATCAAACATGCACGATGACTGGAGTCATTTCTCCTTCCGTTTGCAGAGGGAGCTCAAATCTGAAGCAGCAAGGCTATCTCTCTCCGAAGTTTAAAACAGAATACTGGCAAAACCTGCCAGGTACAGCACCGTCCATACACGGAGGGGGCCCCCTTTGCAAACAGAAAAGGCGATCTGCTTTTTGTTGTTTGGGGTTTTGGTGGGGGGGTTTTCATTTAGTGCTCCTGAAACTCTAGGTTGGGGGCATAAGCAGTGTGATACACTGCTTTGACCCTAGAGACTCGACTGATACTGAGCAAAGGGAAATCGGGCGAGAAGAAAGGGGGTGCTGGGAAGTGGTGTACGAACGGGGCCTGGGCGAGCGGTGCGCTGGACCTCCCTGCCCTGCGGCGGACCCGGCTCCTGCGCGGGTGCATCTTCAGACGCGCTGCTCCAGGGCTCTGGGCTGATCTGCAAAAACGCAGCCATGTGCTCAGGGGCTGCTGGACTCAGGCTCTGCGTTTTGGGGCCACACACACCGGCCCCTGCCTCTTTCCTAGCGCTGGAGATCCTCTGAGGTTGTCCAGTCAGCGGGACCCCACGAGCACGGCCACTTGACCATTTCGATCGCACTGGATGAGGGCGTGGGAAAGCAACGAGAGGCGCCAGTCCTTTGGGGACCCGGTCCTGCGCAAGGGAAGGGTTGATAGAGTGACCGAGCCCGGAAAGGGCGGCGTTCTCCTTGGCTCGGCCCCTCCCCGCCATTCAGTCCGGTCAACTGTCATCCCGACCTCTCCCGGGTCCCTGCTCTGCGCGACTGCGCGACAAACCCCCGCCAGCCCAAGTGTGCGCCCTGGTGCTCCCGGGTGCCCCGGCCCTGAGAGCCAGGGCTCACCCCTCACTGAAGCCTCTAGATACCAACAGCACAAGCGGCACCGTTCCTGCCTCCAGATCCTCTTATCCTCCCACTCAGCAATGACTTGCCAGGGTTTGGGGTGGTTGGTGTTCTTTTTAAAGTGTATCAAAGGATCATTGGCATCTCTCCGTCAAGTCATTAAGCCTTTATCCCCATCAATTAACCACACCTCAGAGGGCTGCTATTAAGAGCTAAATTGAGCTCCAAAAGTAGATATCGCGTTTCAGGCAGATGTTGTCATCTCCCGCTGAGATAAGCAGCCGTTGGGACCCGGCCGGCAGCCCCCGCAACTGCGGGAGCCGCGCTGGGCCAGGCTAAGCACGCGGGGCCGCGACGCTGGAAAGAACCCTGCGCTGGTGCTCCGAGAGCAGGGCGGAGCAGAGAGGGCACTAGCTCTCAGCCTCAAGCGCTGTCCCTGCCAAGGGGAAGTGTTTCCGGAGTTGTGCCAGGGAAAACACCAAGGGCTAACCGTGCGTTTTCGCGCAGAAGGAGGGGTGGGGGCGGTGTAGAGGGGAAAGGGCACAGCGGCGAGTTTGTCTGGCAGCCCACCACCCACACATCCTACTTCCTCTTTCCGCCGCTCCAGCCTTCTCCTTCTTGCCTGGTACCTGGCCCCTAGCGCCCTTTGTGGAAGCAGGCACGGTGCTGTGGGGATGCTGGGTATGGAGCTCGGGAATCCCAGAAGGCGGTCAAGACAAAGGGGTTCCCTGGGGACCGATGCGGCCTTCCGCCCAGATGTGTCTTCCCACTCTTCCTCGCCCCCAATCACTCCGGAGGACTCGGGGCAGGCTGTCCACAGAGCTGGGAGGCCCTGGAAGTCTGAGGGAAGAGAGGAGCAGGCGACGCGGCCCTCGCTGCAGTTGCTCTAGGTACATGTGTTTGGACGGCGAGCTAAATTTGCACAGGACTGTATCACTACACACATGTGCTTAGAACTTTTTCGGCTTTCCTCCCGACAGTGGCCACAAATTTAGCCAAGGCTAAAGGAGATTAATTTTCCAGCATAATCCAATTAAAAGATTTCTGAAGTGAGCTTTTGCAAAAGATTTTGTACGACGCTAAAGAGGGGCTAGTCTTGATGACAGTGATTCATCGCCTGGGCACAGCCTGCGCTGAGCGCTCGCTCTCCTGCACTGCGATCTGACCAGAGCCCCGGTCCGGCCTCCAGTCCCAAGCTCCGCCTTGCTGAGGGACAGCCATCCATCACCAACCTGGGCAGAAGACAATGTCTGAGGGACTAGGGTTGCTTACAAGCACTATAGACTTTTTAAAGTGCTATTAGATTTATGGTCTCTTTTTCGTCGCCCATCCAGAGTAATTAGCACATATGTTCTAAATAGATGATAGTTTTGTGAGCAATAAAGCAATTACCCATCGTTGAAGCTGACAGTTCCTCCAACTAAACTCCAACCAGCAGCTAATTGGAAAAGTCATTTCGGCTCCATTGTCTGCAATTAGTCCTGCTAAACAGCTACACCCCAACTAGCTAGTTTGAGGTTAATTTATTCGGTGATTGTGTTTGCACCAAGAAGCCATCGCCACAAGAGGCCTTGCCTTTTGCCCCTCCTGACTGAGCCCTAGGACCAGAGGAGCAGGTGGGAGCGAGAGGCCAGTATTTTGGGATTGGGATGGTTCCTGGGAGAGGAAGCACCTGCCCCCTCCAGCTTCAAGGTCAGTGTCCAGTGCGCTGGAGGCAGCTGACAGAGAAAGCCATTGCTTTTCCTGCTGGGCAGCAACTAAAGGAAACTGTTCAGTTCCCGCTACCAAAACCTTAGTTGGGGGGAAAAAAAAAAAAGTCCGCATAGAAGAGGGGAATACACCTTTCCTTCTGCACGCAGTTCTGACCCCAGGGCACAAAACTGTCCCCAAGGGATAACCATGGATTCAAAAACCCGCCAAAACAGCAAATTCCAAGCACTCAGCTGGGAGAAGGGACCTCCAACTTTTGAAGTGGAAAGAAAAGACTAGAAAGGTCAGGAAGCCCTGCTTTTGCCTTCAGCCTAAGAACAAGGTCAACTCCCTGCTTAAAACTGGAGTTTCTCCATGACTTCCCCCCCCCCCCTTTCTTTCCTTATC